>NC_071989.2:36532803-36835833 GCF_028885655.2 Pongo abelii
CATTGTGGTATGGTCTAGGGTATGAATCCATTTTTCTGTCTCAAATAACTTGTACAACACAACTGAGGCAGCATTACCACAAAAGAATAATTCTTGGCAAATCTCAGAATCTCAGTTTTGGAAGTGATTTTATAGGTTCCCTAGTGGAACTTATCATCTAAGGTGTCTAGAGCATCCTCAATAGATGGCCTTCCGTAACAAAGAATATCAATAAGGGTTCAAATGTTTGCTCTTGTCAGATCTTACTTCATGTGTGGAGCACACTAGTGTACAGGCTACATGTGTGCCAGGATCTTGGCCCTTCATCCCACAGGGTCAGCCTCCTGAATTTACCTCAAAGTGCTGTATCATTTTTAACAGATGCCTTATTGTTAAAAATTGTAGAGAAGTGCTGCTTTTTGTTATCACATTTGTAATTGACTTTAGAAGACACCAGCAAAGACAGCGTAATTTGTATGTGAATGTTAGATTAAATTATACCATCTAAAGTTGTATCTATTGACCTAGTGGGGAATTTGTACCTCAGGTGTGGTTACCAGCACCAGGAAACCCACATTCAGAGGCTTCTTATTACAAGGTTGTCATCTTTCCGTCTCAATCAATATCCAAGCCTTTGAGATTTAGCATTATCAACATCAGAAATGAATTTTCATTGGTGAAATTAATAGCATTCAAGACTTTGGATTGCCTGAAATATTTTAAGGACACTTGCTAGTCTTACACAACCTGGACAGAAGAATCTGGCAAGACCTGTACCCTGTACTTTTAAGTACAGTGCCCAGAGCTTTATACTGAAAGGTCCCAGTGTCCATTAATGAGCAGGATAATTCTTGGTTACTGGCTGACTACACAGAATACTGCCTGGGGAATGTCGTTTTGTCTGAGCAAACATTAAGGAACAAAGAGTTTGGGACATCATATGCAGTCTTTTATGCTTGTTTGCTAATTAATGTTTGTTTAGTAAATATCTGTCCATTTGAAAGAATTTACCCTAAGATTTGCTTTATTTTAACATGGTATTGAGGTTGGGAGGAGTAGCTTACTTTTACTGCATCCCTAACTTTTTGTTGGTTATTTCTAGCTCCCCAAAGGAACCTGAAAGATGTAAATGATCAAATTAACTCAAGTTGGCATGTAGTATTTCCCATCTCTCACAGTCAAAGCCAAAGGACTTACCAGGGCAGACATGACTATGTAACTTCTCTTTCCTCTCCCCTCTCCCTTATCTCTCAATCACTTCCTAACACTCACTTAAGCTAACTTGATTATACTGGCCTCCTTTTGTCCCTCCAACACAGTCATTCTTAAAGTGTGATCTCTGCAACTGCAGCAATGATGGCATTTCTCGGAGAACTTGTTAGAAATGAAAACTCTTGACTCCTTCCCTCCACTCCCCTCAGAACTTCTGAATCAGAAAGTCAGAATGGAACCCAGCAATTGTGTTTTAATAAGCTATCCAGGTGATTCTGCAGGTGATGCTAAAGTTTGAGAATCACTAACCTAGCTAACTGTGATAGAAATATTGCTCTAACTGAAATGAATCAATAACCACGTCAGAACAAATGTAGACCAAGTGTGATTTCTAAAACTCAGTCTTTGTACTTACTCTTTATTCTACCTGGACTGCTCTTCCCCTAGATGTTGCATGACCCACTCCCTCACCTCTTACAGGTCTTTACTCAAATTCACCTTCTTAATGAGGTCTTCCCTGAGCACCCTGCTTAAATCAGATCTCCATTATGACACTCTATTCTGCCTGCTTAATTTTTTTCCATAATCCCTATCTTCATTATCATCATTTACATCATTGATCCCCAACCTTTTTGGCCCAAGGGACTGGAAGACAATTTTTCCACAGATGGTGGGAAGGTGGGCGGGGATGTTTTGGGGATGAAACTGCCCTGCCTCAGATCACCAGACATTAGATTCTCATAACGAGCACGCAACCTAGATCCTTCACATGCACAGTTCACAATAGGGTTCGCGCTCCAGTGAGACTCTAATGTGCATTGATCTGACAGGAGGCGGAGCTCAGGTGGTAATGCTCGCTCACGCCCTGCTCACCCCCTGCTGTGTGACCCAGTTCCTAACAGGCCATGGACCCCTGTTTGCACTATATATTTTGCTCATTTATCTTCTTTATTGTTTGCCTTTCTGCCTCTGAGAAAATAAGCTCCTTGTGGGCAGGATTTTTTGTTTGCTTTGTTCACTAGAGTTGAGAACAGTGCCTGATAAATGGCAGTATGTGTTAAAGTATGTGTTAAATAAAATAAATGAAGTGCTATGTAAATGCAAACAAGATGAAGTAGAGATGGGGTGAAAAAATATTCATGAAGTAGTCTATTTTAGGTGTTTATTAAAGGATAACTCATGAGTCAGTTATGGCTTTAAAACAATACAACACTGAATTCTAAAGAAAATTAAGATAAATCATTGATTCTAAAGGATATTCAATAATGAAAAGACAGATGCTTGACAAAAAGAGTTAGTGTCTCGCCCTAGGTGTTAGATAGTTCTTTTTATTATACCTCAATTTATCCTGTGCTAATCTGATTGATTAGCTAATTTTTGGTGACTATGTTATTAATAGAGAAGTTCTAAGCTTTAGGAATAAAAGCAACAATAAAATACCACTATTATTAAAGCTGACTAAGGTTATACTAACATTTTCTCTTGAAGGTGTGATATTTCCTGAGCTGTGGGTACTCTTCCAGTAGGATACGTTATGTTCTTGGGCAAGTTATTCTAATTCATTGAGATATTTCAGTCTCTTCACTATTCTGTGGAATTACTAGTAGAGGCCTAGAGGAAACTTTGGAGTCTGAGGCCTCCTAGGCAGTCTCACATTTTAGAAAATGAGGCCTAAATTACATAGAATAAAATGCACAGATGAATTTTTGACAAATGGATGTGCACAGATAACCAAAACCCTATCAAGATATAAAACATTTTTATTGCCCCAGTGTGTTCCTTGTGTCCTGTTCCAGTTCTCCTCCCTGGGCAACAGCTGTTCTGATGTCTATCACCATGGCCTAGTTTTGCCTGTAGGAATATGTACTCTTTTGTGTCTGGCTTATTTTCACTCAATAAAACATTTCTGAGATTCACCTACATGGTTACATGTATCAGTAATTCATTTCTTTTTACTACTGAGTAGTATTCCAGTGTGTTAATATACCACAATTTGCTTACCAATTTACTTGCTTATGAACAGTTTTGGGTTGTTCACATGTTGGGGCTCATATGAATAAAATCTGCTACGAACATTCTTGTGCAAGGCTTTTGTGGATATATTTTTATTTCTCTTGGAAAAATACCTAAATATGGAACTGTTGGATCACAGGGTACTTTTGGGTTTAATTATATAAGAAACTGCCAAAATGTTTTCCAAAGTGGTTTTTACCACTTTCCAGCAGTGAGTGAGTTCTGGTTGTTTCACATCTTCTCCAAGCATCATGTTATCAGCATTTAAAATTTTAGCCATTCTAGTGGATGTAAAGTGACATTTCATGGTGGTTTTATTTTGGATTTCCCTGATAACTGATAACGTTGAACATCTTTTGATGTGCTTTTGGCCATTTATATACTTTCTTTTTGAAGTGTTTGCCAGATCTTTTGCCCATTTTTAAATCAAATTGTTTATCATGAGCTGTAAGAGTTTTTAACATATTCTGATTGAAAGTTCTTTTTCAAATATATATTTGACATTTTTCTCCCAGTCTTTTCTTAGTGGTATCTTTTGAAGAACAGATATGTTTAATATTGATAGTCTAACTTATCTATTTTTTATGGTCAGTGCTTTTTTGTCTGTCTAAAAAGCTGCCTTTTTGATGGTGAAGATATTTTCCTACATTTCTTCTAGAAGCTTTATATATTTAGCTTTTGTGTTTCAGTCATATTCTATCTCAAACTAATTTTTGTGTGAGGTAGGTATTGTGGTTCATTTTCAGAAATATTTTTCCCCATTTGTTCCAGGATTCTTACAGAAAAGACTATCCCTTCTCCCTTTGAGTTATCTTGATACCTTTGTCAAAAACCAACTGACAATGTACTAACAGATCAATTTCTGGACTTTATATTCTGTTCCAATAATAGATTTTTCTATCCTTACACTGATATTATATCCTCTTAATTTATTATAGCCTGAAAGCCAAAAGTGTAGGTTGTCAACTTTGTTCTCTTTTTCAAGATTGATTTAGTTATTTTAGGTCCTTAACATTTCCTTATACTTTTAAAATCAGTTTGTCAATTTCAAAACAAAAAATCTGCTGTAATTTTTATTGAGATGGCCTTGACTCTATAGGTCAAGTTGAGGAAAATTGACATCTTAACAATATTGAGCATTCCAATTCATGAATTTGGGATGTATCTCTTCTTATAATTCAGTCTTCTTCAGCTTCACACTGCAATGTTTAAGTGTACAAGTCTTGCACATATTTTGTTAAATTAATCCATAAGTATTTCCTTTTTACACTATTAAATGAGTACTCTAATATTTTTAATTTCCACTTGTTCTCAGCTAATATATAGAAATAGGATTTTTTTGTATGTTGACTTTGTAGCCTGATACCTTAGTAAATGCATTTATTAGTTCTAGCATTTTTTGATAGATTTCTCAGGATTTTTCTACAAACACCATCAATCATCTGCAAAAAAAAAAGATAGTTTTACTTCTTTATTTCCAATATGTAAGCCTTTTATTTCTTTTTCTTAATGTAATGCACTGGCTAGGATCTCCAGTACACTGTTGAATAGAAGTGATGATAATGGACATCTCCGTTTATTTTTCCTAATCTTAGGAGGAAAATGTGCAATCTTCTACATTGAGTAGTGTTAGCTGCTGGGTTCTTGTAAATGTTTTTCATCGGGTTGAGGAAGTTGCTCTATTCCAAATCCTTGAGTTTTTATATCAGTTGGTGTTGAATTTTATGTTCCTCTGCATCTTTCTGGCACAAAGGTATTCATAACACTCCCTTATAATCCTTTTAATATCTGTAATGACACCATTTACATCATTCCTGATACTGGCGGTTTCTCTCTCTCTGTCTCCCCTTTTTTTTTTTTTTTTTTCTTAGACAGAGCCTCACTCCATTGCACAGGCTAGAGTGCAGTGACACAATCTTGACTCACTACAACATTTACCTCCCGGTTCAAACAATTCTCGTGCCTCAGCCTCCTGAATAGCTGGGATCACAGGCACATGCCACTACACCTGGCTAATTTTTGTATTTTTAGTAGAGATGGGGTTTCACCACCTTGGCCAGGCTGGTCTTGAACTCCTGGCCTCAAGTGATCCGCCCACCTTGGTCTCCCAAAATGTTGAGATTACAGGTGTGAGCCACCGCACCTGGCCATATCTCTTTTTATTGATTAATCTAGGTAGGGATTTATTAATTTTATTAATATTTTGAAAGAAGTAGCTTTGGGGAATCATGGAGGAGCAGACTACTTTCTCATGACTTTGTTTTTAGGAATGGAAAAATAAAGGATTTTTTTTTTTTATTTTGTGTGTGTTAAGTCCAACTTCAAAAGTGTAATTAGGGATGGCCTTGGACAACCATGGCTTTTTTTTTTTTTTTTTTTTGAGATGGAGTCTCACTCTGTTGCCCAGACTGGAGTGCAGTGGCGCGATCTCGGCTCACTGCAACCTCTGCCTCCCAGATTCAAGCGATTCTCCTGCCTCAGCCTCCTGAGTAGCTGGGACTACAGGCGCATGCCACCACGCCTGGCTAATTTTTTTTTTTTTTTTTTTTGTATTTTTAGTAGAGACAGGGTTTCACCATGTTGGCCTCGATCTCCTGACCTCATGATCCACCTGCCTCGGCCTTCCAAAGTGCTGGGATTACAGGCGTGAGCCACCGTGCCTGGCCTGGCTTTTTTTTAGTGGTAAAATATACTTACCATAAAATGTATCATTTTAACCATTTGTAAATGTACAGTTCAGTAGTGTGAACTGTATTCACATGTTTGTATAACCAATCTCCAGAACTCTTTTCATCTTGCAAAACTGAAACTCTGTACCATTAAACAACATATCCTCAATCCTTTCTACCCCAAAACCCTAGAAGCGCCGTTCTACTTTCTATCTCTCTAAATTCCTCATGTAAGTGGAATCAGACAGTGTTTATCTTTTTGTGACTGGCTTATTTCATTTAATTTAATGTCCTCAGGTTCATCCATGTTTTAGCATGTGTCAGAATTTCCTTCGTTTTTAAGGCTGAAAATTATTTGGTGTTATATATATATATGTATAGTGTGTATATATATATAATGTATATATATGTATAGTGTGTATATATATATAATGTATATATATGTATAGTGTATATATATAGTGTATCTATGTATATATGTTTATATATACACATATATGACATATAAACATATACATACACATACATATATAGTGTATATATACATATATAGTGTATATATACATATATAGTATACATATACATATATAATATACACATATATACATATATAATATATGCATATATACATATATACACTACATATTATATTTGTATGTATACGTATATATACACACTTATATATATACACGCCATATTTTGTTGATCCATTCATTTGTCAGTGGAGATTTGTTTGTTTCCATCTTTTGGCTATTGTGAATAATACTACCATGAGCATAGGTGCACAAGTATCTGTTTGAATCCCTGCTTTTACTTCTCTTACGATTTTATCCAGAAGTAAAATTGCAGGGTAACATAGTAATTCTATTTGTTAATTTTTTGAGGAACTGCCTGATATGGTTTGGCTGAGTTCCCACCCATATCTCATCTTGAATTATAGTTCCCATAATCCCCACATGTCATGGGAGGGACCCAGTGGGAGGTAACTGAATCATGGGGGCCATTACCCCCATGCTGTTCTCGTGATAGTGAGTGAGTTCTCATGAGATCTGATGGTTTTATAAGGGGCTTTTCCCTCTTTGCTCGTCACTTCTCCTTCCTGCCACCATGTGAAGAAAGATACGTTTGCTTCCCCACTTCTGCCATGATCGTAAGTTTCCTAAGGCCTCCCCAGCCCTGTGGAACTGTGTGTCAATTAAACCTCTTTCCTTTATAAATTACCCAGCCTCAGGGAGTTCTTTATAGCAGCATGAGAACGGACTAATACATTGCCATAGTACTTTTCACAGCAGCTCCACCATTTTATCTCCTCCAACAGTGCACGAGGTTCCAATTTCTCCACATTCTCACCAACATTTGTTATATCCTTTTTTTTTTTCCAAATAGTAGCCATCATAATAGGTGTGAAGTGGGAAAATGAAGTTTCAGCCATTAAACTTATTTATTTATTGTTTCCTAGTAGACTCTATTAGGAAGGCTTATTATGGAACTCTCTAAGGGGTCCTTACATAGTTCCAAGGAAGGGGCTGTCACATCAAAAAGCCCAAACATGTGATTAGAGATTGGAAATTTCAAACCCACTCCATTCCCCTAACCTCCTAGGAGGAGAGAAGAACTGGAGATTAAGTTCAGTCATATGGCCAATTACTTAATCAATCTTGCCTACATAATGAAACCTCATTAAAAACCCTGGACACCATGCTCAGGGGAGCTTCCTGTTACTAAGAGGGCAGCACACCCTGACTCTGTGGAAGCAGAAGCTCCTGTGCTCATGACCCTTCCAGTCCTCCTCCCATGTACCTCTTCATCTGGCTGACCATTTGTATCCCTTATAATGAAATGGAAATTGAAAGTACAGAGCTTTCCTCAATTCTGTGAGTTGTTCTAGTGAATTATCAAATCTGAGGGGTTGTGGGAAGTCTTTAATTTGTAATTGTCCTGGCAGAAGTGCAGGTTGCTTGGGGACACCTGAAATTCGTTGTTGGAATCTGAAATGGGGCAGTCTTCTGGGATTAAGTCCTTCATTTGTGGGTCTTCACTAATTCTGGGTAGTGTCAGAATTGAATTGAATTGTACGACACTCAGAGAATCAGTGTCAGAAGACACAAAGAAAATCATGAGGAATTCCAACATGTCTTAGTTATCCATGGAGAAGTTTCTCTAGTATAGATCAATTTAAAAAAATTAAACATGGTAATACTAGAAATCATAGATTTTATGAGACAGCTGTATGTGGCAGAAAGTACATTGAAAGCAGCTCTTAATAACCATGTAATCTTGGAAAAGTCATCTTGACCTTGAAGATTCACAGTTTCCACATCTTTATAAATGAGGATAACAATACCTGCTTGTGATTATTAGTTTTATGTGTCAGCTTGGCTGTTCCATGATACCCAGATATTCTGTCAACATTCTGGATGTTTCTGTGAGGATGTTTTTGGATGAGGTTTATACTTAAACTAGTAGACTTTGACTCAAGCAGATTGCCCTTCATTAGTGGGTGAGTCTCATCTAATCAGTCAAAGGCCTGAATAGAACAAAAGACTGACTTCCCCAGAGCAACCAAGAATGGACTCAACTGCAGAATTAGCTCTTCACTTGGGTCTGCAGCCTGTCAGTCTACACTTCAGTTTGGACTTGCCAGCCTCCGTAATTGTGGGAGTGAATTTCTTAAAATAAATCCCCCTCTCTCTCTCTCTTCTCTCTCTCTATTCTCTCTCATTAAAATTTTGCATATAATTTTTGATGCTCCCAAAACTTAATTATTAATAGCCTAGTGGTGACCAGAATCCTTATCAATAACATAAGACAGTCGATTAATACATATTTTATATATTATATATGTTATATACTGTATTCTTACAATAAAATAAGCTAGAGAAAAATGTTATTAAGAAAACCATAAGGAAGAGAAAATATATTTACTGTTTATTAAGTGGAAGTGGATTGTCATTAAGGTCTTCATCATTGTCTTCATTTTGAGTAGGCTGAGGAGGGGGAGGAAGAGGAAGGGTTGATCTTGCTGTCTCAAGGGTGGCAAAGGAAGAAAATCCACATATAAGTGGATCTGAACAGTTCAGACTTGTGTTGTTCAAGAGTCACCTGTATACACACACACACACACACACACATACTATTGGTTCTGTTTCCCTGAAGAAGCTTGACTACACTATTTCATCTGGTTGTTGTGAAAATTAATGAAATAATGTATATGAGACCATTTGTAAATTTTAAAGCACCATGATACATAACGATGGTTGTCTGCCTAGTACATGTAATGTGTAATGAGCTTTGCTGAGGCTGTATAGACATGTAAATTAACATTTACAAATGTGTTCATAGAGTCAATGTTAGAGATAAATGGATTCAAAATATCACAGGAGAAGCTAGAAGATAGTAACAAGTTGGGAGATGAGCCTCCTGGACTTGTGTTCTGGACTGATAGAGCATTTGTTGTCATAGTAAACTCCATGTGGACAGAAAACCATGGCTTAGTTGTCTTAGTTCAATTTGCATATTCAGCATCTAGCACAACACTTTGCACATTGTTGTTGCCCAGATAACTGCGGAAGAGTAAGTGACTTTTATCTATGTAATCACTTCAAAATTACACTTTTGTGAGTGACTAGATGGAAGGACACAAAGCATTTTAGCATATGGCATGGGGGGTTAGAAAATATATATGTGTTGAGGTCAGCACGGTGGCTTATGCTTGTAATCCCAGCACTTTGGGAGGCCGAGGTGGGAAGATCATGAGGTCAGGAGTTCGAGACCGGCCTCGCCAATATGGTGAAACCCCCATCTCTACTAAAAATACAAAAATTAGCCGGGCATAGTGGACTGCACCTGTAGTCCCAGCTACTCAGGAGACGGAGGCAGAAGAATCACTTGAACCTGGCAGGCAGAGGTTGCAGTGAGCCGAGATCATGCCACTGCACTCCAGCCTGGGTGACAGAGTGAGACTCCATCTTAAAAAAAAAAAAAGGAAAAGAAAACATGTATGTGTTGAAGCTAGTCATGCCTACAGAAATGTCGAATGTCAATTAATCATAGTCTGTATGCTAAATAATAGAGGCAGAACTTTAGGCTGGCTGGGGAAAGGCCAAAGCCGTGAACCCAGGATAATTCCATGAATAAAGCCAGACCTCACTCTCTAAAACAAATGGCTTTGCTTCCTGGGACATTTGCTGAACTTCACATAATAGCAAGGTGCAAAAATAGCTTGGAGGAAAAATCAGGGCCACTGCTCTGAATGAATACTTTAAAACTCCAGGACAGTAACTGGAATGCAATTTAGCAACACAGCAAATACTACCCAGCTCAAATCACTAGATGACATTTCTTGTAGCAATCAATGGCCAGTCTGAACTGCATTAGCATGCTTCACAACTTTCTGGATTGTGGCTTATGTGGGCAGATATTTTGAGACTTGGGTGTGGAAGAATATGCTTGCTTTCAAAACATTCTAGGCAAAAAGCTAAGTCTGAGAAAGAAGACCAGTCTTGTAGGTATTTTGGGAAGTGTGTCATCATAGTGATTATTTCCAGGCTTCTCTGGATATTGCCAGTGTGATGGTTAATGCTGAGTGTCAACTTGGTTGGATTGAAGGATACAAAGTATTGATCCTGGGTGTGTCTGTGAGGGTGTTGCCAAAAGAGATTAACATTTAAGTCAGTAGGCTAGGGAAGGCAGATCCACCCTTAATCTAGTGGGCACAATCTAATCAGCTGCCAGCAAATACAAAGCAGGCAAAAAAACGTGAAAGGGTGACTGGCCTAGCCTCCCAGCCTACATCTTTCTCCCATGCTATTTGTCCTTGAACATTGGATTCCAAGTTCTTCCGTTTTGGGAGTCAGACTGGCTCTCCTTGCTCCTCAGTTTGCAGACAGCCTATTGTGGGACCTGGTGATTGTGTAAGTTAATACTTAATAAACTCATCTTTATATATATATATACACACACACACATCTATATACACACACATATATACACATACGTGTATCTGTATATATATACACATACATATAATAGGATATATATATATCCTATTAGTTCTGTCCCTCTAGAGAACTTTGATTAATACAGCCAGTAAAGGAGAGATCTTCAGGATAGCCTGCCTTAAAACAATAGTGGGGTATTATTTTTCACCTATAAAATTGAGAAGGAATTTAAAAAATAATAGTATTACTGAGAACATACCCCAACACTGCTGATAGGAGGGTCACTTGGCCAAAAACAATTTTTAAGAATGTATAATCCTTTGACTCCACAATTTCACCTCTAAGAATTTATGCGAAGAAAATAATCCCATATCAGTGCAAAGATCTATTCATTAGTTTAGGTGCAGCCCAGTGTTAATTATAATAGTTAAAATATTAGAAATAAATAATATGTCTAACAGTAGAGAATTGCCTAAGGGAATTTTGCTACATTCATATAAAGGAACAGTGTGCAACTGTTAAAAATAAGGTTGTAGAAGAATATTTAATGACCTGGAAATTTGTTCATCCTCTGTCGTTAAATTAAAAAGCAGTTTACAAAACACCATTTACAAAAGTATCCAGAACAAGTCTATGTTGTTTAAAAATCAAGCAAAGGAATAATCCATACATGTGCATAGAAGAAAAGTCTAGAAGTTTATACATTAAAATGTTAATAGCAATTATCTTTGGGTGGTGGGGTTACAGGTGACTTCTATCATCTTCTTTAGGCTCACCCCCACCAAATTTTCTGTTAAAAATATCATATTAGCAATTGAAGTGGGGGGAAGTCACTTTAACATTTCAAACAAAGTCAACAGAAAACAAAAACCTCTGATAAACTAGAATTGTTTACTAACAGAGAAGCAAGAGCATTTTACAGTGCTATGCCTTAACCCTGACACATTCCAGGACTTTACATTCTAGGGTACTTGGTTCAAAATTTATTTGAGCCCTAGTAGTAAAGCATGGTCTAAAACGTTCACATTGTTTTCATTTACCATGAAGTATTTTCTGCCAACACTATGCTAAGCCTTGTAGAGCATGAAGTCACGTTATACAGCTTCAGGAACTGATGCAGAGAGGTGGCAGGACACATTCATGTGACTGTTAGCACACAGATTCCATCTTGGAAATGGGAGGTTTTGGCCCTTTAGCCAACACTCTCCACACCACTGAAATCTAAAACTGCGTCTACAGAAAAATAAAGAGCTCACTGCCTAGACCTACACATAAAAAGATCTATCCTAGGTTATTGAGGAGAAGTTAGAAGTGTCTGGTGAATCCTTGACCTCTGTGGAGTGATGACGTCATCCATGAGAGACCCAGCCTTTCCCACAAGTGTCATTTGCTGTCCCTGACAGGGTGGATTGGAGGGATCATCTTGTCTATTCATGTCAACCATCTGACACTAACTCAGCTGGCTTGAGAGTGGATTTGAAAATTTAAAAAGACTGATGGTGAAAATGGCTGGGAGGTAGATAGTTTAGTTTGAATGAGTGCCCAGCAAGTGAAATGTGACACTTTTCCCTGACTGTCTCCAGCTGTCCCTGGACCATAAAAAGGAAAGAGTCAAGAATATATTTATTTTTCCCACAATGAATGAGCCAGAGATCCAGACAAAATTAGGCTTAAACAAAGTGAAAAAAGTGTCCCACCAGTGGTAGGATGGTAGAGAAAGCTCCAGGCTAACTTAAAGCTACTCTCAGCTGAAATCCCCCTTGTAGCTGACTCAGCCTTGCTCAGATGGGTGTTTTGAATTAGACAAAATCTAGCATACTCTAAAAAACTGACAGTGGCTAGAAGTTTAAGCATTTAAGTTTCATAATGACAGCTCCAAGGAATATGCATTCTTGACAGTCTTCCATAGTCCTTTAAAAATCAATAGTGAATCCAAGTTAACCCACCCTTATGCATTACTATTATGTCAGAGCTTCCCTGGGTCCTTCACCAGCCCACCATTCTTCTGGGAATGCAAATGCACAGAAGGTCACAGAACATGCAACTCATGAGCTAGACTGACTCACCTTGCTGTCGCTGGTCCTCCTGCAGCTTCAGTTTACAGGTGTGCAAACTGCCAAGCAGGTGGCTGCTGCCTTTTCTTGGTATGGTAGTCATGGTCTTAGCAGTATGGCTGTGACTCAAGGATCACTAGGGCACCTCCTTCTCTTGGACAGTCACCTAAAATGGCCTTCACCAGACACCCAGAAATACACAGATTCGTGCAGATCTTCTCTTTGCATGTACAACATATACTCCTCTACTAAACTTCCAAGCTTTTTCCAGTCATGATTCTTGAAATAAATAATCACCAATGTTACTTCTCCTAAATATAAAGATGCCAATTCATTTGGCTGAAAACACAACTTAATTCCTTCATTTCAAAACAAATTGAAACTAAACCCCCTTATAGAGTAAAATTCTACAAATCAACTATTTCTAACAGATTACAGTTTTGTCATTTTTAAATTCCTTTTGCCGACATGAAATCCGATGCCTCCAGTATTTAGAGAAGACTGCTAAAGTAATACAGACACAAAGAAAAGAAAAAGTGCTGCTGAGTTAAGTCAAGTGATTTCTAAGCCTGATCTGAGTTACCCTCTGTGACAGCTGAAAGTGTACAGTTCTTAAGGGACGCTGGAAGGAGGAGGAGCAAAGTGGGCTAGGATGATTAGCATAAAGAGGCAGGCAAGACGGGCATTGGAGCTGCTTTGAATAATAGTGACCAAAGCACAGATTCTAAAGATGCCCTGCCATTATGTTACAGTAACTGAGTACCTGATTTCTGCTACTTTGTTTGTAATTAAAATGCAAGCTGAAAGCAGGAGTTTATACTGCAAGGACATTCATTTGTACATGTGAAATCTAAAAGGTATAAATGGAACTGGTAATGAGCTCATGGAAATGTACTGCTGGAACTTTCAATTTCTGTAAACACCTCCTAGTCTTCCAAAGGGAGCAGTTAGAGGGCAGCCTTCCTGCCAAGGCAACTATTTGGAGTTCTGGAAGAAAAATAAACACAAAAAACATTATCTTTCCAGAGTCCTATTTCTGTTTCCCACTTAGAGTTCCTATTGCTACTTCTAGGTCATAGGAGAAAGTAATTTCCAGTTTTACTCATTGGCTATTTCCTTGCCGTTTAAAACCATAAACCCCAAACACCATTAATTTGACTTGAGAGCTTGCCATGACTGAAGTCATAATGAATGCTGGTAGAACCTGCCCTTCAAGAGTCACAGCTCTTCGCAGATTCAGAAAGAAGGTAGTGGGCAGGACTAAGGAGAAAGGCAGAGCTGTTTAGCCTCAAAGTCTGGACTCTGCAGTTTCTTATGTGCATTTGGAAATTGGTGTTAAACTTGACACTGTAATGAATTTACCTCCTAACCAGATCTGGGTGGCTGCCCTCATTTTGCTTTGAGGCGATTAACAATTCCCCAAGTATAGTCTGGTTTATGAAAATTTTTATGAAATAGGTGATTGATCTTTTATAATTATTGAATGCTTTGTTTCAGTAGTCTATCTACTGCAGTTTTAGGCTCATCACAGTGTAACAGATGACAGAAGTGTTGTGCTACTTTGAAAGAGAGTCTTGTTATTGGAGAGTCATAGTTTCTACTTTAAATGTCTGCTATTCATCTCATCTTCCACAGAAGCCATGGTGGAAAGACAAGGTGATTTTTCCTGAATATGTAAAGTTATTATTATTTTATCAAGTTATGTACCTCACTAATAAGCTTATTATTATACAGACAAGTTAAATAACCTACAAAACTGTAAGCCAGCCCTTTTGAGAAATACATTTAAAATGTTTTATGATGAAAAAATTTAAAAATACATGAATAGGAGAGAATAGCACAATAAGCACTGCATACTCATCACTTGGCTTCGATATTATCAACTCACAGACAATCGTGTCTTAAAACTATGTGTTTCATCATAGCTGTTCTCCCTCTTATTACACCACTGAGTTGAAGCATCCAGACATCATTGCATTAATAAATATTTCAGTATATATTTCTAAAATGTGAGGATTTAAAAATAGATAACCATTATAAGATAGTCACGCACATAACAATTAAATATGATTATTTGATGTAATTAAGTATCCACGCAGTGTTCTTATTTTCCTGATTGTCTCATAAACTTTTTTATCTTTACATTTTTTGCAAATTGGGACCCAAAGGTCCACACATTGTATTTGGTTGATATGTTTCTTAAGTCTTTTTTAATCTATAGGTTCATCTCAGAGAGAAATGTTGCTTGGAGATGAACATCTACACTTACCGTAATTTATGTCTGATTTTTTCAAGGAAGCCCTCTAGATGCCTCCATTTTTCTTACTAGGGAAAAAAAGAGAAAAAAAGGAGTGGTCATCTGGCCATGGAGGCTAAGACATCCAGCTTTCTTGCCACGGTGTTCTCATTCATATACGGTGCAACCTTGACCGAGCCACTTAACATCTCTGGGTTTGTGTCTTCATTTGGCATATGAAACAAATGTTTGGTAAGCAATGGGATAAATTATTCAACACTCATTCTGTGGATATAAAGGCCTGGGAAAGGGAGGAGTATCCTACTTTGTCTCTGACTAGAGCCTAAGGAGAAAGAAATAGATTTAAAACTAAAATCTGGGTAGGATTTAGGGGTATATTTGAAAATCCAGTCCCTCAGTTTTCAAACTTAGCTAAATATCATAATTACCTGGGCAATGTTGTAAAGATGTAGATTCCTGAGCCCCAACTGCACAGTCTGATGCCTAAGGTGCAATCTGGAATCTATATATTTCTATAAGTCCTCTAGTCTAAATAAACAAGCATTATCTGCTTAAACAGAGCTGGTTTGTTCCACTATTTCATTCATTACATCTTTCTTGAGGGCCGAAGAAATCAAACAAACACTCCTTAAACAGTAATTTCAAGTGCCACAACATAAGGGGACAGGGAGGATACAAAGGAATGCTACTGGTTCCTCTTTTGTGCATCAGTGAGGCAGTCCCGGGCAGTGGCCTTGTGAGGGATTAGCTGAGTCAAGGGAATCCTGGGTTCTTACACTGCCTGTTAAGTTCCACTGCTGTTCTCGAAGGAGTCTCTGGTTTGATTTACCCGTTTCCACTGGAAATCATCCAGCATGGCAGAAAGCAGCATGTTACAGGAGTACATAAGATAACCTCAGATATATCAGCTACAGTGGGATGGGGGACTACTTTGCTTCCCCCTTTCCCCACTTACTTTCCAGAAACATCACCAAATTAGTTCACAGTGGGCATATTGTTCCTTTTTTTTTTTTGCATAAATGAAAACAAGAAATCAGATTGCAGAAGTCTGCCTGGGTCAAGAAACAGGTGAGTCATCTTTGGCATTTTTACTTATAATTGATTAAAAATGAGTTTGAATCCTATAAAGGCCAAACTTCTTCCCTCATCAAGTCTCTGTGATCCCCACAAAAGGATACCACTGGTTTCCTTTTCCTGGGTTTTTCCTTATCTGCCATATCTTCTCTGCTTAACCTATGTCTTTGCACTTCCGGAAGAGTAGAGTGAAATGGCGCATCACAGATAATCAATTATACCAGCTGGCACTATGGGGGTGGATACTTCAAAAAATTGATATTTTATTGCTAGAATTTATACCTCAAAAACATAGTGTGTGGCTGAACAAGCTAAATGGTATTAAGTTTACAGGAGGGTTTTCTTTTCTCAGTTACCATATTCAAAAAGCAAGGACATATGCATTTAAAATTAGTCCGCAAGTGAGTTACTTGTTCAGTTAATAACCTGCCATGTTTCAAAAGCATTTGTGATGTCTAGCCTGCAAGTATATCTATTCTTTGAAGGTCTTTGGACTGCTTGGAATGATAGGGGTTATATAAATAAAAAGCAATATTATTGAATTTATCACTGTCATTCTTAGAGAATAAGTTTAAAGACCCCTAACAGAATGCAAACATGAAAACTGTGGCTGGGATTAGCCTCATTATGATCCCCAAAGTACTACAGGAATTATTAAATGATCATTATAGTTGAAGGCTGATGAATTAGTGTTAAGATTTTAGATTTTCTGTTGATTTTAAAAAACAGATCCCCTGATCCTTTATATCAAGCAGTGGTTGATTTGTTTCCAGATTACTCTTCCTTAATACACAATCAGAGATATTATAGATGAGAATGTTGAGTTTCAGGATCTCACAGTGGCTTACGTATGGTGTATATTGTAAAGCCTCCACAAAGGTAGGCTTTTGTGGCTATTCAGAGCCATGTTATTACCCCAATGTACTATAGTGTTTAGCTCATAGAGTTTCCCAGGTGGCACTGTTGGCTGGATTCCCGTAACTGCCATCTGTAAAAACATACGAAACACAAATAATGGTAGAGATCGTTTCACTTGAATACTTGCTCCTGTCCTTGGATTCAAGAGACTACACTGGTATAGCACCAAACTGCTTACTTATCAAAGGTGCTCTCTATCCTGAAATTGCTACAATTGATCTTTAACCCATTGAACACCAACATTTGGGTCGTGTTTATCATAAATATTGCCTCACTACATAAACATTGCGTTGGCAGTTCAAACTAATTTGGGCCCTTTTGCTGCTGAGCCTTAGATTTGGCTGCCTCAGGGCTCCCTCTGGAGGTCGGCAGAGTCCAAGGTCAGTTAATATTAAAATAGCCTTGGCCTTGGCACAAGATAAACCCATGTCTTTTCATCCAGCGCCCACAAGAATGGGGTCCTGTATTTGTGAGCTTAGAAGATGATTGTCTGTATCTGAGGTTGGAGGAAAGTTACCTGATTATCCTCCTATAAGTGAAATGTGATTACTGCTATGTGCTGGTATTTAACCTTCTGAAGTTGTACATTTTTCTATCTTTATTGAAGTCTTTTAGCTACAGTGAAAACAAAACAAAATAAAACCATAGGTCAGAAAAATGCCAGATTTTATTTTATTTGTTTGTTTTAGTGACAAGGAAACCTAGAGTAAGGTGGTTCTGGTTCTATAATGACCACCCTCTGGGTAGGACCAGATGATCCCACAGAGTCTGAATTCCATCTAGAAGTGTTTGAAGCACCTGGGAATTGGAATCAATGGGTTTACAGCACAACTTAACTCTTTGGAGGTAAATATGCACTAACTGGGATCAGTTTGAAAATAAAGCAACTTGCACCAAATCAAAATTTTGCTACTTCATTTGAATTGGCATTTACAGGAATAAAATAATAGCAAACCATGTTTCTCACTGCCTTCCTCATAATTTCTTCTTTCCTTTTTAGTTGGTTTATTGGTTATTTGCTTCTTTCTTTTCTTCCTTCCTTCTTTCCTTTTTTCTTTGCATTTCTTCTTTCACTGATTTTCTTTTATGTTAATTAGGTGGACTATAATGTAATTTTGATGTATTAAAAATAAAATTATTCTATATCTGAGATTTGCTTCAAAATAGCCTAGGAGAGTGAGATTTGGGGAGGTAGAGATGAAATAAGTTTGGCCATAAACAGATAATTATTAAAACTGAGTCATGAGTGCATGGGGATTTATAATGCTTTCATGTCTACTTTTGCATATTTTTACAATTTTTGTGATAAAGCACTTTAAAATATAATCACTCTTAGTGAATCTGATTGAAAGGGTACAAGGAACAGGCAATGTGCTAGATTTATCAGAGTGTGAACAGAAACTCTATTTTTTTCCTAATTTTTTACTTTTTACATTATACAATGCACACACAAAAATATTTTGAAATGTTAACATTCATAATGTATTAGTGTGGCAGTACTACATGAATATGATTTATAAACATACAAACAAACCCACATCGGGGTATATTCTCAAGCATTTGTTGTTGACAGGGGTGCATGACCATCAAGTTCAGAGACCTCCATGAGAGAGGAAGAAGGCTGGGCCTTATGGGAGGATGATGCACTCATTTAAAGAAAACCAGTCATTTTACTTCTTCCTTCTCAACTGTATGGCTATTCTTTTCTACATATTTCTTCTAATTTTATTAGTACTTTATCAGTTCTACTTCTAAAATAAAATTGGGTTGTGTCTTACCAAGTTTAGGCTGCTATAGAAGATTATAATAGACAAGGTGGCTTATAAACAACAGAAATTTATTTCTCACAGCTATGGAGGCTGGAAAGTGCAAAATCAAGGCACAGACATGGTCAGGTTCTGGTGAAGACCTTCTTCCAGACTGCAGACTGCTGTCTTCTAATATTCTTACATGGGGAGAGGGTCAGAGAACTCTCTGAAGTCCCTTTTATAAAGGCGCAAACCCCGTTTATGAGGGATCCACCCACATGGCCTAATTACCTCTCAAAGGCTTACCTCCTAATACTATCACATTGGAGATTAGGATTTCAATGTAATAATTTGAGAGAGAGGGCACAAAAGAGTTAGTATTTAACAAGTTGCCTTTTCAAGGGTGGAGGAGAGTTTTTACTCCAAATTCAGCTCCATAATGGGCCATTGAAGAAAAAAATGTCTATGAGCTCTTTACATTCCCTAGCTTCTTACTGTTGAACTAAAACTACTTGCATCCTAGCCCATAGATACTGTACATGAGTGCACACACACACACACACACACACACACTCCTTTTCTCTTCCTGGCATTTGCAACTGGCATGTGAGGATCAGGTGTTGTAGCTTAGATATTGATCTTTGGCTTCAAACAACAACAGTACCTAATGAGCTGCAGGTGGGAAATCCGAGGAACACAAGTATCAGTAGCATGGCCATCAAATTCCTCCCTCATTGCTCAATGAGGACCCAGAGAGACTGGGCTTGGAGAAACTGGAAGGGTCAGAATATAGGATCATTTTCATGGCCTTAGTGGTCCAGTTTGGGTAACCAAATGAAAGTGGTAGTGAATAAATCAAGGAAGAATCAACCTTCCACTCATAATCCTTTAAATTGCTCCTCAAATAGAGCTTGAAGCTCTCCCAGGACCTCTGAAACCTAGAATTAAGTGTTATTGGCACAATAAGACAAAACTACTGAATGTTTTTCTGCTCCCCTTTTCTGTGTATTACAGATATCAGCTACATCAGCAAACATATACTTCTTCATTGTCAGCTTTTCAAAGTAAAAAATGTTTTTAGGATCAGGATAAGCAAACAAAACAGATGACCCTGGAGATCATTACACAATGTATACAATATCCTGTGTCACTTAAAATAAAACTAAAAAGAGAAATTGAATCTTAAATAGAAATTTTAATAAGGCAATAGAGAAAAGGTGTTTTAAAATTACTCACTGGAAAAACTAATCAAAATAGCAGGCTGAGCATACACTTCTAAATACATTTAAATGATATAAAAAGTTATACAGAGAGATAAAAAACATAGATAAACATACATTAGAAAATTATCTTTAAGTATCTGCCATCATTGGATCATTAAAAGGACTTACCAAAGTAAAAAAGAGATAGGACCTGAACAATAAGAGTGGAATAAACTAGTAAAAGAAAAGGCTCAGAGCCAATAGGTATGCATATCATTGCATATTAATGAAAGAAATGCCTGTGAAACAGTCATGTTTATCTGCAGGATAACTGACAATTATTTATTAAGAATGTGAGTTACCTGCCTGGGAAAGGATTTAAACAGGAACCATAAAGAGAAACAGAGCCAGAAGTGCCGTAAGACCTCTGATGGATATATTTCTAGATGCCATGATCTACCATAACCCTGGCTTCAGGAGCTAAGTGCTTTGCAGTGGTTTCATCCGATAAATTAGTTTCTCTACAAGGTACTAAATAAGTGACATAGAGTGTGCATCTTACCCTCCATCCCTCCTTTCAATTGTTAGCCAGGTATTCTTTCTCTCCCTCCCTAAAAATATTGCTGCACCTGTAGTAGAGGGAAACAAAAGGCACAAACATAGAATCATCTAATCACACAGCCAAGAAATGTTAGAGACAAGAGACAATGCCACAGGGACAGTGCTAATCCACTGACATATTGTTTTAGCCTAAACAGAGCTTCAAATAATATTCAATTAACAATGAATATTTTTAAAAACCTATGGATTTTATATAAAATTCTAAATTTCAGGTTGTCATCACAAAATCAGACCCCCTACTTGTACCTCCTTCCCAAAAAGCCATTGTAATAGGCTCTAAAACACAGTAGCTCAAACAAGATAAACTTTTCTTTCTTCCTTACAAAATAGTCCAGAGATGTTCAAGCGGTCCAGAGTGGATAGGTGGCTGTATCTAAGGTTATCCAGGAAGCTTGGTTGCTTCCATTTTCTTGCTCCAAAAAAATTTACTTATTGCTAATATTTTGGATTTTAAAAAATTACTGTCTTTGCCAGAAAACAAATTCCTTTCCTTTTGTGGGCACTGATATATTAAATAAATAAGAGCAAATTTAAATCTCCTTCATCTAGTAGATGATAAATAGAAATATAAAACCACTAAATCTGTACTCCTTTAAATCAACAAAATATGACTTTTTTTTTTCGAGACAGGCTGGAGTACAGGGGCGCAATCTGGGCTCACTGCAGCATCCCTCCCAGGCTCATGCAATTCTCCCACTGCAGCCTCCTGAGTAGAATACAGGCACACCACCATGCCCAGCTAAATTTTTGTATATTTTGTAGAGACCAGGTTTCACCAGTTGCTGGACTCGAACTCTGGGGCTCAAGCAATCCACCCGCCTCGACCCCACAAAATGCTAGGATTACAGGGAATCTTAAAATTTATCATGCACTGTTTTAAAAATTATAGATAGAGATATGGTAAGACAAAACAGACACAAACAAAAAGTTTTCACCAAAACATTATATATAACCTATAATGACATGGATGGTGCTAAAGAAGAGAGAGAAATATAAGGTGCACCTATTCATATGTACATAGATGCCTTGTTTGTACTAATAGCAAATGTCTATTCGATATTCCTTTCACAATCTTATTCATCCTGAAGCAGGCATTGTTGAGTGCCTGCCCAACGGCCATTTCCTCCTTCCTTTTTTCGGATAGAACTCTGATCTTGTGCAGCCATCTGCTTCAGGAGAGATGGTCCTCACCCCCTCAATACGGATTGGTCTGACTCATGATGAAGACCCCATCCTCCTTGCCAGTCACTGGTTTAGGCAGGACATAGGATGCTCTCAGGCCAATGATATGAGAAGGGAATCTACTGGACTAAGTGGTGGAGCTCTGGGAAAGGTTTTCTCACTGTTAAAAAGGAGGCAATGAGAAGAAATGGGTTCATTTTTCTGCTTCTGGATATTGTCATTAGGATATGAAATTCTAAAATGGCTTAGAGGGACCTAGTCTGAAGAAAAGGTGGGACATTCCTGGGTCTTCTCATGACATCGTTGAGCCACCAAATTAACCAACCTAAGCGCCGCCCCACCTCTGGAATTCTTTTAATGTGAGATGATAAATTGGTTTATTGCTTATGTACTTAAGTGGAAGCTTCAACTTTAAGTTTGCTTGTCACTAAAAGCATCCTAACCAATGCATATTTCTTTGTCAGTTTATTAAAAATTCTGTTGCATTTTCCTTACCTGATTACTAAAATGTAGTGTGTTTAATGGTGTTCCCCAAAAAGACATGTCCACATGTCCACAAGTCCTAATTCCTGGAACTTGTGACTGTTATCGTATTTGGAAAAGGGTCTTTGCAGATGTAATTAAGTTAATAATCTTGAGATAAAATCATCCTGGATTATGGCAGGGCAAGGGTGCTAAATTCAATGATAAGTATCCTTGTAAGAGACACACCCCAGAGATCTAACAGACAGAAGAGGAGGAGGCATTGTGACTAGAGAGACAGAGACTGGAAGGATGCAGCCACAAGCCAAGAAACACCAAGTCATACCAACCACTCCCCGAAGCTGAAAGAGGCACAAACAGAATCTCCCCTAGAGCCTATGGAGGGAGCACAGCCCTGCCAACACCCCAATTTTGATCTTCTGGGCTCCTGAGAATTGTGAGACAATAAATTTCTGTTGTTTTAAGCCACCAGGCTTGTGGTAATTTTTTACAGCAGCCACAGGAAACTAATATATAAAAGTAGCACTGGAGAGGACTCAGTAGGAAGTCAGTTACCAACAATACTTCCTAGCTTAACCATAGGCTTTCCTATGCATGGTAGCCAAATGTGAGGGAATTATAAATCTCTTTATATCGAGGGGGAGAAAAATATGTAGGACTAATTCCAAGAGGAACACCAACATAAACAAGTATGTGTGTTTGTGTGTGTGTGTGTGTGTGTGTGTGTGTGTGTGTGTGTGTGTTTGCAAGGTATTTATTTCTTAATGAGTATTTTTCCC
Source organism: Pongo abelii (assembly GCF_028885655.2). Classification (NCBI taxonomy): domain Eukaryota; kingdom Metazoa; phylum Chordata; class Mammalia; order Primates; family Hominidae; genus Pongo; species Pongo abelii. The sequence goes on from NC_071989.2 coordinate 36,555,935, forward strand.
CATTTGGGATAAAAACCTAGGGTGGAATCTTTTTTTTTTCCAAAAATGACATGCTTATTTGTATCTTTTTCTTCAGTAGAATATGCTCCAAATTATTATTAGCAATTACCGCTGGGGAATGAAACTGGAGAGGATGAATTTCCTATTATACTTACCGTTATTTAATTTTATTTACAGTAAACTCACTATTTCTATTGTAATTTAAAAATTGAGTCAAAGATAATAGGTTCATATTTTCATACTCTTTCCTACTCTAATTATAGGGCTCAATATTTTTTTTACTGTGAACTCAAGGCAAAAGGAATGTGTACACTATAATGTGATAAGTGCTGAACTACAGAGTGCCATAGAGAACAGAGAGGATTTCCACTATCAAGAAAAGCTTCTCAGGGAAGGTGACTTTTGAACTGTATCTTTAAAAACAAAAAACAAAAACAAAAAAAAAACAAGAATTTGTCAAATGGACAATATGAGGGGAAGGGATAGAGACATTCTGGGCAAAGCCGTGAAAGAGAATGAGGCAGTCTACAGATGACAAGCAGTTTTCTGAGAATGGAGCACAGCATGCACCCTCCTACCCTTGTCTGGATTTGACCACTGAATTAAGACATCTGCCAGGTGCAGTTCTGCTAAGCTGAACTTTCTATTGGAATTCTTTCTGGCCTGAGCTGGCCTATTGCTGTATAAGCTCTGGTGTGTCAGGGAGATCAGGCCAGATATCCTTTCTGTTATTCCAGAATGCAGTGTAGCTCAGTGGTGAAGACTTCTATGCTTGTTCAGTAAGAATTTAATGAGCACCATGTTAAACACTATAGATGGCTATCCAACAGCCATGTCCTCTTCCTCCTTGCTAAGAGAACCCCTGTTTTGTTCCGATGTTGAGTGGAAATAGCCGCCAAGGAAGGTACCTTAGCCAAAGCCAATAATTATAATTCCATTTGCTTTTGCCAGTGTTTGGTTTAGGGGAGGCCATAAGATTGAATTTGTCAATGAAATACAAGGGAAGACTGCTGGGGAGATTGGGGGAAATATTTTTTCCATGATATAAAGAAAAAGAAAAAGAAGAAGGAAAACATATGGAAAGGATTTCACCCAAAATTTGTCTAGTCTTCAAATGAGGTTGTGTGAGAATGTGATGCTTCAGATGGTGTAGCCATCTGAACCTTATGAGAGATATGTGCTGAGGACACTGAGGCAGAACGATGGGTAGTTTCTTTCTAGTTCTTCGTGAGAATGTTAAACCACTAAAACCATCTTGAAGTCACTTACCTCTGGAAATGTAATGTGAGATCATAAACACTTATTGTAAGATATCCTGTTACTTGCAGTCAAAATCATTCTGAGGCAAGCATTTGCTGTATTTAAGACATTGAACTAAGTACTGGAGATTCAGTAGTAAGCAATACAGACATAGATCCTACCTGCATGTAGCTGTAGTCTTTGGGTCTGACAGTAGGTTCAAATTCAAGCTTTGATGCTTTTGGACTTAAGACCTTTGGGAAGTTATTTAATCTCTCTGAGCCTGTTTCATCATTTTCAAAACAGGGATGAATATTCCCTGAATATTCAGATCTATTCCCTCATAGATCTGTAGTGAATATGAAATGAAATAACACAGTGTTTAGCACACAGCAGTATCTCAATAACTAATAAATGTGAGATGTGCTTGTAGTAGAAATAGGAATAGAAAGAGAAGGATGGCACAAAAGTCATCTTAAAGAAAGAATACCCAGGATTTTGGTAAACTGTTAATGATAAAAATATTTGAGAGCTTCGTTTTCTTTCACATCGTTATAGGATTTAAAGTATTCTGATATCTTCTTTGATTTATAGCTTATGAGAAATGTATTGCTTAATTTTCAAATATGCAAAGAATTTCTTTTTTTTTTTTTTTTTTTTTTAATTGTATTCCCAATGTTTTTTTTTTTTTTTTTTTTTCTTTTATTATTATTATTATTATACTTTAGGTTTTATGGTACATGTGCACAATGTGCAGGTAAGTTACATATGTATACATGTGCCATGCTGGTGCGCTGCACCCACCAACTCGTCATCTAGCATTAGGTATATCTCCCAGTGCTATCCCTCCCCCCTCCCCCCACCCCACAACAGTCCCCAGAGTGTGATGTTCCCCTTCCTGTGTCCATGTGTTCTCATTGTTTAATTCCCACCTATGAGTGAGAATATGCGGTGTTTGGTTTTTTGTTCTTGCGATAGTTTACTGAGAATGATGATTTCCAATTTCATCCATGTCCCTACAAAGGACGTGAACTCATCATTTTTTATGGCTGCATAGTATTCCATGGTGTATATGTGCCACATTTTCTTAATCCAGTCTATCATTGTTGGACATTTGGGTTGGTTCCAAGTCTTTGCTATTGTGAATAATGCCGCAATAAACATACGTGTGCATGTGTCTTTATAGCAGCATGATTTATAGTCCTTTGGGTATATACCCAGTAATGGGATGGCTGGGTCGAATGGAATTTCTAGTTCTAGATCCCTGAGGAATCGCCACACTGACTTCCACAAGGGTTGAACTAGTTTACAGTCCCACCAACAGTGTAAAAGTGTTCCTATTTCTCCACATCCTCTCCAGCACCTGTTGTTTCCTGACTTTTTAATGATTGCCATTCTAACTGGTGTGAGATGGTATCTCATTGTGGTTTTGATTTGCATTTCTCTGATGGCCAGTGATGGTGAGCATTTTTTCATGTGTTTTTTGGCTGCATAAATGTCTTCTTTTGAGAAGTGTCTGTTCATGTCCTTCGCCCACTTTTTGATGGGGTTGTTTGTTTTTTTCTTGTAAATTTGTTGGAGTTCATTGTAGATTCTGGATATTAGCCCTTTGTCAGATGAGTAGGTTGCGAAAATTTTCTCCCATTTTGTAGGTTGCCTGTTCACTCTGATGGTAGTTTCTTTTGCTGTGCAGAAGCTCTTTAGTTTAATTAGATCCCATTTGTCAATTTTGGCTTTTGTTGCCATTGCTTTTGGTGTTTTAGACATGAAGTCCTTGCCCATGCCTATGTCCTGAATGGTAATGCCTAGGTTTTCTTCTAGGGTTTTTATGGTTTTAGGTCTAACATTTAAGTCTTTAATCCATCTTGAATTGATTTTTGTATAAGGTGTAAGGAAGGGATCCAGTTTCAGCTTTCTACATATGGCTAGCCAGTTTTCCCAGCACCATTTATTAAATAGGGAATCCTTTCCCCATTTCTTGTTTTTGTCAGGTTTGTCAAAGATCAGATACTTGTAGATATGTGGCATTATTTCTGACGGCTCTGTTCTGTTCCATTGATCTATATCTCTGTTTTGGTACCAGTACCATGCTGTTTTGGTTACTGTAGCCTTGTAGTATAGTTTGAAGTCAGGTAGTGTGATGCCTCCAGCTTTGTTCTTTTGGCTTAGGATTGACTTGGCGATGCGGGCTCTTTTTTATGCAAAGAATTTCAAGTTATCTTTGTGCTATTGATTCTGTGGTCAGAGAATATCCTTTGTATTATTTTAATCGTTTGAAATTTTTATGTATTTTAAGTTCAACATACGGTCAGTTTTGACAAATGTTCTCTGTATACTTGAAAAGAATGTATCCTAGAGTTGTTTAGCTCTATATACATTCTATATGTGTCAATTAGGTCAAGTCAGTTAATCATATTTTTTAAATCTTCTATATCTTTACTGACATTTTTGGTCAGCTAGACCAAATCATAGATGATTTGTTGAGATAAGTATATTAAAATATCCTCTTGAGTTCCCTTTAAATTAAATATTAAAATTTCCTTTATGATTACCCTTTTTATTCTTTCTCTTTTCATTTCTCCTAATTTTTACTTTCTATATTTTGAGGCTCTGTTAATTGCTTTTGCACTTACAATTGTTTTCTCATGGAGTAACCCTTTTAACAATGAAATGTCCTTTTTTTAACCCCTAGAAATGTTTTAGAAGATTCTACTTCATTTGCTTTCAATGTAGCTCCATTTTGTATGTGTTAGGGTGTGCATGGTATATCTTTTATCCACAAACTTTTGTTTTCAATTTATCAATATCATTATATTTCAGGTATATTCCTTATAAGCAATGTACAAATTATTTTTAAAACCTAGTTTGAGAATCTTTTTCATTTGAGCATTTAGTCCTAGATTTTCATGTCATTCATGTATATATATTTTTTAAAACTACGATTTTAATATTTGTTTTCTATTTCTCCAACATGTTCTGTGTTCCTTTTTCTTTTCTTTCTTGCCCTTTTGGATTAATGATTGCTTATTATTCACTTTTTCCTATTACCTTGTTAGTTAGCTTTCAGAAATGATTCTTTCAGTCATTACTCTAAAGATTATAACATACACCCTTGACTTATTAAAGCCTGATATAAATTAATCCTTTATCACTTCCTGTACAATATGAGAACCGTGGAATACTTTAACTTCATGTAGGCACCTTCTGCCTTTTGTGCTAGTGTTTCCATGTGTTTTAATACCAGATATAGTTTAAATCCTACAATGTGTGATTTGTTATTTTATAATACATTGATTTTATGTATCAGTATATTTAGATTTGTCTACATATTTACCCTTTCTGCTGCTCTTTATTTCCTCCTGTTATCTTCATGCTTCCAACTGGAAAAATTTTCTCTCTCCCTGAAGAACTTTCCTTAATACTTCCTGTAGAAGGGGTCAGACCATGACAGATTCTACATTTTTTTTTCTCATGAAAATGTAATTATTTACTTTTACTTTTGAAGAATTTTTGCTGGGTATGGAATTCTTGATTGTACTTATTTTCTCTTACAGCTTTGAAGATGTCATTATATTGCTTTTGGTTTCTGCTATTTCTAAGAAGTCATCTGTCATATTGTTGCACCTTTGAAAGTAATCTGTGATTTTTCTCTGGCTGCTTTTTCAGATGTTCTCATTTTCTTTAGTTTACAGCAGTTTTACCAAAATGTAAATAAGTGTGTGCGGTTTATTTTTCATATTTCTCCTGTGTGAGGTTCATAGCACTTCTTGAACCAATGGTATGATGTCTTCTATTAATTCTGGAAAATTTTTACTTCAAATATTTTCTTAAACTTATTCTCTCTCTTTTCTAACAAATAATTATTTTACATTTGTGGGATTTTTTAACATCATGTCTTATATGTCTCTTATACTTGTTTCTGTATTTCCATTCTGTCTTCTCTCTGTCCTTCAGCCTAGATATTTTCTTCTGACTCATCTTCCAATTCCCTAAACCTCTATTCAACTCTGTGCAACCTGTTGTTAAACCTCACTTTAAGCTCAGAGTTTCAGTTATTGTATTTTAGTTTGAAGATTTTCAGATTTTTTATTATTACAGTTTCCCATAAAACAATTTATCTGCTGGAGTTTTCCATCATATTTTCTAATTATTGAATATATGAATCATGGTTATTTTAACTTCTGTTTCTTGTACCAGCAAGCAATGTCTTTTAACTCTTAATTTTTATAGGTACATAGTAGGTGTATATATTTATGGGGTACATGAGATGTCTTGATACAGGCATGCAGTGCATAACAATTACACCATGGAGAATGGGGTATTCATCCTCTGAAGCATTTATCCTTTGTGTTACAAATGATCCAATTGGTCTCTTTTAGTTGTTTAAAAATGTACAATTAAATTATTGACTATAGACACCCTGTCGTGCTATCAAATAGTAGGTCTTATTTATTTTTTCTAATTTTTTTGTAGCCATTAACCATTTACTCTCCTTCCCACACCTTCTCCCACTACCCTTCCCAGCCTCTGGTAACCATTCTTCTCTATGAACTCTATGTCCATGAGTTCAATTGCTTTGATTTTTAGACCCCACAAATAAGTGAGAGCATTCAATGTTTTCTTTCTGTGCCTGGCTTATTGCATTTGATATGATGATCTCCAGTTCTGTCCATGTTGTTTCAAATGACAGGACCTCACTCTTTTCTGTGGCTGAATAGTACTCTATTGTGTATCTGTACCACATTTTCTTTAGCCATTCATCTGTTGATGGACACTTAGGTTGCTTCCAAATCTTGCTACTGTGAACAGTGCTGCAACAAACATGGGAGTGCAGATATCTCTTCAATATACTGATTTCCTTTCTTTTGGGTGTATATCCAGCAGTGGGATTGCTAGATCATATAGTAGCTCTATTTTTTAGCTTTTTGAAGAACTCCAAACTGCTCTCCATAGTTGTTATACTAATTTACATTCTCACTGACAGTGTACGAGGGTTCCCTTTTCTCCACATCCTCACCAGCATTTGTTATTGCCTGTCTTTTGGATATAAGCCATTTTAACTAGGGTGGGAAGATATCCTATTGTAGTTTTGATTTGCATTTCTCTGATAATCAATGATGTTTAGCTCCTTTTCATGTGCCTGTTTTCCATTTGCATGTCTTCAGAAATGTCTATTCAAATCTTTTGCCCATTTTTTTATTGGATTATTTATTTATTTATTTATTTATTTATTTGCTATAGAGTTGTTTGAGTTCCTTATATATTCTGGTTATTAATCCCTTGTCAGATGGGTAGTTTGCCAATATTTTCTCCCATTCTATGGGTTGTCTCTTCCCTTTGTTGACTGTATCCTTTGCTGTGCAGAAGGCTTTTAACTCAATGTGATCCCATTAGTCTATTTTTTTGCTGTGGCTGCCTGTGTTTTTGGGGTATTACTCAAGAAATTTTTGCCCAGGCCAGTGCCCTGTTGATTTATCTCAAAATTTTCTTGTAGTAGTTTCATAGTTTGAAGGCTTAGACTTAAGTTTTTCATCTACTTTGATTTGATTCTTGTATATGGTGAGGGATAGGGGTCTAGTTTCATTCTTCTGCATATGGATATCCAGTTTTCCCAACAGTGTTTATTGAAGAGACTGTTCTTTTTCACAGTGTATGTTTTTGGCACCTTTGTTGAAAATGAGTTCACTGTAGATGGTTTTGTTTTTTGGGTTCTCTGTTCTGTTCCATTCATCTATGTGTCTGTTTTTATGCTAGTACCGTGCTCTTCTGGTTACTATAACTGTATAGTATAATTTGAAGTCAGGTAATATGATTCCTCTCCAGTTTTGTTCTTTTTGCTTAGGATAGCTTTGGCAACTTTGGGTCTTTTGGGTTCCATATAAATTTTAAGATTATTTGTTCTATTTCTGTGATGAATGTTATTGGTATTTTGATAGAGATTGCATTGAATCTGTAAATTGCTTTGGGTAGTGCAGGCATTTTAACAGTATTGATTCTTCCAGTTCATGAACATGGAATATCTTTCCATTTTTTGGTGTCCTCTTCAATTTCTTCAGCAATGTTTTATAGTTTAGATTATAGAAATCTTTCACTTCTTTGGTTAAGTATATTCCTAGGTATTTTATTGTAGCTATTGTACATGGGACTACTTGCTTGATTTCTTTTTCTGTTTGTTAACTGTTGGCATATAAAAATGCTACTGACTTTTATAGTTGCTTTTGTATCCTGCAACTTTACTAAATTTGTCTATCAGTTCTAATAGTTTTTTGGTGGCATCATTATGTTTTTCTAAATGTAAGATCATATCACCTGCAAACAAAGATATTTTGACTTCTTTTTTTCCAGTTTGGATGCCCTTTATTTCTTTCTCTCATCTGATTGTGCTAGCTAGGACTTCCAGTACTGTGTTGAATAACAGTGGTGAAAGTGGGCATCCTTGTCATGTTCCAGATGTTAGAGGAAAGGCTTTCAGTTTTTCCCCATTAAGTATGATACTAGCTGTAGGTCTGTCGTATATGGCTTTTATTATGTTAAGGTATGTTTCTCCCGTATCCAGTTTTTTGAAGGTTTTATCATGAAGGGATGTTAAATTTTATCAAATGCTTTTTCAGCACCAACTGAAATGATCATATGGTTCTTGTCCTTCATTCTATTGATAAGATGAATCCCATTGATTGATTTATGTATGTTGAACCATCCTTGTGTTCCAGGGATAAATCCAACTTGGTCATGATGAATGACCTTTTTAATGTATTGTCAAATACAGTTTGCTAGCATTTTGTTGAGGATTTTTGTGTGCATCGGAAATATTGGCCTATAGATCTCCTTTTGTTGTTGTTGTGTCTTTGTCTTGTTTTGGTATCAGTGTAATACTTGCCTCCCAGAATGAGTTTGAAAATATTCCCTCCTTCTCTATTTTTCGGAATAGTTTGAGTAGGATTGTTATTAGTTCTTCTTTAACCCTTTCCCCATTTTCCCTGAGAATACTTGCCAGCAGCACTTGTGGCTGCAGCATTTACCCCGAGATAACTTTGCCATGAAATATCTCACTTTTACTATGATTTTTGTATTGCTTTAGTATATCTACTTTGGAAACAAAAGACATCACCCTATTTATACCATTCTGTTTTTAGTAATGATATTTTTTATTCACAAAATATAGTAATTCTCAATCACTGAAATGTCATATCCTAGAAAATGTAGCATTCCTCTGTGTGACATTAACATTGTTTTCAAATACTTGGCTAAAGATTGATTTGATTTGATGAATCCAATTTTTCCTAAATAGATTATTCTGATGATTCTGATGTTATTTCTCTTTAGAAATAACTCCAAGAACAGTTTTCATATTTTATTTTCATATTGAAAATAAAAATGAAGCACACCTATAGGATCTAGAAAATAGCCTCGAAAGGGCAAATCTAAGACTTATTGCCCTTAAAGCAGAGGTAGAGAAAGAGATGGGGGTAGAAAGTTTATTCAAAGGTATAATATCAGAGAACTTCCCAAACCTAGAGAAAGATATCAATATCTGGGTACAAGAAGGCTATAGAACACCAACTCTGTCATGCACCTTAGGAACCAAGCAATTTAACCCAAAGAAGACTACCTCAGGTCATTTAATAATCAAACTTCCAAAGATCAAGAATAAAGAAAGGATCCTAAAAGTAGCAAGAAGAAAGAAACAAATAACATACAATAGAGCTCCAATACGTCTGGCTTTTCAGCAGAAACCCTTTAGGCCAGGAAAGAGCGGGAAGAAATATTTAAAGTGCTGAAGGAAAAAAACTTTTACCCTAGAATAGTATGTCTGGTGAAAATATCCTTCAAACATGGAGAAGTAAAGTCTTTCCCAGACAAACAAAAGCTTTCATATTGAAAATCAGTCAGATTTGCTTCAGCCTCAAAGAGTGTATTTATGTAAAATTAAATTAGTGTTTGCAGCGAGCTGTGTTTTTTTTTTTTTTTTTCCTAAACGTTAAAGGGGTTAAATGTTTGGTAGAATTCAGCAGTAACACCATCAGGTCCCAGGCTTTTCTTTACTAGGAGACTTTATTACAGCTTCTATCTTATTACTTATTATTGGTCTGTTCACGTTTTGGGTTGATTCTTGGTTCATTCTTGGTATGTTGTATGTATCTAGGAATTTGTCAATTTTCCAATTTATTGGCATATAGTTGCTCTTAGAAGCCACTAATGAGCCTTTGAATTTCTGCAGTATCAGCTGTAATGTCTCCTTTCTCATCCCTGATTTTATTTATTTGAATCTTCTCACTTTTTCTCTTAGTCTGGCTAAATGTTTGTCAATTTTCTTTGACTTTTCAAAAGAATGACTTTTTGTTTCATTGATCTTTTATATTGTTTTCAATATTTCATTTGTTTCTGCTCTGAACTTTATTTCTTTTCTTTTACTAATTTTGAGTTTGATTGCTCCTGCTTTTCTAGTTCTTCAAAATGCACCATTAGATTGTTTATTTGAAATTTTTCTTCTCTTTTGATGTTGGCACTTACAGCTATAAACTTCCCTCTTAGTACTGCTTTTGCTGTATCCCGTATGTTTTGGTATGTTGTGTTTCCATTATCATTTGTTTCATGAAAATTTTCAATTTCTTTTTAATTTCTTCGTGAACCCACTGGTTATTCAGGAGCATACTGTTCAATTTCCATTCATCTGTATAGTTTCCAAAATTCCTCTTGTTATTGATTTCTAGTTTTATTTCATTGTAGTCAGAGAAGATGTTTGATATAATTTCAATTTTCTGGAATGTTTTAAGACTTGTTCTGTGACCTAACATATGGTCTGTCCTTGAGAATGATCCATGTGCTGAGGAAAAGAATTTGTATTTTGTAGTTCTTGGATGAAATGCTCTCTAAATACTTGTTAGATCCATTTGGTCTATAGTGCAGAGTAAATCCAATGTTTCTTTGTTGATTTTCTGGCTGAAGATCTGTCTAATGCTGAAAGTGGGGTGTTGAAGTCTCCAGCTATTATTGTATTATAGTCTCTCTCTCTCTCTTTAGCTCTAATAATATTTGCTTGATATACCTGGGTGCTCCAGTGTTGGGTACATATATATTTAAAATTGTTATATCCTCTTGCTGAATTGACCCCTTTATCATTATATAGTGACTGTCTTTGTCTTTTCTTAAAGTTTTTCTCTGAAATCTATTTTGTCTGAGGTAAGTATAGTGACTCCTGCCCTTTTTTAGTTTCCATGGACATGAATATCTTTTTCCATCCCTTTTATTTTCATTCTGTGTGTGGCTTTATAGAGGAAATGTGTTTCTTGTAGCAACAGATCATTGGGTCTTGTTTTTGCATCCATTCAGCCACCCTATGTCTTTTGATTGGAGAGGTTAGTCCATTTACTTTCAATGTTATTATTCAGACATAAGAACTTACTCTTGCCATTTTGTTATTTGTTTTCTGGTTCTTTTTTGGTCTTACCTGCCTTTTTTCTTTGCTTAGTGTCTTCCTTTTAGTGAAGGTGATTTTTCTCTGGTGAAATGATTTAGTTTCTTACTTTTTATTTTTTGTGTATGTATTGTATGTTTTTTGGTTTGAGGTTATCTTGAGGCTTGCAAATAATATATTATAACCCATTATTTTAAGCTCATAACAACTTAACACTGTTTGTGTAACAAATAAATAAGCAAAAAGAAAACCAAACTCTATGCTTTAACTCTATCTCCCTGTTTTTTAACTTTTTGTTGTTTCTATTGCTATCTTATTGTACTGTGTCTTAAAAGTTGTTGTAGTTATTGATTTGCCAGTTCATCATTTAGTGTTTCTACTTAGGATAAGAGTAGTTTACATGCCACAGTTACAGTGTTATAGTATTCTGTGTTTGTCGGTGTACTTACTATCACCAAGTGAGTTTTGTACTTTCAGGTGATTACTTGTTGCTCATTAATGTCCTTTTCTTTCTGACTGAAATACTCCTTTTAGCATTTCTTATAGGATAGGTCTGGTAATGATAAAAACCCTCAGCTTTTGTTTGTCTGGGAAAGATTTTATTTCTCCTTCATGTTTGAAGGATATTTTCACCAGATATACTATTCTAGGGTAAAAGTTTTTTTCCTTCAGCACTTTAAATATTTCTTCCCGCTCTTTCCTGGCCTAAAGGGTTTCTGCTGAAAAGCCAGACGTATTGGAGCTCTATTGTATGTTATTTGTTTCTTTCTTCTTGCTACTTTTAGGATCCTTTCTTTATTCTTGATCTTTGGAAGTTTGATTATTAAAAGCCTTGAGGTAGTCTTCTTTGGGTTAAATTGCTTGGTCTCTAAGGTGCATGACGGAGTTGGTGTTCTATAGCCTTCTTGTACTCAGATATTGATATCTTTCTCTAGGTTTGGGAAGTTCTCTGATATTATACCTTTGAATAAACTTCCTACCCCCATCTCTTTCTCTACCTCTGCTTTAAGGGCAATAAGTCTTAGATTTGCCCTTTCGAGGCTATTTTCTAGATCCTATAGGTGTGCTTCATTTTTTTAAAATTCTTTTTTCTTTTGTTTTCTCTGACTGTGTATTTTCAAATTGCCTGTCTTCAAGTTCACTAATTCTTTCTTCTTGATCAATTCTGCCATTAAAAGGCTCTGATACATTCTTCAGTACGCCAGTTTCATTTTTCAGCTCCAGGACTTCTGCTTCATTCTTTTTTAATTATTTCAATCTCTTTGTTAAATTTCTTTGATATAATTTGGAATTCCTTCCCTGTGTTATCTTGAATTTCTTTGAGTTTCTTCAAGACAGCTATTTTGAATTCTCTGTCTGAAAGTTCAGATATCTCTTTTTCTCCAGGATTGGTTCTTGGTGCTTTATTTAGTTTACTTGATGAAGTCATGATTTCTGGGATTGTCTTGATACTTGTAGATGTTAATCTGTGTCTGGGCATTGAAGGGTTAGGTATTTATTGTAGTCTTCTCAGTCTGGGCTTGTGTGTACCCATCCTTCTTGGAAGGGCTTTCTAGATATTTGAAAGTACTTGAGTGTTGTGATCTAAACTGTATCTGTTTTAGAGGGCACTCCAAACCTAGTAATGCTGTGGTCCTGCAGACTCATACAGCTATTGTCTTGATGATTTTGGACAAGATCTGGGAGAATTGTCTGGATTACCAGGCAGAGACTCTCATTCTCTTCCCGTACTTTCTCCCAAACAAACAGAGTCTTTCTCTGTTCTGAGCCACCTGGAGCTGGGGGCAGAGTGACACAAGCACCCCTATGGCCACCACCACAGGGCGAGACCTGAAGCCAGCACAGTACTGGGTCTCACCCAAGGCCTGTTTTAACCACTTCCTGGCTACTGCCTGTGTCCCCTCAAGGCCCTGGGGCTTGGTCCATAAATGCTGTCCAAGGGCCAAATCCTGAAATCAGGGTCCCCAAAAGCCCACTTGTCTGTCATGTTAGGTACCAAGCTGGTCTCTAAGGTGCATGACAGAGTCCTCTTTACTTTTCCCTCTGCTTTTCTCAAGCAGGAGTCTTGCCCTGTGACCACCACAGGCGGGAATGTGCTGAGTCTCACCTGAAGCCAATAAGTCTGAGTCTCACCCAAGGCCCTTGATGTAGTATCTGGGTATCGCTGCTGGTTATTCAGGGCCCAAAGGCTCTTTAGTTAGCAGGTGATGAATGTTACCAGGACTGGGTCCTTCCCTTAAAGGCAGCAGTTTCCCTTCTGGCCCAGCGGTGTGTCTAGGAATGTCATCCAGGAACTAGGGCTTGGAATGGGGGCCTCACAACTCTGAGGGCTGTCCTGTCCCTGTACTGCTGTGGCTGAGGTGGGATCCAGGAGGCAAGACTATGCGCTCTCTCCACTCCTAAAGGGGAGGGAGAGATCTCTTTTGGACCATGAATTGTGAAGCCTGGGGTTAGGTTAGGGAAGGGGTGATGCCAGCACTCCCTTAGCTACCCCAGCTGGTGTCTCAATAGATCACGTCCTCCACACCCAACCAAGTCCTCTGGCTTTGGGCCCAGTTCAGCACTGGGACTTGCCTAGGAGTTACAGTGCTTGTGTCCTAGACTGCCTTTTGAGATTATTTAGAGCCCCATAGCACTTCAACCTGCAGTGGCAAGCCTCTCGGGAACTCAAGTTCTGACCATTGGGATCAGTGGTTCCCCTCTGCCTAGGGCTGGTTTAAATATTCTCTCTGTAGGCAGGTGTCAGCTGAGTGTGGTCCAGTTTTCCTTTCTGCTATAACAGGAAAGCACACTGAGTTCAATGCCTCACAATTGCTGGCTCTCCCTCTCCCCAAAGCACAAAAATGCTCTTTACACCATGCCATCACTGCCAGGGGATGGAGGTGGGGTTGCATTGGTGATTCAAGACTGTCCTACTTCTTCAGTGCCTCCTTCAGTGATACGAAGCCAAAACCAGACCAGGTATTGTGAGTGCTCACCTGATTTTTGGTTCTTATAAAGGTGCTTTTTCGTGTGTAGATAGTTGTTAAATTGGTGTTGCAGGGAGGCACAATTGGTGGAGTCTTCTCTTCCACCATCTAGCTCTGCCTCCCAGCAGCAATATATTGATTCATGTGGGGCTGTTTCCGTTGTCCATTTCTTCCTGGGATTTTTTTATTTTTTATTTTTTGGCCAGATCATCTTGTTTCTTGGTATGCAGATTATTTATTTATACTAAGAATTGAAATGATCTGAGAACTATCTTTGTGAGTGTTAGTCTATTTCCAGTTCAACTCTACTTTTAGAGTTAAGACTTTTGGTGGTATCAGCCAAAATCAAGGGATCCTCTTAGGTGATCCCTACAGACCCTGTCCCTAGCATTTGCTCAGCTCTCAGCCTCTTAGCTACACTGAATATTGGGGTCATTCCTTTGGCCTTGCCTTCTCTCTGAGATTTTTGTCCTCCCAAGTCCTTGTTACTTTGGTAGCTCTCTATTCCCTTCCAAGAGATGTCTTATATTTTGTTGAACTTCGTAATTACTCTCAGTGAAAAAACTGGTCTGGAACAAGTTAGTCTACCATTACCAGAAAATTTAAATTACTATGGCTTAAAGAAAATACAATATATTATGTTCTGGATGTATAGTCATTTACTATAATTTTCATAGCTTGCCTACTTAAGTTGATTCACAGCAAATAGAGACCTACTTTTTTTGGCCATAAAATATAAAGTTATGACAAGAGTGATAATGCTGACATAAAAGTAACTTTTAGATTTTATTTTGAAATGTCAGCTATATAAACTAATATTTGCCAGAAAATAAGTGCTCTGAAATACAGCCTTGCTCTAATTTGCACCATGTCAACTGACTTTTTCATAACAAACAGAAATTATTCTGATAAAAATTAAGCACTTCATATCATAATTTCCAGGAAAGAAAAGCCATTCCAGCAACATGGACTGGCTTGCTGCCATTCCTGCAGCTGCCTCACCTTTCACTATGACAGTGCTGAGAGCAGCAGAATACTTGGTTTTGGATACTTTGCCATTAGCAATACAGTGTTTGACAACAGCAATACAGTATTTGCTCAGCTCTAACCTTTCTATATCCTCTTTCTTCTTCTGATATTGTAATAGTGGTCACTAATATAGGAATCTGTAGCCACCAGAGATGTCCCCGAGCTTTTTATACTCTGTCCTCTTTTCCTAAACCACCCTTTCTCTTGCTTACTCATCCTTCAATGTTTAGATCAAGCATCTTCTCTGTGAAAATTTTTCTGGCTCCATGTTCTCCAGAATGGAGTTAATCACATCGTCATCTAGGCTGGAACTATATTTTGAGTGTATTTCTATTATTATACATATCCTATTTCCTGATAAATATATGTATGCATTTGTTTTTTTACACTAAGATATGAGTACACTTTGCCTAGTACATGGTGCTTAGTAAACCAGGAATAGAAGGGAGAAAGGAAATGAAACAAGAAAGAATAGAAGAAAGGAAGCAAGGAAGGAGGAAGGGAAAAAAGAAAAAATCTTATGGTTTCTTTTTCCTTTTTTTGCTCAATGGGACCATGACAAAATAACCAACTTGTGGTATGTTTGGATCCTGGAAATTATGCCCCAAGTTGGGAAAATGTCTGCTGTTTCCATGGTTAAGAAACAAAATGGAAGAAATGCATTTGACTTTTTTTTGAAAAATTGTTTGAGACAGGTAAATTAGATGACCTTAAGTAAGTAGTTGAACCTGGAATAAGTAGAAAGAATTAATGGCTACTGACCTAAGAGGGAAAGATGATCTTAATAATGAGATTATGATCATGAAATTGGAAGGCCTCTGAAATCAGACAAGCCTACTGGAATCTGAGCTTCACCCTTTGCTAGCTGTATGACTTTGGGCAACTTACCATCTACAGCTTCTGTTTCCGCATTACATGAAATGAGCATAAAAATACTTACCTTATAGTTGTTATATAGTCTACATTCGATGAGATAACCACACCTAGCTCAATGCTAGGCACAGGTCATTTGGATGTTTAGATATTAGCTTCTTTTTCCATGCATAGCAAGTACTGACTTAAATATCTATCTATCTATCTATCTGTCTATATTTTAGAACATTGTGTGTGTGTGTGTGTGTGTGTGTATATGTGTATATATATATATATATATATATATATATATATATATATATATATATTCTCCCCAGGGATCTGGGGAGGAACCATGATGGAAGTGGGACACTAGATCAGGGTAAGTGGAATTGGCCTGGGAGGTAAGTAGGAAATGAGTTGTGAAGGGGTTTGTACCAGCTCTCACATATTCTGATTTATAATTAGTCTGTTGGGATTTTGTTTGCGATAAGTCAACTCTCCAAACAGTGAAGATTCCAGGGAAAACTGGTAAAATACAGTTTCTCATCCATATAATTTGAGGCCTGTACATTATAGGCACCTCTGCAAGATGACAGGAAGACTCGCTGAGGGCAAGGACCTTGTCCAATTTAACATTAAGTCCTAAGTGTGTAGCAGAGACTGGCACAGAGGTGGTCAGTGAGTTTCATTGGAAGAACAAATTCATGAAAACACACTGAAGACCCTGTCTGAGCCAAACTGCTGAAATTTACATCAACAGCAAAGCCCAGAACTCCTTGTAGAATTTTGCTCTAATGTCATCTTTTAAAACCTGCATAAACATCAAGCAAGAAACAAGTGGACTTTATTTTTCTTGACTTTCGTCGCATTCCCATTTTCTCTCAATCTTAGGAAACTTTTTCAGCTTTGTGACTGAGAGACAGCCAGCCTTTTAGCTGGGTGAGCTTTCCAGTTGCATGAGAAAGAGCTTCATAAGAAAGCATCTACACTCTTCCCATCCAAAAAAATAGAAAAAAGAGAAGAATATAAAAAGAATTGCTTCTCCTCCAAAAAAACAGGTATTTTTGCTTTCTCTTATGCTGACATTTTGTGGGTTACTAACTGCATGTTTAAAATTTTATCATTTTTATGATTTATGCAGTTCTAGATAAAATACTGTTTAAAATCACACAAAGCATAAAAGATGGTACACAAATACAATGAAAATATAGAGATAGCTGTCCCATCTGAACTCAAAAGGAGAAACCCCACTGGGAACTGACTACTACAAATAATTTAGTCAGCATTTGGCAGCCCCAGAAAATTACAAACCTGGAAGATAACAAACAATCTTATGTGCATTGCATTGCAGAGCATCAGTCATGCTTGATATGAGAAAAAAACCTTTTTAGGAAAAGGAATTAAAATTATGAAATAGAGTTGTGTACATAAGTGGGAACTGTCTAAAAACTATTAAGTAAAAATATATTTTTCCTCTTTTGAAACCCACTTGAAACAAACTTTGTAAACGTCATTTTGAGTTTGGAATTAGGCAGGTATTTTATATTTTAAAGAGTCCTATTCACTTAAATTCCCAAGGCTGACAGAAAATTAAGGCACCCATATTGTTTAGTAGAACATGGCAAAAATTTGGTTTCATATTTGTTTCAGGTGAGCTATCACATTCCAAAAATTCTGTGTGTGGTTTAGGAAGCTGATTCATGGAGACTGGAGTCAACCTGGTTCTAGCCTCTGCGCCAAAAAGAATCATGAAAGAAGTGATTTCCTCAGTGACCTGATGTGATGTCAGGCTTAGTCTGCCACAGTCAGCTGGTGAACAGTCCTTAGACAGTTTCATTAATGGCGCAGGAGAGACCTTGTCCACCTCCGGTAGCACAGCAGAAAGAAGTGACCAAGCAAACAGCCCAGTAACAAAGCCAGCCTAAATTCTTTTTTTTTTTTTTTTTTTTTTGGTAGTTGCAAGATTTAATAGAGTGAAAACAGAGCTCCCACACAAAGGGAGGGCACCCAAAGAGGGTAGCCATTGCCAGCTCGAATGCCTGGGTTTATATCCCGCTCATTGTCTCTCCCACTGTGCTCTCAGGTGATAGATGATTGGCTATTTCTTTACCTCCTGTTTTTGCCTAATTAGCATTTAGCGAGCTCTCTTTACTATCTGATTGGTTGGGTGTGAGCTAAGTTGCAAGCCCTGTGTTTAAAGGTGGGTGCGGTCACCTTCCCAGCTAGGCTTAGGGATTCTTAGTCAGCCTAGGAAATCCAGCTAGTCCTGTCTCTCAGTCCCCTCTCTCAACAGGAAAACCCAAGTGCTGTTGGGGAGGTTGGCCGACGACTGCTCTGCTTCCTGCTGAATTGGGGCATAGTAGGGGTCGTGCAGTTGAGATTTCCTCAGGAGGGGTGCCTTCAATGTCATTAACATCAGAGCATGAGCTAGCAGGCCGGTCCAGGGGTCCATGGTAGATCTTAGTCATGGGCTGTATCTGGGGCTCCATTTGAAGAACAATTTGTAGTTTTACAGCTTTGATTCTGGAAGAGACAAACTTAACAAGGAGGTTAGAGATACAGGGATTGAAATGTATGGCCTGCAGTGCAGGGGATTATTTCTTTGGCACACTTCACAGGCCCTGACTATCTGCTTGATAGTTTTGAAAAGGCCTGGTCCAGTAAATAATAATTTGGCCATCTGATGGGTGCTATCAATGTCTAAGTGAAATGTTTGGTGAAGGGTTTTAAGTAATTTCCATTGCTTAGTTGCAGGCAAAAGTATTTTTCCTCCTTCGGTGGCTAGCCATCCTGAGGGGAGGAAACTATGTCCTCGTGAGGTTCTCCATTCTATTTCTCCTGCTGAGTACTGGGGCTTGGTTTCCTGGAGGGGGTTACCCCATACTAGGGGTCCTTCTATAAGCATTTCTAATGGAGGGTCTTGTCTTGAGGCTCTTTTGGCTTCAATATCTGCTTGGCAGTTCCCTTCTATTTCCCTTTCCTTTCCTTTCTGATGACCCTGGTAGTGTAAGACTGCCACCTCTTTAGGTTTCTGTACAGCCAATAATAATCTCCTAATGGCTTCCTCATGTCTGGTAGGTGTTCCTTCGGAAGTTAGGAATTCGCTTTCTCTCCATATTGCTGCGTGGGCATGGAGGACTAGGTAAGCATACTTAGAGTCTGTATATATATTTACCCTTTTTCCTTCTCCTAATTCTAGTGCCCGAGTGAGGGCTATTAGTTCTGCCAGCTGAGCACTAGTTCCTAGAGTGAGGGGATTACTTTCAAGTATTTCATTATCACTGACCACTGCATACCCCACTATTCAAAGTCTTTTTTCTACAAAGGAACTTCCATCAGCATACAAGTTGAGGTTGGAAGGTCTCCTCAAGAAGCGTAGGTTTGAGCGATTACTTGTTGACAGTTATGTTCTATCTTTTCTTCATTGTCTGGAAGAAATGTGGCTGGGTTAAGAGTTGCACAAATGCACAGTCGCAGCACTGGCCCTTCAAGTAATAGAGCCTGATATTTAAGTAAACGGTTGTCTGACAGCCACAAGTCTCCTTTAACAGTGAGTATGCCATTCACATCATGAGATGTCCACACAGTAAGATCTCTTCCCTGCATTATTTTAACTGCTTCAGATACTAAGACTGCTACTGCTGCCACTACCCGTAAACAATGAGGCTAACCCTTTGCCACTACATCAATTTCCTTACTCAGGTATGCCACGGGTTGCAAGCTCATCCCTTGGACCTGTGTAAGCACTTCTAGAGCTCTTCCTGTTTTTTCTGTGACATATAAAGACTAGGCCTTGGGCTTTTAGGTCCTTAACAATCTTTTGGAGTCCTTGTTGGGCCTCAGGTCTAAGGGGGTACTGCCTTTGGTAGGGAAAGGAGGCGGAATCCTTTAGTTTAACTTGAACAGGACGGGCATTCTTTGCTCATCCATATTGTCCTTCTGTTGCCCTGACTTCAGGATTAACTCCTTCCTCAAGCAGGGGACAATAAACGGGTGTTCCTTCTCCTATGTTCAGATGTATAATGGCCCCTGCTTTTGCTAGAATGTCTCTCCCTAACAAAGGAGTGGGGCTTTCATAATTAGAAAAGCATGTGAGAAGAGTAAAGTTCCCCAGTCACAACTTAGTGGCCGGGAGAAGTATCTAGTGGCTGGCTCTCCTAGGACCCCTCGGATAGTGACAAATCTGGAGGACAGTTGTCTGGGACAGAAAAGTAAGACTGAGAAGGCCGTGCCAGTGTCCAGGAAATGGTTAACCTCCTGGCCCTCAATGTTCAAGCATACCCGGGGCTCTGTGAGGGTGATGGCATGGGCTGGCACTTGCCCCGGGCACCCTCGGTCCTGCTGCTGGATCATCTGATTAGTGGCTTCTGACTCAGAGGACCCACATCCCCTGGGGCAGTGGGCCTTCCAGTGATTCCCTTGACATAAGGGGCATGGATGAGGGGGCGGCTTATTTCTATTTGGACAATCTTTATAAAAGTGTCCTTGTAGACTGCACTGGAAGCAAGTCCTATTAGGCATTTGATTTGCTCAGCTTTTCCATTTTCCAGAGCCTCCAAAGTCCGCTTGTCTGAGGGCCATGACTAAAGCAGTGGCCTTTTTTCAATCCCGTTTGTCCTGTTCCACCTGCTCCTCCTGATCTCTATTATAAAAAACCGAGGTTGCCAAATTCAGTAGGGTTTCTAAGTTTTTCTCTGGGCCTAAGTCAGACTTTTGAAGTTTTTTTCTAATGTCTGCAGCTGACTGAGTGATAAACTTATCCTTTAAGATTAGTTGGCCTTCAATAGAGTCAGTTGACAGAGAGGTATGCTTTCTCAATGCCTCCCTTAGTCTCTCCAGAAAGGCAGTAGGATTTTCTTCCTTTCCCTGTGTTATAGTGGCCATCACTGAATAATTCACAGGCTTCTTCCTAGTTTTCCTTAGTCCTTCTAGCATGCAATTTAGCAAATGTCTGCAGCACCAACCTCCATGTTCTGATTCTGTGTCCCAATGAAGGTCTACACTGGGAACTGCCTGCTGGCCTGTGAAGAATCATTTTCTTTCCTCTGTTGTTATCCTATCATTGACCTGACTGAGATACCAGAGATCGCCAAACTGTCAGGCTGCAGTTATGGCAGCACTTCTCTCATTTGGGGTTAGTGTCTGATCTAGCAGTAACATTATATCTCTCCATGTCAGATCAAAGGATTGTTCTAACCCTTGTAAAACATCAATATAGCCATCAGGGTTATCTGAGAATTTACCTAGGTCTATTTTAATTTGCTTCAAGTCTGAGAGAGAAAAAGGTACATGCACTCTGGCTGGGCTGAATTCTCCTCCTCCCACTGCTTGCAAGGGGCATAATCAGGGAATATTGGCACTCTTTGGTTCATTTTTTACCCCTTTGTCTATCTCTATCTCCTTTTGGATTGTTTGGGTTGAAGGGGGGTCCTTATTAGTTGGAGAAGGAGTCAGGGGGATACCGCGGTAGGGAGGTACACTGTGAGGGCTTCCTGTAGGGCATAAATCATACTTTTTACATAATTGTGGGTTGTCTCTTAATGAAAAGAAAGTTTGTACATATGGCACTTCACTCCATTTGCCTTCTTTTCTACAAAAGAGGTCTAGCTGTAAGATGGTGTTATAATTTATTCTTCCCTCAGGAGGCCAGGTTTCTCCCCCTTGAAGAGGATATCATGGCCTGGTGGTACTGCAGAAGAATATAAGTCATTTCTTTCTTAGCATCTGAGGTTCAAATTGGTCCCAATTCTCCAGAATACATCTTAGGGGCGTTTTTGCCTTGAGGGGAACATTTCCCATCGCTTTGGAAGTCCCATCTGGGTCACCAAATGTTACCGGGTGGTCCTTGCTCCCAGAGCTCCCAAGATGATGGCGGGCCTCTTCCAAGATGGCGGTGGGCCACTGCCAAGATGGTGGAAAGCCTCGTGTTCTCTGACCTGGGGTTCTTGGCCTCACGGATTCCATGGAATGGAATCTTGGGCCATGTGGTGAGTGTTATAGCTCTATTAGAAACCGTGGGTCATGGAAGAGAACCATGGAACCCAGTGACTAGTGTTCAGCTCGATTAAGATGAACCCGGGCACTTAGCCATGCAGGAACAATGACAAGCCTTTAGCCTGATTGGGAGTGGCAATGGGTGCTTCACTGGATCAGGAGCACAGCGGACACCCTGCCAGATCCAAAGGGATGGAAGTCAGCAGCGGGTCTGCGACGGCAGCCAACAGCAGTGGTGGACGGTGAGTGAAATCTCAGCTCAAGCCGTAACAAACACAGACCAGAAGAGTTTGCAGTTTCAATGTTTAATAGAGTGAAAACAGAGCTCCCATACAAAGTGGGGGGACCCAAAGAGGGTAGCCCAAGCGAGTCTAAATTCTCAAAGGGATTCAGCATCTGCTGGGTTAGATCAGAGGCCACGGAAAACAGAGGCAGGAGAGAGACCAGGACTAGTCATCCACTAGACCAGGACTTCTCAAGCCTGGCTGAACATTAAAATAACCTGGAGAATTTTAAAACATTCTGATGCCTGGGCCCCAACCCCAGGAAATTTGAATAAATTGGTTTGGGGTGGAGCTTGAGAACAACAGTGTTTTAAAAGCTCTCCAAAGTGATTCTAATGGACACCTGGACTTGAGAAACACAGCACTAGAGTATCTTGGCGGCACGCTTATTCACCACTGCTCATCAAGCTTGTACTATATAATACCCAGCTCATGGCATGTGAGAAATGGTATTGGGTTGAACAAAGCATAGTAAAAACCAAAGATTTCCCTTTAAAGTGGGATCTGCAATGTTGCTCCTGCAAGTCCTCCTTTTGTTTCTCCAAGTACCTTTTTTTCTTTTTAAATTTTGTCCACATGCATGTGCACTTATTTAACTAGGTCCCATGGCACTTAGCATACTAGTCACTTAGACCTAGACAAGTAGGACCCTGTACTTGGGAGTGCCTTTCTCAAAATTTCCCATCTTTTCCAGTGCCTGTGACCAACTGGGGATGGCAGGACCTTCTGGGTGTGGCACTGGAGCCCAGGGTAGAACCTCTATTTCTTCCTTCCTCAACACTTTACCCTGCATGGGGCACAACCAGATGCCTCCAGGAGCTCAAGGACTCAAATGTACAGGGTCATCTGCGGGCCTTGGTTCCAAGAGGGTAGACTGGTTCCAGAAGCCTGGCCAGTAGACTGCACCCACCCCTGGCAAAAGTGTTTCTCTCCTGAGATCATGGGAGAGTACGCCTACGGAATGGTGCTGACGTGCTCATTTTGAGTGACTCAAATTATTTAGATAAACAGGGTCCACACAACAAATATTTGCCTGGGCTTTGCATACCCTTAGAGTAGCTCTGCCTCTAGAATATTCATTCTTAAGTTTCTCAGAGATGAAACTGTGGGCTGTCTTACACTGAAAAGATTACCACAGTAGTAAACCTTGTTTCTTGGGAAAGAATCCAAGAGGATTTATGGAGACAAGTCAGTAAAAGCAGTTGACCACATTTTCTAGAGGGACATTTTTATTTAGACAGGCATTTATGCCAGAATTTTTGTAAATGCATCATGAGAAAATTTCCAAATGCCTTAAAAAGACTAAAAAAAAAGAATAGAGATTGAAAGAGCTCTTTGCCACTCTTTTTCTCTCTCTGTCTTCTCAAAGCAAACCTAATAAATGTTTAAAAATATTTTAAAGCACTGAGAGAGAAAATCATGACCTTCTGAAACTCAGACTACCAGCTATCTGGTTAATCTTCCTGGGAAACTTATCCTTGTTAATAATGTTTATATTGGGCTAAGTGCTGAAATAAGATTTTGGATGTATTTGGATTAAACAAAAATATATTATCAGAATTAATTGTACCTGTTTCATCTTACTTTTTTTTTTTTTAAGATGGAGTCTTGCACTGTTGCCCAGGCTGGAGTGTGCAATGGTGCAATCTTGGCTCACTGCAACCTCCACCTCCCGGGTTCAAGCAATTCTCCTGCCTCGGCCTCCTAAGTAGCTGGGATTACAAGCACGCACCATCACGCCCAGCTAAGTTTTGTATTTTTAGTAGAGACGGGGTTTCACCATGTTGGCCAGGCTGGTCTCGAACTCCTGCCTCAGATGATCCACCTGTCTCGGCCTCCCAAAGTGCTGGGATTATAGGCATGCACCACCCTGCCCAGCCTTCATCTTAGTTTTTTGATGTGACTCTATGAAAATGTAAAATTACATAGGTGATATATATTTGTGGTTTACATTCTATTTCTTTTGGACAGCACTGTGAGTTGTTAAAATTTCATGAACTATGAACATAGACATGGAAGCTTCCTTAAAATTGGCTAGACATTTTAATTCAGCCAAACCAAAGAGGACAGCCATGGGCTGGAAATCTAGTGGAAGAGAATGGAGGTGAAAGGAGAAATCACAAGGATTAGAAAAGTGCTTACCTACCTGAAAGGGGAGGCTTTGGGACAGGACTCAGAAATTGGTGCATCCAAAGATGACAGGAGGATGATCTGAGTGCTTCATACACACAAAAAAGATGAAGTACACCCAACCTGAGATGTGCACTCACTGACTCACCCTTGGGCCAAAGTGTGAGCTCCTCATTCTTAAATCTAATCCCCATAGACTTGATTGGAGCTACTTTCTAGGACATGGCACAAAACTCTGGACCGAACTTCAATTGAGGGGGTATAATGTTTCAAAATCAACCTGCTGGGAACTTAAGCCATAGTAATTTAGGCATTCAATGCACACGTGACCTTGATTTTTAGTCAGAAGCTTGTGAGATGCAGAGATTTTTTTATATTGATACAAGAAGGAAGTCTGCAGGGATGGATTGATAAATCTAGGTGCTTCACAATCCAGACAAGTCCTCAGGGATATATATTTTTTTAATTTTAATGTCTAACGTAAAATGTTTATCAGAAGTAAAATATCTGTCACACTTTCCACTTAAAGTGCTTTTGTTCTTTCTGCCATTTGTCCTAACACCTTCCGGCTTCTGGGTGCTGCTGAAATGAGTAAGCAGGGTAATTGATGAGAGTTTGGGAGTTGGGAGAGCAGTGAGCTGATGCTTGGAGCCTTGCCGCGATCGGACACAGTAGGTTAATTTTCCCCTCAACATGCAGGACCATACCTAATGATTCCTTACATCAAAACAGAATACAAAGTAGAGAGGATTTGACACACAGCAATTCCTACCATCCTCTTGGCCCCCCAGCTCGGGATATTGAAGCCCAAGTTGAATTTGAAAAGCACATTTTCCCAAACTCCTATTTTAAAAGCAGACACTATCTTAATGGCACAGTGATAAAAATTATATTCAGTTATTTTTTCTTCAATCCTGCCAAAGAGATGCTTGGGAAATACAAAGATTTTTAACATCTGGCTTGCCTGAACAGAATTCGTACTTGAATGAAGAATGTTACATTATGAAGACTTCTCTTCCAATTCTTTTAGTTTCTAGATATCAATGAAGATATCACCACTAATGAAAGTGGTAAATCTGGGGAAGATTACTCTGAGTGGCAAGATTGCAACATTTTTCCCAGGGATTTTTAGGGACCCTGTCAGCTAAACAAATAGCAGTAAAGAAGAATCACATTTTAAAGTATCCTTCTAATGTACTCCATAAATATATACACCTACTGTGTACCCACAAAAATTAAAAAAACATTTAAGTATCCTTCCAGAGGTTTTGTGGAAAGGTGGGATTTTATTTTCTAATATCACAGATATTACTTGTTGATTCAGGCCAGTCATCTAGCCAGTTATAGCAACTTGTCAAAGCTATTTTAGGAAGACATTTTTGCTTCTTGTCATCTTCCCACCAAAGATAAGTTCTGGAGAAATTCATAAGCTATTAACTATGACAATAACTGAGACCTCAATTTACATTTTTCTCCTTGCTACAAACTCATTCCTGGGTCACCAGAATAGACACAGATATGAATGTGTAGGCTCCATGAGGACCATGCCAGGCAGGATACAAAAACACTGGAGTGTATCAGGAGAAGTGATTTGCCCTCCTCCTACCTGCCAAAGGTGGTGATTTAGAAGTGATTTAGGAGTAAGACTGGGGAGACTTCTTGAAGACATCTTGGGATATTAGAGTCATTCTATTCACACCCTCGCTCCTTGAGAAAGGGGATCATTTGCCATGATTCCTCATAGAGAGGATCCCCAGAGAAAATCCCGCAAAGCTCAAGGGTACATCTGAACATAGGGACTGGCCCCAGTTTCTCGTTTGGAGTGTGCCAAGTGGCAGAACCTATTGGCACAGCCAAGCCCCAGGGAAAGGCCACCAGAGAGCTTTGGACATAGGCAGAGGGCCTCAGAAAGGGGGGCAGAACAAGTCAGGAGAGGGCACAAATCACCTCCCAGTTCTTCAAGGACCCAAGGTGGTTGTAATAGGGAGTCTAAGATTCTTGGGATCCCAGAGGCCCCATAAGATGGCTGACTGCCTGGTTGAATTGCTAAGCAAACTTCCGTTCCCTGGACACACAGGAAGCAAAGGGACTCAGTAGCAATATTAGTCTCAGGCTAAAGGGTCCCCTGTCCTGGACCCCATGCTTTACAGGGTCCTGCATTTGCCAACAAATATATTTACTAAAGAACACATATTGCTGCCATTCTGGGTCTGAGATCAGAGCTCAGAGCTGGCACAGACCAACCTAAAACTCTAAATATTTGCTCTCCCAGCTGACATTATGCAGACCCCAGGGAAATCTCCACTTGCATTAGATCCTGTAAATAAAAGATGGTATATGCAAAACTCTGAAGGTTTGTGGGCTGTGCTGCTACAGAGGCTGCTTTGGAGTGTGAAGAGGATAGCAGTATTGTTCATATTATGCTTAAATATGTATATATGTAGGTCTAGTTATATGCATGAAGCATAATTCCTATTCTTTACTATGGCAATTTGATGGACATTAAATCCTAGAATTGCAAATAGCTTTTTTTATAAAATAGGCTTTTTAATTTTAATAAATCTTGAATATTTTAGATGAAATCTTAATTATTCAGAAATGTAGGAAAAGTAAATTTATTTATATTTGTTTATGTTTACTCCAATTTAAATTTTCTTAATGCATTCAAATTGCATATATTTTAATATAATTACATTTGATTTTTAATCCATTTGATCACTGCTGACACAAGAACACAAGTTATATATGAAAATATTAATTTTATCAACGTAATTAGTGACTTTGCTAGAAATGATGACCAAAAAATTTTGATTCTAGCAAGTGAGTACATACTAATTTCTGAATTATTACTCATCCAAACATTGCCAGCCCGTGAAGAGAACGCCCAGGTACATGCAATACAAATTAAATTCAATAGTCTTGATATTTTGCTAATTCTGGGTTTTATATATATTTTTCTAATTTGTCCTCATAAAGGTATGTTTGTCAAGTGAGGATGACAGGACATACTTCATTTAGCAATTTGTTAGTTTGATTTATAATTCTTAAAAATATATACTTATGGTATGGGGCCTCCATTTGCCCATGCCTTGTAAAGTTTGGGTGGACACGAAGGAATCCCATCTGTAGAGGCTCACGGTAGACCACTATCCTGAGACTGGATGAAGCTGAAGTGAATGTCGGAATGCCATAGGCATCCAAGGATCACTGAGCCAGCAAGTGGTCCTCGTCGACCAGAATGGGTGATGACACTGGCAGGTGGAATCAGCTATTCCACTTCCACCTGCCCCACTGCCTGCACCAGTCCGCTCATTCTTCCTCATCTTCCCCTCTCCCTGCTGCCTTCACAAGAAGTCAAACATAAGATTCCCTCCCTGGAAATTCACCAAGAGTTGAATGCAGTTTGAATTGCAGTTGAATGCAGGGAGTGAAGGCAGTGTGAAGAGAGAATTTTGAACTGGATAGTAATTGAAATGATAATACTTGAATTTGACTACAGATATATTACATCAGACCAGTGCTTAACAGATTGCAGTATTTTCCTGCTATAGAACATGAATGGGAACTTATAAAAGAAAAATGGGCACCAAAATGAAGTGTTTCATATTTGCTGATATTTGAGTTCTTCTAATGCCTACCTTCTACTGGTAGCACCATGCCAGAAAATAGGACACTTTTTTAATTGGCGAAATCATCAAAGATAGAAGGATTGGGATTATTCATTTGTTGGCTTGATGCAGTGATTTGTAATTCTAGCTGCACGATAGAATAACTGAGAGCTTTAAAAATGTTTCGAT
This sequence comes from Pongo abelii, assembly GCF_028885655.2. Lineage (NCBI taxonomy): Eukaryota > Metazoa > Chordata > Mammalia > Primates > Hominidae > Pongo > Pongo abelii. Next base: position 36,583,647 of record NC_071989.2, read on the forward strand.
TTCCAATTTGGCCCCATCCCAGAATAATTGAGTGTGAATCTCTCTGTATACAGATTCTATATGTCTTAAAAGCAACCCAAGTGATTCTAATGAGCAAATGGTGTTGTAACCCACAGGAGATACCTGCTTGGTCAATTGTTTGCCACTTTTGTGTCTGTGCTGTCAGATATTCACAGATTCACCAGTTAATGCTGTACTCTTTCCTCTTTTCCTAGCTGTGTTGTCATGGTCCAAGACCCTGCCTCTGGCGCCTTGCACAAGAGCTTGTTTACTGAGGGGTATGTGACGGGCACATCAGTGATCTGGGGAAATTAGCCTGTGTCAAAGCCAATTAGTCACACTGTTTCCACTTTAATAAAGGAGATCAATTAAGAGGAGAGCTGCACTGGAAAATTCCCGGGCCTGCCAGACCTAGGGTGTTATGTTGTTAGGCACCAAATTCATTCATTCACTCAGCAACCATATATTTAGTGCCAGCTATGTGCTGGACACTGGAAATAAAATGATAAATAGAGATACAACAACAACAACTTTCAAAGAGCTCTCAGTTTTTTATCACCTCGGAAATCAATTTCTCACCTACCTGTTTTTTAAAAAATTGCCTTCTCTCTTGCATTGTTTCTGATATGGAATCTTGTTATCTTTATCTTTACTCTTCTGTATATAGCATGTGTTTTCTCTCAGACTGCTTTTAAGACTTTAAAAGCCCCTGAATTTCAACCACTCTTTTCTAGACTTTGGAATTTGAGAGGTCAGTAATCTTTTTAGTTAGAAGAGTTACCAGTTTTAATTGTGCAAGGTAAAAAACAAAATGAAAGACTTTTTGATACACAAAAAGTAGCAAATAGATCATCTCAGTATAAAGAATTACAATTTAAATTAAATAAATTTAGCTTCATGAAAAACTATACAATTTTTTTCTCCTTTTACTGCTTCCTAACAAGCAGTTGTTTAAAACCTTCCTTACTTCCTTTTTCCTTTCTTGTTTAAAGCTTTCTTTCTTTGTTTCTTTCTTTCTTTTCTTTCTTCCTTTTTTCTTTTTTCTCTTTTTTCCCTTTCTTTTTCTTTCTAATGAACAATACCTGTTCTCATTCTCCAAATAAATATTCTGTGATCAAATTACACTTCCAGCCAAGATAGAAAAAAAGACCAGATTTACCCTCTCACCTTAACCAATAAATTTTAAAAGTATATGAAACAATGGTTTTCAAGACACTGGATATCAGACAAAAACAGTGATTCCTGAAAGACAGGAGATGAATGAGGTGAGTCCTGTGATTACCCCAGTTTAATGTTTTGAGAGAGAGTCCAGTCTGTAGTGCAGGGAGAAAGAACCCAAGTGGAGCCTGGAAGACTCCCTGACTAGAAATAGAGCTAAAAGTTGGGAGTGAATAAAGTGACAAGAGTCACTGGAATGTCTACCAGGCAAGATACCTGAAGATCTGTAACTTCCTTTGAGTTTTCAGCTGAGCAATAATTAGCCCACGCGTGGAAGGAAACTACCTGAGGCCAGGAACAGAATCACCTGGAAGGACAGAGGTAACAGCGTCTGGCATTCACACAGAGTCAGCATCGTGCTTGTACCCAGAAATCACACTGGAAAACCTCATGATTCATAAGGCATTTGGTAGAATACTCAGAAAGGTCTTGTCTTGGTAGTGGGGATAATTAGCCCTGTAACAAGAGGACTGCTCTCGTCCCATTTAAATCATGAAACCAAAACCTGAAAGGATTGAACTATTTTCACATACATTAACTGTGTCCCAGAACAAAGCTGATTTGGTTTGGCTGTATCTCCACCCAAATCTCATCTTGAACTGTAGTTCCCATAATCCCCACATGTCATGGGAGGGACCCAGTGGGAAGTAATTTAATCATGGGGGCCGTTACTCCCATGCTTTTCTCATGATTGTGAGTGAGTTCTATGAGATCTGATGGTTTATGAGGGGCTTTTCCCCCTTTTGCTTGGCACTTTTCCTTGCTGCTGCCATGTGAAAAAGGATATGTTTTCTTCTCCTTCCACCATGAATGTAAGTTTCCTGAGGCATCCCCATCCCTGCAGAACTGTGACTCAATTAAACCTCTTTCCTTTGTAAATTACTCAGTCTTGGATATGTCTTTATTAGCAGCGTGAAAATGAACTAATACAAAAACACAAGAATATTTACAGAGATATAAAGCTTGCAACAAGGTAAAATTCCCAATCGCTTTGGGTTTATACTGAGTAATGGGATTGCTGGGTCAAATGGTATTTCTGGTGCTAGATCTTTGAGGAATTACCACACCATCTTTCACAATGGTTGAACTAATTTCCATTCCCACCAACAATGTAAAAGCATTCCTATTTCTCTGCAACCTTGCCAGCATCTGCCAGTCACCATTCTGACTGGGATGAGATGGTAACTCACTGTGGTTTTTATTTGCATTTCTCTAATAATCAGTGATGTTGAGCTTTTTTCATATGTTTATTGGCTACATGAATGTCTTCTTTTGAGAAGTGTCTATTTATGTCTTTGCCCATCAACAATAGACTAGATAAGGAAAATGTGGTACATATACACCATGGAATACTATGCAGCCATAAAAAGGAATGAGATCATGTCCTTTGCAGGGACATGGATGCAGATGGAAGCCATTATCCCCAGCAAACTAACGCAGGAACAGAAAAACAAACACTGCATATTCTCACTTATAAGTGGGAGCTGACCAATGAGAACACATGGACACAGGGAGGGGAACAATACACACTGGCGCCTGTTGGGGGTTGGAGTGAGAGGAGAGAGAACATTATGAAAAACAGTTAATGCATGCTGGTCTTAATACTTAGGTGATGGATTTATAGGTGCAGCAAACCACCATGGCACACGTTTACTTACGTAACAAACCTGCATATCCTGCACATGTACTCCAGAACTAAAAAGAAAAATTAAAAGAAAAAAACAAAAACAAACAAACAAATAAAAATTCCCAATTGCTTACATCCAATTAAAAATTACCAGGCATGCCAATTATCACTAGGGATAAAGAAAAACTTAACCTATAATAGGAAAAAAGCAATCAACCAAAATAAACACAGATCTAGATACATGGAAGAAATAACAGACAAAACAGTGATTACAACTGTATTGCTTACAGGCAAAAAAGTTAAACAGAGACACAAAAGATGTTTTTAAAAAACAAATAGAACATCAAGAGATGAGAACTACAGTTTCTGAGATGAAAAATTCACTGGATGAGATTCACAGAAGATTGAACATAAGAAAAGAAAAAAAGTAGTGAATTTTCAGACAGAGTAATAGGCAGTATCCAAAATGTAATATATAGAGAAAAAGATGTTTATAAAAATGAACAAAACATCAGTGTACTATTGGACAGCTTCAAGTGGATTTATATATGTTTAATCGGAATCACTCAGAAGGATGAGAGTGGGAAGGGGCAGAGAAAATATTTGAAAAAATGATGACTAAAATTATTTCAAGTTTGATGAAAGTTTCAAACCCACACAGCACAATCAAATTATTCAAAACTTGTGATAAAGGGAAAGTCTTAAAAGCACTCTGATAGAAAACACATGCTATACATAGAAGAGCAAAAATAAAGATAACAATAGCTTCCATATCAGCAACAATGCAAGAGAGAAGGCAATTTTTATTTATGGTGATTTTAGAACACTCAACAAATTAGAAATAGAAGGAAATTCCTCAATCTTATAAAGAGGATCGATGAACAACCTACATCTAACCTCACACATGATGATGAAAGACCAAATAATTTCTCCCCAAGATAAGAAAAAAGAAAAGGATGTCTGTTCTCACCAGTTCAAGTCAACATTGTACTGGATGTTCTAGTCAATGCAATAAGGCAAGAAAAAGGAATAAAAGTTATCCAGATTGAAAAGATTGAAGTAGATTTTTTTTTTCAAATGATATGGCCCTTTATGTAGAAAATATAATGGCATCTACAAAAAAAACTACTTGAATGAATAAATGAGTTTAGCAAGGTGGCATGATATAAGATTGATGCACAAATTAAATTGTATTTCTATATCGTATCAACAAACAATTAGAAATTGAAATAAGACAATACCACTTACAATAGTATCAAGAAATAGGAAATACATTTCTTACATAAATCTGACAAAATATGTGAAAGACCTATACATTGAAAACTGCAAAACATTGCCTAAAAACAATTAAAGACCTAAATTAATAGAGATACATTATCTGTTCATGAGTTGAAAGACTCAATATTTTTACAACTGCAATTCTTTCTAAATTGATCTGTAGATTCAACACAATCCCAATCAAAATTTCAGCAGACATTTTAATAAAAATTGGCAAATTGATTCTAAAGTCATATGGATGGCATTCAACCAAAGTGGAAAGCAAATAAATAAATAAATAATCATATGGAAATACAAAGGACTTAGAATAGCCAAAATAATTTTGAGAAAAAAACAATATAGAGGACGAACACTACTTGGTGTCAAGACTTATTATAAAGTTACAAAAAACAGGACAGTGAGATATTGTCATTAATACAGACAAACAGATCAATGGAATAGAATAAAGTGCCCAGAAATAGACCAACACATATATACACAGCTAATTGCTGATAGAGGTACAAAGGCAATTCAGTGGGGGAAAGAATAGTTAAGTCTGCTCTAACAAATTACCACAAGCTGGGTGGCTTATAAAGAATGAAAAGTTATTTCTTATAGTTACAGAGGCTGGAGGTCTGAGATCAGGATGCCAGCATGGTTGGATTCTGCTGAGTGCCCTCTTCCAGGCTTCCGATTGCTGTCTTCTTGATGTATCCTTACATGGTAGAAGAGGACAGGAGAGCTCTCTGAGGTTCCATTTACAAGGGTGCTAATCCCATTTATAAGGGCTCCATCCTCAAGATCAAATTACCTCCCAAAGGCACCACCTTTTAATACCATCACACTGTGGATGAAGAGTTCAACATATGAATTTTGGAGGGACACAAACATTCAATCCATTGCAGACAGCCTTTTCAACAATGGTACTGAGACATTTGAATATCCACAGGCAAAAATAAATGAACTTAGATCAATATCTTCCACTACATAAAAAAAAATTAACATCAGTGGTCATAGACTGGCAAGCTAAACTCCAAACTATAAAACTTCTAGACGAAAACATAGAAAAATACCTTTGTGACCTGGTGTTAGGCAAAGATTTCACAGATATGATAGGTAGCATGAACCATAAAAGAAAAATTTGAAACATTGAACTTCGAAATTAAAAACTTTTGCTCCTCAAAAGGTTTTGTTAAGAGAATAAAAAGACAAACTACATACTGGAAGAAAATATTTACAAATCATGTATTTGATAAAGAATGTATAAGAATGTAATAAGAAACTCTCAAAATTTAATAACAAGTAAACAACCAGTTTTTGTTTTAGGATTAATTTTAATTTTGCAAAACAAGTCTTTAAAAAAAACAAATCACTAGGAAAAGACATAATCTAGACCTAGAATTTTTGGCAAATAAACTCTACCTCAATTTTCAAACTATTGTGGCTACAAGAAAATAGAAGAATAACAATTAGAATTGGGGTTAAAACTGAATAAACAAATATATAGTTACTCACTAAAATAATAGTTTTAGCCAAGTCAACTGCAAAGGGATATGCAGAATGTTTATAGAATAAGTTGGATCTTAACATGTATTTGATATCTTATATTCTACTGGCTACTTAATAACCTGATGCAAAAAAAAAAAACTTTTTTGAAGAGTAGAGAAATACCGATAAACAACACGTGCTCAGCACTTCTGTGTACCACTCATGAAGACATCAAGGACATCCCTGAGAGTTGGGAATGGGGAGGGCATCATTCATCTACAGGAATGTGGAAGATGTAGAGAAGCCTGGAGTCATCATATGCATAACATGCCATATAAAATACATCCAGAAAATGCAAGTAAATTAAAATTAAAAATACTTTGACCCAATCCTCTTAAGCCAATGAGAATATTCTCTTTTTTTAAGAAAGTAAAGGAATGAAAGAATGGCTACTCCATAGGCAGAGCAGCCAAGAATATTCTTAAAATTGCACTTTCTTAACATGTAAATTATGTCTTCCAAATGGCCTCCTGAGCTCAAAAATAAGGTAAAAATCCCTATTGAACTAGTATTTGCTACTTTACCCTCACCGTTGTGCTGTCTCTCTCTCTGTAGGTAAGGAGAGGATGTGTTCACCACAGCTAAGAAACAAACCTGCATGGGTACCCTCTGAATCTAAAATAAAATAAAGTAAGAAATCCTCAAGATAGTAAAGTATAACTGAAAAGTCAAAAATCAGTGGGTTGAATGGTTGATCTATACTGAGGATACATTTGGCCTCATTACCCATACCTTGTATTATAGTGCTACATTACTTTATGACAATCACAGATATTAGGAAGGAAAACCATAAGGCAATGCAGAAAAAAATTACTGTGAACCAAGAAGCCTAGATCAAATTCTCCCATTGCTTAGGGATTCTACAAGAGTTGTAATCTTCAATTAATGGACTAAGTGGTCTGGAAGTCCTGTTCTTCCTATGTTCTTCAATGACACAAGAGACTTTTAGGTCATCTGTCCATGTATCATTGGCAGAGCTTCTGGGGCTTTGTATACACCATGGTTGTGGATCTTGGCAGGGACGACACCAGTCTGGCTAGCTATTGGACTCAGGTTTAAAGCATTATTGGCTGAACCAGGGCTAAATTCTCCCAATAGAAGGGATGTAAATTTAGAAATTCCAGAAACAAAGTCTAGGACAATGTTTAGATGTCTAGTTTGTATGACAAAACAGTAACAGCCCTATGATTTGTAGGGAGTCTATATTGTCAATTCTACTGGAAAGAACACTTTGCAAAATATTTAAATCTTTTCTGCACTTAAAAAAAAAAACACCAAATGTGTCTTCACACCTTAATTTTAGCTGCTAAATTTTATTGACCAAATGGTTTTATTTAATGCTTTTGCATTACATCTTTAAGTACAGTTTCTCCAGGTATTTTCTTTTCCAGGAAAAATAGGTAGAAATTTTACCTTTGTCTCATTTTAATAAGATTAGCTGCAAGCCTGTATAAAATGCCCATTTTGCTGTTGTTATCAGGAAAATGCAATGCCCTGGATTCTAAATATTAAACTAAGAAAGACTGTAAGGCAGAACATACATTTTACACAGCTTCAATTACTGACTGCCTTCTGCTTGTGCTGGGGCCACACCTTTTGCCCCATCTTTCTCTGGCTGTTGACCAGAAGCAGGAAGTACAGAGACACATTTTAATGATGAAGGAAAGGGGCTGCATCAAGGGTGTCTTCAGGCCTTAAAAATATTTTTGACCACATAAATTCTCATTTCATCTAAACAGGTTTCTCATACACCTCTCAAAGAAGTCTTAAAAGCCATTCTAGCAGAGGTAATGTCAGCATACTCAATTGTAAATAAACTCTGAATGTGAAGTATTTGAATGCATCATCATTTTGTCATTTGTTTTGTGAGGTTCACTTTTCAGAAAATATTATTATATTGCGGTTTACCTTGTCCAAATTCAAAGACCTGAAGACATTCTAGTAAAGCTATTGACTGTTTCCCTTTGCCCTTAGCATATATTACAATGACTTTGGCTCTTTAGACTTGTACATGCCAGCATATAATTTATAAGTTGCTAGAATTCAGTTTTTCTTTACCAAATTAAGTATGTTTATACTAGAGATAAGAAAAATAAAGCTTACCAGAAAAGCATGGTCTTTTTAATATTTTTCCAGCTGTCTCTGTCAGAACTCATTGCCCGTTGCTTGGAACAACATCTTTCTTCCTGGCTGTGAGCTCCTGAGATGTTGGATTTGCTGTTTATATAATCTTTTATTCAAAACATCAAGAACTACATCTTTGGGCAATTTTTAAAAATTAAGGATACAGCAGTAAGCAGACAAAGTCTCTGCTCTTTGGAGCTTTCTTTAGATGATGAATGTGAAGTGATAGTGTAAATAATCAACCATACGTTAGGAAGGGGTTCATATGTACTCAGTTCTGTCCTAGGGACTGTATTAGTCCATTTGAGCTGCTGTAACACACACACCATAAACTGGGTGGCTTAAACAACAAACACTTATTTATCACAGTTCTGCAGACTGGGAAATCCAAGATCAAGGTGCTGGCAGATTTAATGTCTGACGAGGGCCTGCTTCCTGGCTTGCAGATGGCAGTCTTCTCACTGCCATGATGTAATTATTAGGTTGGTGCAAAAGTAATTGCGGTTTTAGCAATTTTTTTTTTTTTTTTTAAAGTAATATCTCCCCAAAGCCCCACCTCCAAACGCCATCCGCCCTGAGGATTGGGCCTCAACATATGAAGTTAGGGTGGGGGTGACACAGCATTCAGTCCGTAGCAGGGAGCCTTGTGGAGTGGAAGGATCCAGGTTCCTTAGGACTGTGGCAGACAAGCTCTTGTTGGAACTTCAGCTGGTGTCTCACTGTTGTAACATTGTTTTCATCTCACAGGGTAGGGACCACAACAGAGACAAGCTGGGCTGCAGCGCTCATAAACTGATTCCAGGCAGATTCTCTTTAAGCATGTTTTACCTTTCTTTCTTTAAACCAGCCCTTACCTGTTTACTGGAGAAAAACTTCTTTCCTTTCTCTTTTATTCTTCACTTCCCTCTTGATTTCATTTCATTTCACCTATTGATGGCTTTTAAACATTAGAGTAGTATGAATAAAACATTTTAAAGCCCAAATAAAATCTGTGTTTTGAAATAAAATTAGCTAAAATTAATAAACAGTGACAGCAACCTCACCAAAAAGCCCTGACAGGCATGTAGAATTCTCCTTAAGGAAGTCTCCATCTGACTCCTCATCATACTTTCATTGGCTCCCCTCTTCCCCAAGTTGACCACTTAAATCAACCTGCAGACTTACCCAGTTTTCATTCCAGAACATGACCAATTCAGACAGTATTTAAGGATTTAAGGAATTCTAGCCACCTCTCTCCACCCGGGACTCAGCATGAAGTCATATTTTACTGATGAATGAAAATAAATATCATTAGGCTAAGGTCTGGGGTGTATATTATTATTGTTGTTGTTATTTTTAGAAGTATGCTATAATAAAGAAAGTTTCTTAAAATAAGACTCTAACCAAACTTAGGATCATTTGCTGAGTTCCTTTAAAATGCCCATGTCTGGGCCTCACATCATATGGTTCAAAATTGCTGGGGTTGAGACCTGGAAATCTGTATTTTAATAGCATCCTATGCATTTCTGATACACACTCAAGTTTTGAGATTCTTAAGTCTCCCAAACATAGTCCCAAACACAGGGAAAATGTATTTGTATCTACACATAAGTCATTTTGTTTATCTGAGTATATAGGACCGGAGAAATTACACTTAAAAAATACTTTTTAAAAAATTACCTTTATAAATTACTTTTTAAAAATGACTCTTTAAAGAAATTAGTATTATGAAACTTCATGGTCATATGATTGGAACTTTTAGTGATTTTTTCCCCATATTTGCATATTAATTCAAGTCCTTCTTTATATTTCAACCTCAACTTGAATTATGTTATTTTATTCTACCTGATTCCATTGAGTAATTGTTTATGTATTTATTTACCAAACAACTGTTTAGGGTCACTATGGTCCAGGCTCTATGCTAGGATTGGGGATACTTTTGAGGACCTTAAAAATTAAGGGGAGATGCGGTCGAGGGAGTATTGAAGTCACCTAGGTAAGTAGGAAATTATAATACAACAGGGCAAGCATCATGGTGAGAGGTGCACAATACTCATGCGAAATAAACTATTAACACAAAGATGAGCCATTTTCTTCTTATTATTATTCCTTTTTTTTTTTTTGAGATGGATTCTCACTCTGTCACCAGGCTGGAGTGCAGTTGGGGCTATCTCGGCTCACTGAAACATCTGCCTCCCGGGTCCCAGTTCAAGCAATTCTCCTGCCTCAGCCTCCTGAGTAGCTGGGATTACAGGCACATGCCACCACGCCCAGCTAATTTTTATATTTTTAGTGGAGACGAGATTTTACTATGTTGGCCAGGCTGGTCTTGAACTCCTGACCTCGTGATCTGCCCACCTCGGCCTCTCAAAGTGCTGGGTTTACAGGTGTGAGCCACTGTGCCCGGCCAGATGACTCATTTTCTAACCACAACACCAATACTCTGACTTCTACAGCTGCAGAGCCACCCAACAATGAGACTTGTCTTCGTTTTTCTGCCACCAGCAAAATGCTCTATATCAGTAAGGCTTTAGAAAAAGGAATGTAAAAAGTAGTTTAGATGTAATTGTAACTGGAATAAAATATCCCCAATTCTGAGGGACTTTTTCTGAATAGGGAAGTATAAATATTTCTATTGCCCCTCTTACTTTCCAGAAATAGGTAGGTATAATAATCCTGCTCAAGAATGGAATCAGGAGTTTCTAAAGAAAGAGAAGTAATTTTAAAATGTTCACTGATTCTTTAGATTGCTAGAGATGGTCTTGGAGTAAATTGTTTAGCAAAACACCTTAATCAATCTCCAGATTTGGAGACATGTGACCTGATCCTTGTTTGGTTCCAATGGATTGTAGTTAGGTCAGCTTCTCGACTGCACATTATTGACATTTGGGGCTGGATAATTCTTGGCTATGAGAGGCTGTCCTATGCATTGTAGGAGTTTTGCAGCATCCCTGTCCTCTACCCACTAGATGCCAATAGAACCTCCCTGCCCAGTAATGACAATCAAAAAGGTCTCCAGATATTGCCAATGTGCCCTGGGAGCAAGGGAGCAAAATTACCCCCAGACAAGAACCACTGGGTTACATGGGTTAACTACCTAACTGTAGTTAGAAAGTACTAGAAAGTAACAGCAATTTGGGGAGGTTAACCTGGCATCTGGGGAGAAACGTAAGGAAGAGGTAGCTTCCAGCAACATACCAAGCCTAGTTTGAGAAAATCCCAGTGATAGGGAAGTTGTTGGTTTTATAAGAAGAGTAACGTCTAATAAAATTGTAAATTTAAAATTGTTTTCTGTTTTGTGCTCAACTGAAATTTCTCTTCTCTCTCTCTCCCTCTTTTTTTTTTTTTTTTTTTTTTTTTAACCTGCAAACATCCAGTAAAATTCTATTGCATAGCAATAAGGGAAATGTAGCCTCCTCAACTTGACCCCGCGGGTGAAGCCAGTTAGCACTGCAGTGACCAGAATTCTAGCGACCAAGAGTGAAATAAGCAAGATGACCCTGGAAATTGTGGGTAGGAGCCAGAGAACAATGGAGAAGCCACACTGACTTACTTAGATGAGGACGTGAGACATGCTGTCTTTTCCCCAAATACTGCAGGAAGGTAACCACTGTGGGAGAGGAGATACATTCTCTTATTGTATCTTTCTCTTTCCTGGAAAAGTTTTTGAATATAATAGCAGGTTATCATACTTCAAATGGATTAGGCACCCTATTTTCTGTATGTATGGGAAAGGATTAGACAACCTCCTGGAACTTATTTTTAAATTGGTAATTTTAAAGGAAGACATGAATGCTGAAACAATGAACACTTAGTACTTTTCATTTTAATTATATTTTTAAATGAATGATTGAGATAAGGGTGTTTTTTTTTTGTTTTTTTTTTTTTTGAGACAGAGTTTTGCTCTTGTTGCCCAGGCTAGAGTGCAATGGCGCGATCTCAGCTCACTGCAAGCTCCGCCTCCCAGGTTCAAGCGATTCTCCTGCCTCAGCCTCCTGAGTAACTGGGATTACAGGCATGCATCACCACGTCCAGCTAATTTTGTATTTTTAGTAGAGACGGAGTTTCTCCATGTTGGTCAGGCTGGTCTTGAACTCCTGACCTCAGGTGATCCGCCTGCCTTGGCCTCCCAAAGTGTTGGGATTATGGACGTGAGCCACTGCACCCGGCTGAGGGAAGATATTTTTTTAAAAAACTTATTAATTGTGGAGAAACTATAAGCATATACAAAATAAGTCCTTGCATTTTTTGCACATAGTCACATTGGGATAGTGGGGATATGGATAATGCTTTTTTTTTCTGCTAATTTTTTTCAAATGTCACTAATCCCTTTTTAGTAAAAAAAATACATATATAAATTATATAATAAATAGCTTGTATGTGAATACGTTAGCTAGGTGACCCCACCACAATTAAGAAATTTAAACAATGGAATCAATATAAAACAGGTAAGATTACCTTTATACAGAAGTGATTCCAACAAAGTAGGATTTCCTCAGGCTGAATGTAGGAATAGGACCTATAATGTAATCAAGACTTAAACAAATGTGAAGGCCAGAAAACTGGACCCTAGCATTTCTACGGCTGTTCATGCTGAGGGAATTACTTGAGAAATAAAAGGTGCTCAGATTAGCTTGAAACATGCCATGAAGTAGGTTCATAATTCACATCAATATATAAAGACTCTGCAGAAGTCTTGCAGGAATAAGCACTTAACATTGCTTAACCCCAAATTTTCCAAGCTTACGTGTTATTCTATGGGATGTACTTTGCATAACACGGCTGGTTTTAGCATCTGAAGAAAACATGAGCAAACAAGTATGAATAGAGAGATGAGAGAGGTTGGTACAGAATCAAAAAAAAAAAAAAAAAAAAAGGAAAAACCCCCAAATTAACAAAGCGTCATCGCTCTTTAGCACCAGGTGGAGAAGAAGCTGACTGATGACCATGGGTATTTGGTTTGGTTTGTAGGCGTGCACCCAGGTGGAGATGACAAGCCAGGCCTTTATTGACAATAGCCATTGAGATCATTCAGTTGCTCCTCTGATTCCATTCTCAGAAAGCAGCGTTTTGACTACAATTTGGCTTTTCATATAACTTTATTCATAGGGAGAAAAAGCAATAATGCTATTCCTGTGTCCTTTTGCAAGTAATTAACTTAGCTTTCTGGCATGAGTCTCTTCTGCGCTTGATCAGCTAAGTCCATCTAATCCTAACTACTTCAGAAAACTCTGGAAAAAAATCAGCTTTGTACCTGCAAGCTGAGGATTAAGCTTAGGTTTTAATGGCTCTTCCTAGTTACTCACATTTCTTTCTAGTTCTTGCCAAAAGACATGCCTAATTTTAACATAGCTATAATCATAGCAGAAATGCAATTTATAGTCTGCTTTTTCCTATGTTTCCAAATTGCTACATAATTTCTGTAAATGATCATTTTTAATGGCTGCGTCATAGCTAATGAAAGTGATAATTTCTTAAGAATAATTTGCCAAGCCATTCTTTAATTGTTTAACTGTTAGGCTGCTTTTGATTTTTCCATAGATATATAATGAACACCTTTGCATTCTAGCCTTTTCTTTCCTTAGAATTTTGATTATTACATCAAGTGGTATAAGTGTTTTCATGGTTCTTTAGATGCATTGCCAAATCATTTCTTAAATGGAGAGAAATAATTTACATGTTTAATGCCTCTCAGCACTGATTTAAATTTTGAAAATAAATACTTAATGGAATAAAAAATAATGTTCTTCTCATTAAAAAATAATGGATTCAACATACAGAAATTTAAAAAAATGATTCTGTTCAAAGAAGAAATTCCAGGAATTAAGTGTTAGCCTAGCTGAGAAAAAGGCAGGGTGGTAGCTCCTGCTCCCTCAGATATTTCACTCTTACCAGAGCCCAGGACAGGCGGCAAGTGGAAGGCATTCTGTTCCCCACAGCATCGACTGCTTTTGGGGAAGGATGTAAAGGATAAAAGAAGCTGAGCACGGTGGCTCACGCCTGTAATCCCAACAGTTTGGGAGACCAAGACGGGCAGATCACTTGAGGTCAGGAGTTTGAGACCAGCCTGGCCAACATGGCGGAAACCCATGTCTACTAAAAATACAAAAATCATGCCTGTAATCCGAGCTACTTGGGAGGCTGAGGCAGGAGAATTGCTTGAACCCAGGAGGTGGAGGTTGCGGTGAGCCAAGATCGTGCCACTGCACTCCAGCCTGGATGACAGAGCAAGACTCAGTCTCAAAAATAAAAATAAAAATAAAAATAAAAAATAAAGGATAAGAGAGCAAAGAGGTGAAGACAGTTTTCATAATGTCCACCTAGATCACTGAAGAATTGTTGTCCTGTTTACAGAGACAGAAAAATTTGTAGAAAAAAGCAGCTTTGCATTGGGAAGTGATTCATCTCCTTTCAGATATTCTGAGTTCAAGTCTTGCAAGAGTGGAGTACAGGTTGTAAGAGTGAGAGATCAAAACTGCAAATGCAGGAGTAGAATCATTAGCTAAAGGTGATGATAATTGTATCTTTGAGAGACACTTACATGAGAGAGATGAAGAGACAGAGAGAGATTGCAAGAAAAGAGAGCAGAGGGCAGAAGGCTGTGTTCTGTGGATATTTTCCCAGGTTCAGAGGACAGGAGGAAACAGAGTCAATGATGGAAAGGGAGGGAGAAAGGCAATCAGGAGAAGGTAGAGAGAGGAGAGAGTTTCAAGGAGGACATGGCCAAAAAACACACCCTTCAACAAAGTGATGAAGAACTTTGGCTGGCCAGGAAAGGCTGAACTTAGCATTAAGGATCTTTGGAGAATATGTATGGGAGAATGGAGGTGGGAGTTGTGGGGAACAGAATCCAATTTCCAAGGAGGAAGTGCAGAAGAAACAGATGTTGTGAACATAGACTACTCAGTTATAGGTGATCGACTACTCCAGGAAAGAATGAAGTGGAGAGAAAGTAGCAGGATCAAGCAGATGTTTAAGCAGGAAATACATATTTGAAGAAGGGACCAGGAAAGACGCTAAGAATAAAGCTTCTAAACAAGTGCAGGGCGTGTTCAATATGCATAAACTCGCTGTGGTAAGAGCAAAGCTGTGTATGCAAAAATCTCTTAAAACCTGCTAATCACATGCTCTATAACAGTAGCTTTCAAACTCTGTTGACAATAACTAAGAGTAAGAAAAACATTATCTGAAACAAAAGTTTCACTCTGATATTTTCTATTGTTATTTTCCATTTGTTCATCATCTTCCTCTTCCTCATCCTCCATCTCTCCCTTCCTCTTCTTTACTCCTCCTCTTCCTACTCCTCCTCCTGCTCTTCCTTCTAGTGGAGTCCCACTAAATACATTTCATAACCCACAATTTGGAAAACTCTGACCTACAGGGTGGCCTTAAAAGCAACATTTATTTTGGGAGAGTTGTATTACATAAATATTTCTCCACTATATGCAAAAATATTTTATCATAGCTCTTAAAATATATATAATTCTGATCATATCAAATGCCAATACACTATAATCTTCTTCCTTCTACTAACAAGGTTAGAAGACCTAAATATTTCGCCAGACTCCCTTACTGCTATTCAGCTGGGGGGCCAGGTGTCCAAGTTCTGACCAATGAGACCTAAGCAACTATCTGCTGGGATTATTGGAAAGCATTTGTTTTCCTGCTGTTGCTGTTCTGTGCCTTTCCTTCCTGCCTTAAAAGTGAAAGTCATGCCTGAAGTAGAAGCAGCCACATTGTGACCATGGATGAAAAGTCAAAAGAATCCCAGGGGTATTGGTCCTGACAATGTTGAACCTCTGAGATGAGGCCAACTTCACTTTGTGACACTTTCTACATCACTAAACTTCAGGAGAAAATGGTCTTTGTGTCCAAAGCACAGAGCAATTCTATGTCTGGTCCTTCAGTTCACACATTTGCCTTCTCTTCATTAAACTTGGAGGTCCCAGCCAGGTATGGATGAGCCTTGTGTGAAACAGAGAAGAACAGGGCTTCACCATTGCACCACAAAAAACAGAGAAAGCAAAAAATGGAGCTTGTTTCATATTAGTTTCTATAAAATTTCATATTAGTTTCTATAAAAATGGAGGATCTTCACTACAGTGGGCTAGTTTATTTTGAGCCTTGAGAGGATAAATTGACCGTAAGCATAAAAGACCCTAGCCCTGAGCTTTACAGCTTCCCTGGCTTTTCCTTCTCACAATTAGTAGCTTTTCAGAAAAACCATCATTGGCACAAAGGGTGGCAAATGAGTTATGATGTTCAGGTTTCCCTGGGAATTCTGGCCAGGTGGTGAGTCTCAGTCTTATTAATTTGCACTTCCTGTTGCTGACCTTAGGGGAAGGTTAGAGTCTCTCCAGGTGATAAGAACAGACAGGACTGAACCATTCTTTGGGCTTAGTGTGAGTCACTCACTGCAAATTGATCAAGTTACTGTGACACCCCCTGTATTAGTCAGACTTCCCCAGAGAAACAAAACTAATAGGATGTGTAGATAGACAGATATGTAGATAATAGATAGATATTTGTCTTTATATATATGTATAATATTGATAGATCTATAATATAGATGATAGATAGATAGATAGATAATGATAGATAGACAGACAGACAGATAGATAGATATGGATCAATCGATCAATCAATAGATAGACTTATTTTAAGGAATTGGCTCATGAAAGTATTGGGCCTGGGAAATCTGAATTCTGCAGGGAAGTCCAGCAGCCTAGAGACTCAGGGAAGAATTGCTGTTGCAACTTGAGCCTGAAGATTGTCTGGAGGCAGAACTTCTTCCTTGAGGGACCTTTTTTATTTCTCAATGTTGTCAACCGATTGAATGAGGCCCACTCACATTTTGGAGAATAATCTGCTTTATTCAAAGTCTACTGAATCAATGCCAGGTGCGGTGATGCACACCTATAATCACAGCACATTGGGAGGCCAAGGTGGGAGGATCACTGAGGCCAGGAGTTTGAGACCAGCCTGGGCAGCATAGCAAGATCCAATCTCTGAAAAAAAAAGAAAAAAGCCTACTGAATTGAATGTTAAACATATCTTAAAAATACCTTCACAGCAACATCTAGGCCAGTGTCCAACCAAATATCTGTGTATTATAGCCAAGACAAGTTGACACGTAATGGTAACCATCACATCCTCTGATTAATAAATCACACTTCCCCTTTACTGAGCCTCTCCAAACAGGAGGGCAGAGGTGTCCCTAAGGAGCTGTCTAGCTTTCCAAGTACTTTTTTCTACCTCTGTCAGCTGAATTCAGATTTTCTTCAAAGGAAAATGCAGCACTCAGATAAATTCTTTGAATTTAAGAGGTTTTGTTCAGGAACTTGGAAATAATCAGTTTATAAGTGCAGCCTAAAATATTTCTGTCTGTAATTTTAATTATCTTGAGTTTGCAGATCGTACTAAAATAGCTAGCACCTATTTTCTTCCACTTAAAATGCTCCAGAATTTCTGGCAAAAGGAATAAGCTATAGGAGAAAACAAATTTTTCATATTTTCATGCATATAGATTTTAATTTTCTTATCTGCAAATTCAGGAAGTTGGACTACATTATCTCTAAAGTCCTTTTCAGATGCAGTGTTTTTGAGTTCATAATCATAATGAGTAGCGTGAGTAGCCACTTGTCCCATGGAAAACTAGAATGTAGGTGTGTGTAAGGTAGGGGCCTGCTAGGTATTTTGTTTTTACATATGGCAATGACTCAAGTCACCAAAGCACAGTTCTGTTCTTTTTCCTTCCTTGTCATCACTCCCCACACTCTACCATTCCATCGTGACTGCCAAGAACAAATAATCTAGGTTATCAATGGCCAGGTTCAGTGGCGACCCTGCCAAGTGTAAAACAAAATTTATTTGCATAAACAAGAAGACCTGGTTTGTGAGCATTGCCACTAGGATCTATACAAAGGGACTGGGAGGGATGAGACTGGCTCTTTTTGGACAGATGAGGGTTTGTGGAGCCTTCTAGCCTTATGGAGGGATGCAGGCACTGGACCTGCCCAATCTCAAGGAAGAGGCACCAGGAGAATCCACCCAGAGACTTTTGAAGGAAAAATTCTGGAAGATAGAGCTGGAGTGCATTTCTCATCTTGAATCCTCTGAAAGGCTGGTGTCAGCCAGTACAGCTGACAGACAGGGAAAACATGTCTGAGATAGCCCACGTCCCCACTGTGGGGTGTGGCAAAGGCATGTGAGCTTTCCATGGGCTCAGCATGAGCTATAGAAGTTGGTGAGCCCTAGAATCTGGCTGCTACCCAGGCCTATAGCTGCGGGATGACTAGAGATGGGTTCCTGGGGGCAAGGGAAGGAAGTGCATTCCTGTGGGTCTGTTCATATCTAAAAGCTATGCAGAGGGGCACATTAAGTGCACCACACATTACAGCTTGCAACAGACAAGGACAGATCGGCTGGAGGCAGCCAAAAAGCGGACCAAAAGCCAGATGCAGAACCTCCCCATCACCAATATTCAGCCAGGTTCCTGAGGCCTCTTCCTTCTCTTTCTGAGGCTGAGGCTGCCAGGAAATGGTCAGAGTGAGGGCCTGTGGGAGCTTAAGAGTCAGACAGGAGGAAGGGGCAAGCAGAAACTCAGAGGGAGTGTTAAACTAGATGAAAACTGGTAGTAATAATAATAATAATAATGCCTGTACTTGACTGAATGCATACTGGAGAGAGATCCTGTTACAGTTCAGTTCAAAGGGGCTAAAAAAAATGACAGGGTTGGCCTTAGCTGTCTAAATTGTCCTGAATTCAGTTTTCCTCTCTCTAGGCAGATATGAGATTTATATTTGCACATCACTGCTTGGTGACTTTCCAATGCATATACGCTGCCTGGAAAGTTCTAGAATGATTCTTTTAAACCCAGCATTATCTTTCAAAGAAGATATTTAATCATGGCAAGTGTTTGCCACACTTGTTTATGCCAAGTGGTTTTATACGGACTGATTTAATCTGGCTGAATTCAGCCTTGCTTTGCTGATTTTGGTAACCTTCCCAGTGGAAAGAAGGGCTGAGACGATTGGAAAGAGTTTGGAAAAGGGGAGAGGGGGCTAGGGTGGTCATTAGTAAATCTGTCTTCAGACTGCTGGCTGCTACTTCTTAGAAGGACAATTTGACCAAAACAAAAGGTCAGGTACCTGTTGTTTTCAGGTGAGAGAATGTTTGTTATACATAATGCCAGCACACAGGTGGGACCCAGTAAATGATAATAGCTTCTTCGGTTATTTGCAGATGCACAATCTTTCATGGCATCGTCACTGCTAGGAGACTTCTCTTAAAGTGGCTCAGCCAACTTCATACCTGAATTCCTGGAAGAAGTTGGTCAGCAGGGGTGGCCCCATGACCTTCCAGTGTGCAAGGGCATTGCTCAGTGCATCTGGGTAGATAATCCTGTGCTTCTGACTCATTGGCCCTGTGTCTAGTTGTTTTGCTTACATTTCTTCCCGTAGGAAATTCCTAGTATGTGCTAGTACCCAACAGATTTACTCTGAAACATTGCTACTCCACAGGGCTTTTTTCTTCTTCATTGATTTTTGGCTTCTGATTTCAGAACTTCTGCCCCAACTAATTGGTAAATGCAGCTGGATACCATCTGGTTTATGTGCTTTCCCATCACAGATGACCTACCTCAGGCAGGCCACTTGATTTTCCTTTCCTTAAGGTCAGCCAGTATATGGAGAGCACAAGTGGGAAGCGTTCAGGGACTTTCTGAATCTAAATTAGCTTTCCTCAAAGGGTGGTATATGCTAAGCCATGGAGACAGTGTTTAAGTGAAAGATAAGTCACGCTGCAGATAAAAAATATACAGAACAACTGCCATTTAATGTGCACTTGTATAGCCTCTAACGCCCCCAAGAGTCTTCTGGGATGAGGACCGCAAAGCGTGAGGGGATGAAAGAACTTGCTCAAGCCCACACAGCTGGAAAGTGGGTTTGAACCCAGTCCTGCCTGACTTCAGAGTTCACATTCTTGCCCCTGTGCCAAACTGCCTCCCAGGTGTCCTTGACCAAAGAAATAATATGCATTGGTTGAAAGGAGGGATTTTGTGTTGCTTCAAAGGGTAGAGGTGGAATCACAGGGTGAAGCCAAAGGAGGCAGATTTCAGTTCAACGTAAGACAAGACTTTTAACCACGGGAGGTGGCCAAAAAAATGGGATGAGTTATTTTGCAAGCTAGTGAGTTCGTGGCCTAGAGGAATTCATTCAAACCCAGACAAGTGCAGATCTGTGCTACTGCCCGGAGCATTCCTGCCGCAGCTGGGATGTTGGACTGCACAATTTTTCAGGCTCTCCCAACTCTAAGAGTCTATAGTTCTGTGATTTTTAGAGGACATGTCGCAGAAAGGTGACTTCTGTTCCTCAAGCATGCCAGGTTCATCCCGGAAGCTGTTGTAGGCCTGCACTTGCTGTGAGGCCTCTGGGCTGGTTCTATCCTCTGCTGAATGTTCTCTCCCACACGATTACCCTCAGGCTAACTTTACCTCCACATCTTTTCAAAGAGGACTACCAGACCACCCTATTTAGAATTTACCCTTTACAAAAAGTGCATCTCTGCCGGCACTCCCAATTCCTCTTCCTCTGCTGTAACTTCTTTTCTTTTTTTTTTTTTTTTTTTTTTTTTTTTGGAGCACTCATCATCACCTTTTATACTATGTAATTTACTTTGTTAACTCATTAATTGTTTATTGTGTTTCTTCCTCTGCCAGTTCTGTGGGGCCAAGGTTTTTTTGTTTTTTAAAAAAATTTTGCATCCTAGTACCTAAATGGTCTGTGTGATGTTGTAGGCAATCAATAAATATTTGTTGACTAAACGATGGAACCACGCAGGGAAGTCTGAGCTCAGGCTCTGCTGACACCCAGGTAGACAACGTTGGGTAAATCACTTCACCACTCTGGTCTCAGATTCCTCTTGGCGTCTGTACATCTGTAAAAATAATTGTGTGATTTTAAAATTCAATTGGGTGGGTTGTTGCATGCCTCTTAAAAATACACCAAGTAATTTCAAATGAAACCATACAAACGTAAGAAGAAAATATGCCAGTCATCACTTTTGAACCACACTTTGGTCTTTCTGCAGCTGCGTGGCTAACCTAAGCCTTTTCACACTCAGGTTCTTTGTTATTCTGAGAGCCATTTATTATTGGAAACACATCATTGAAAGATAAATCTAGTGACCGGTACACTTCCTCTATGAACCCTTATGCTGGGGATTTTCCACTGCTTGGTTACTGCTTAGGGGAAAATTTTAGAGCAGCAGGAAAAAACATTGATGATTTGCTCCTGTTACTGGCATAAGTCATGATTGGCACCTCTAAGCACACTGGGGATATAGCAGCTAGTCTGATTGTTTTTTTTTTTTTAATCCACACACATTTTGTGAGTTTTACTATTATTTTCAGGTGTAGTTAGATGGCTTCACAAGAATATGGGGGAAGCATGTTATATGGGCTATGTGAAAGTATATAGTTATTAGATAATCATAGTTATTAGATAACTAGATATTTGTCATATCTAATATATGTACAGTCATACATCAATTAACAATGGGGCTGTGTTCTAAAAAATGTGTCATTAGGTGATTTTGTCATTGAGAGAACATCGTAGAGTGTACTTACACAAATCTAAATGGGATAGCCTTTTGCTCTTAAGCTACAAACCCATTCAGCCTATTACTATACTGAATACTGCAGGCAATTATAACACAATAGTAAGAATTTGTGCATCTAAACACATCTAAAAATCAAAAAGTTACAGTGAAAATACTGTATAGAAGATTTTTTAAAATGCTAGACTGTATAAGGCGCTTACCATGAATGGAGCTTGCAGGACTGGAAGTTGCTCTAGGTGAGTCAGTGAGTATGTGAGGAGTGAATGTGAAGGCCTAGGACAGTTCTGTACACTACTATAGACTTCACATACATTGTTTTCTTAGACTAAACTGAATTTATTATTTAAGAATTTTTTTCTTCAATGATGACTTAACCTTAGCTAAATGTAACTTTTTAACTCTATAAACTTTTTAACTTTTTGACTCTTGTAATAACATAGCTTAAAACATGAACACTTTACAGCTACACAAAAATATTTACTCTCTTTATATCCTCACTCTAGAAGCTTTTTTCTATTTTTATAAATTTATTTCTTTTTTTAGTTTTTAAACTTTTTGTTAAAAATGAAGACTCAAATATACACATTAGTCTAGGCCTACACAGGGCCATGATCATCAATATCACTGTCTTCCACCTTCACATCTTGTCCTACTGGAAGGTCATCAGGGGCAATAACATGCATGGAGCTCTCATCTATAACAATGCCTTCTGGAATACCTCCTGAAAGACCTGTCTGAGGCTGTTTTACAGTTATTTTTTTTGTAAGTAGAGGAGTATAGTCTAAAATAATAATAAAATATAGTATAATAAATACATAAACCAGTAACATAGTCACATATTATCATTACCAAGCATTATGTCATGGACATAATTGTGTGTGCTTGACTTTTATACCACTGGTAGCAGCACAGTAGGTTTGTTAACACAAGCTTCACCACAAACATGTAGTTCATAATCCTATGACATTAGGATGGCTATGTCATCATTAGGCAATAAAAATTTTTTAGCTCCATTATAATCTTATAGGACCACCATTGTATACATGGTCCGTATATGCCATTGACGTCATTCTGCGGTGCATGACTGCGCCGAATGCAGTAAAACACATACACAGATGATAAACTGAAGTAGTATTTTCCTGTAGAATAAAAGTCTTCAAGCAACTAGAAAAATAAGGACAAAATCATTCCAAAGCAAACAGAAAGAAGGAAATAAAGAGCAGAAATCAATGAAATTTAAAGCAGAAAAAGAATAGAGAAAATCAATGAATAAAAAGTTGGTGTTTTGAAGAGATCAATAAAATTGATCTAGCAAGACTGACAAAGAAGAAGAGAAGACACAATTACCTACATCAGAAAGAAAATAAGGACTATTACTACAGACCCTACAAACATCAAAATAATGATAAGGGAATACTGTGAAGAAGTCTACATAGAAATTTGGCAACTTAGATAAAGTAGACCAATTCCTTGAAAAGTACAAATTACCACACTTCACCCAACATGAAAGATATAATTTGAATAGTCCCATAACTATTAAGGAAATTGAATTCATAATTTCCAAACTCCCAGGAGATGAAATTCCAGAATCAGATGGTTTTACGAGAGAATTCTACCAAATGTTTAATAAAAA
Organism: Pongo abelii; assembly: GCF_028885655.2. Classification (NCBI taxonomy): domain Eukaryota; kingdom Metazoa; phylum Chordata; class Mammalia; order Primates; family Hominidae; genus Pongo; species Pongo abelii. Next base: position 36,606,653 of record NC_071989.2, read on the forward strand.
ATTAACATCAATCCTACACAATCTCTTTCAGAAAATAGAAGAAGAGAACACTTCTCTGATGTTCTGAGCTAGGTAAACTTTAAAATTGGCTAATTTTTTTTATTATTATTTGAGTGTTAAAAATTTCACCTTTCCTTAGAAATTGGTGATAAGTTTTTCTCCTTAGGTTATACTGACACTCATAGCAGAGATTCTTGATAAATATCCATTGAGTTTTTCCAGCACTTTGCCCATCTAGACATAACTACATAATAAGTGGAATCAAAGTCCTCTCTCTAGGCTGCATTACTTTTTGGTTTACTTATTTGAAAGCATCCTAATATTGCTTTTATTAGTGTCATCCTGAGATACAGAAAAAAAAATCTACTAATAAAAAAAAAAACCCACTATAGTTTAACTGGCCTCTCAACTAGGATTCTATGTTTTAAGATTCCTCTGTGTATCTAGAGTGCTCCAGTTGTGGCTCATAACTGTTTAAATTACCCATTTCTGTACAACAAACCTCCCCAAAACTTAGTGGCTTAAAACAATAAAATCTATTATTTCTCAGGATTTTGTGAGTTGAATAAATAGTTCTAGTCTTGTGGGGGTCAGTTCTGTAACTGCAATCAGTTGGGAGCCAGGCTGGGCCTGTCAGCTGTGATACCTTCATCCTTCTCTATGTGGCCTCTCCTTCTGGCTAGCTTGGGCTTCCACACAACATGCTGGTTTCCAAACAGCATTCCAAGACAGCTTCATCACATGTCGGGCATTTCGGCTGGGAAACTAGACTAGTTGGAAATCAGCCATGTGTCCTCTCAAGCAAGGTACCTGGACCTCTTTACATGGTGGCTCAAAACTCCATTAAAGCAAAGGCTGCTAATTTTAAGTCTAGCCTAAACTGGAATTGATTCTGCTACATTCTGTTGGGCAAAGAAATTCACTATACCATCCCAGACTGAAGGAGGAGGGGCAAATAAGCTCCATCTCTCAGTGGAAAGAAAGTATAGAATCTGTGGCTGTCTCTGTAGCTCTAAATCTAAATCACTTGTATTCCTCTAATCTGCAAAATACAGTATTCCTTCCTAACATCCTCCAAAGGCTTATTCCATTATGGCATCAGGCTCATACTTAAGATCCAGAATGTTTTCATCTAAATCAGGTCCAGATATCAATGGGGTTCCGAAGGTGCAGTTCCCTGAGTACAGCCAATCACTGTGGCTCTTCTCTATCTAAAGATCTCTGAATTAAAAACACAAGTTCTTTTTCTTCCCAGACACTCAGCCTACAAAGATGACACAGTAATGGGTACTCTGATTCAAAAAGGGAGGAAAGGGAAGCACATAGCAGCCTCTGGCCCATAGTAATTATGAAATCCCTCTGGGGAGAGGTTGTCAGGTCTCCTACTACAGCACAGAGACTATTCCTTGATTAGGGCCCAGGTCTGCTCTCTCCTTTCTCATTTGGCTCTTTGGATGATTTTTCCCAATCTACTGTTAACCGCTGAGTAAACTTCTCTGCCTGGTTTCTGCTTTTGTAAAGTTTAGAGCCTAGAAGCCTCATTTTATTTTGTCCTTTTCTGTCCCTTTTAGTCAAAACTGGTGAGGCTTTTACCAAGAAAATTCTCTTTAAAATGTTGTATATTTTCTATTCATCATATAGCAAATTGACTTTATTAAATAAACATCACACCTGGCCGGGAGCAGTGGCTCATGCCTGTAATCCCAGCACTTTGAGAGGCAGAGGCAGGCGGATCACTTGAGGTCAGGAGTTCGAGACCAGCCTGGCCAACATGGTAAAACCCCCTTTCTACTAAAAATACAAAAAATAGCCAGGCATGGTGGCTCACGCCTGTAGTCCCAGCTACTTGGGAGACTGAGGCAGGAGAACCGCTTGAACCCACGAGGCAGAGGTTGCAGTGAGCTGAGATGGTACCACTGCATCCCAGCCTGGGTGACAGAGCAAGACTCTGTCTCAAAAAAAAAAAAAATCACACCTATAAACGTCTTCAAAATAGACATTTTTCCCCCTTTGAACCGCAAGTCAGGGTGCTGTGGGGAACTGCTCTTAAGGATCTTACATTTTTCTGAAGTCTTATCAAAGGGTTGCACAATCACAAGTCAAGGTCATATAACCTTGATTCAGTCTTTACTCTGAGACTATTTTAGTGTCAGCATCATGTATTTAATCTTTACCCTGAGACCATTCCTTATTTTGAGAACTTTTTTCCTCATGGAGACGCAATGAAAATCAGTTTTATTTTCCAAACTAGTACGTCCAGGGATGGAAACATTTTCTCTCAATTCTGTTTTAAAAAGGAATAGTTTCTTCTCTGGCTCATTTCTGTTTTCCCATGCTTCATTATAGGTGGCTAAAATAAGCTTTCACTTTTGAGATTTTGCCTCAAAATTTTCTTGGCCAGATCCATAAATTCATTGATGTGTTTTCTGTCTTCCAGGTAACCACAGGCAACAATGTTGCCAAACAATTCTAGCACTACATAAATTTTGCTTTCTCCAGCTTCTGATAGCAAATACTTCACTTCTTTTCCAACCTCCATTAGTAGTCTCCTTGCCATCCTTCCAACTTCTACCTACTCTACATGTTCTGAAACTGATGCCACATGTTTTAGTTTTAGTTTTTGTTTGTTTGTTTGTTTGTTTATTTTGGTTTGGTTTGGTTTTGAGACGGAGTCTCGCTTTGTCACCCAAGCTGGAGTGCAGTGGCACGATCTCGGCTCACTGCAACCTCTGCCTTCCGAGTTCAAGCGATTAACCTGCCTCAGCCTCCAAGTAGAGTAGCTGGGACCACAGGCACTCACCACCACGCCTGACTATTTTTTGTATTTTTATTAGAGATAGAGTTTCACCATGTTGGCCAGGCTGGTCTCAAACTCCTAACCTTGAATGATCCCCCCACCTTGGCCTCCCAAAGTGCTGGGATTACAGGCATGAGCCACCACACCTGGCCTGCTTTAGGTGTTTGTTACATCAGCATTGCACTCCTAGTTACCAACTTCTGCATCAGTTATATTTGCTGTATAACAAAAGACCCTGAGGCTTAATGTCTTTTTTAAAAAGCTGTATATATATATTGTTTCTCAGGATTTAGTGAGTTGAAAGAGTAATCTTCCACTGGTCTCACTTATTCAGTTATGAGACTGTGTTGATCTAGCAGTTGATCTAAGGCTGCTGGCCAAGATGCCTTAGTTCTCTCATGGCTATTCCACATGGCTAACACGGGTTCCTTCACACAGTGGTCTCAAGGCTACGTTTCAAGATGGCTCCATTCACGTATCTAGCATTTTGTTCAGGATGGCTAACATCCTAACATTAGCCAGGCACCTAACTTTCCCTGTGTTCTCTCCAGCAAAGTGACTTTACATTGTAGCTGAAAGCTACAGCAGAACAAAGGTAGAAGTTGCCAAGTATCTTAAAGCCTGGGCCTATAACTAGCACAGAATCACTTCTGCTGTATTTTTTGGTCAAAGAAGGTCACAGGGCCAACCCGGATATGAGGGGAGAGGAAAACATATGCTACCTTTTGATAGGAAGGGTGGCTAGAATTTGTGGTCATTTTTAATCCACCAATGACCTGACAATGACTTCAAGGATATGTAAGATCCTTCAACATTTGTTGGTTTTTAGATTTTGTTTCATATTAAAAATGTTTACTTTCCACAGAATACTTAATAGTTCTTTAACAGAAAAGATTGGAAGAAGAATCATTTGCGTTTCTCTCTTAGCACCTTACACAGAGTGTGCCACTAAATATATAATTTCTGAATGAATGTTGGCTGAATGAAATAGTCAGTCTGAATTTTGTAATATATGTATACTATTGTATTATAATTCCATGTGAAATGGATAGTAAACTTGCCAAATCTAATTAACTATTTGATTAATCAACAACAGTGAATCCCCTAACTGCTGGTTTGACAGCAATTTTACCACAAGTAGAACCTTCTTAGTCAAATGAAGCTTTTCATAAACAGTCTTTCTGTCAAGCAACAGTTCTTAACACTTGATGCACAATAGAATCATCTGGGATGCTTTTAAAACATATTATCCCAGAGCACTTTCACCTAGGCTAATTAAATCAGAATCCCTAAGTGCAATAGGATTATCTCTAGGTGATTCTCATGTGAACCCAGGGCTGTGAACCACTTTTCTGGAGCTAAGGCTTTGAAATTGCGTCTTGCATTTCAGGGAGGTAAGTTTACCCCTTCCTCACACAGCTTCAACCATGGCAGTCCAGTTTTTTTGTCTAATATACATATTCACAGCCTGTGAACAATTGAGGTCACCAAATGAATTTAATGCTAAGAAAAAGTTGAAAACACTAGGGTGTTGTGATAGCCAAGGACTCTTGGCTTTGTGAAATAGAACAAATAATCATTTAAATATTTTTCTTTGCATTTATACAACTGGTCTAATGAACAACTTTGAGGTTGTGACTGTTTAATAGGAGGCAAGATCTGCCTTCCAACATCTCCAGGGTGTTTGTTTATGCACAGCATTCTAATCATGTTGCAGATCTGAAGCTTGTTGGTCATCTTTATTTACCCAAAGGTTACATAGGGCCTAGTGTCTGTGTATAGTAGATCAAGATGACCTTTTCCTGTTTCTACAGGAAGTACTTTGCAAGGTTCAATATCTGACTAACCCCTAAAGCTCACTTTTCAAAGGAAAAGATACCAACTAATTTTCCTTGAACTCTGCAGAGCTAGTTCTTGTGGGGAATTTTTACGCTATAGGAAAGGGTAAGAATTGGTATAGAGAACGTTTTCAAGAAAAATTACTTCTCTAAGGGCTAAACAACACTTTCAAATAATCAAAGAAGATCAAGGTCAGAATGCTTTGTTATTTAAACACTTCCTCAGATCAAAGGGTCAGGTGTAATTATTTCCTGCCCTTGCAGTTCAGGTAGGTCAGTTCTGAAGATAAACCTCTACAATTGAGCAAGCCAGGTTCTTCAGGTAAAGAGCTTATTAACAACATCCACATAGGTCTTCATTTCAGGGATCTAGAAAACAGTTGCTGGTCCTGTTCACATTTCTTCACCTCTCTGTTTCTTCAGTTTTTGCAATCTGGGTTCTGCTCACACCATTCCATTCCAAATTCTCTGGCGAACATTGCCAAACCAAGAAGCAGTTTATGGTCCTTAGCTGGCTGTGCTCCTCAGCTGTGTTTAACCAAGTGTCTCTTCTCTAAATTCTTTACTTCCTTAGCTTCTCTGACAGTACACTCTGCTGGTTCTCTTTGACCGTTCATTCTGTCCTGCCCTTAAATTTGGGGAATACTCAAGCGCTCATGTTTGGATCCACTCATCGTGTGTCACCCTTTCTCACAGATTTCATGCACGCTCTTTGTGTTAACGAATAACAACTACTGATGATTCCTAAATCTCTTTCCCAGGCCACAAGTTTCCCTGCCTTTGAGTTTCAACATTACATACTCTTGTCCTTAACAAATGTTTTCCAAAGTACAGCCACTGAGCCAGTGTGAATTGGTATGAAAGAGCTTCTAGCAAAATTCACATGTGCTGTAGCTCTCCCCCACCATGCCTGATGCTGATTTCTGACCGTCAGTCAATATACTTCCTTTCCTCAGATAAGTTTATTTCAGGAGCATGGGGGCCTTTACATGTCGTTTCCTCCTTCCCCTGTCTCTGTGCCTCAATCAGGTATCATTGCAGCATCAATCAATACGGTGTGTGATTTGGAAGCGTGCACCACCAAAGGAGAGATTTACAGTAAAATTTACTAGTCTACCCTTTCTAGCCAATTATATATACTTTGCAGGGTGTACTCTGGCATCCAGTCTTTGATTTCTTGTTTTTTATATGCAAGAAGATGTTTTAAGAAGACATCCTTTTATTTTGCTCTGTCCTTCTGTTTTCATATTGCCACACATTCTCCATGCCATTTCCATAATCAAGAAGAAACTCGACCTTTCATCATGGACATTTCGGTAGATCTTCCCTGTGCCATGTTAACCTAGGACCCTGGAGAAAGGGCAGTGAGCTACACTGTAGGCCTTGGCAGTCCACTGCACGGTGGTTTCACACAGTAATTAATGTCCCCTGCATGACCCCTGTTACAGAAACATGTTGACTCTTTTCTCTTGCACAGGCCTAAATGATGCTTACGGGCTCCCTTGAGAAGCTCAAATTGATATAAAGCACAGCCATACATTCTGTAACTTCCTGCTTTAGACATGTAGCTAGGGTTTTATCTTTACTGCACTTTGGAGACACTCTTGACTCTTGCCTATAAAAGACCCTTGAGTGTCAGCTCACTTCTGGTTAAGACTATTCTTAACCTTGATAAAGTTGCTGTTGTGACGATTTGAGGTGGTATTCTGTAAGGCAGTCTCAAGGTCTGTCTTATTCACTGCCCTATCGCTAGTACCTAGCACATGATACGTAGGGGCTCACTAAACATTTGTTGGAGAAAAAAATAAAAAACATGAATGGCTATATCCTTATACTTCTCAGCTAATAACTTAGGTCCCCTTTTCTCACAAAGGCTGAGGCAGATGTGATGCATTCCTTAGGCCACCAGAATGTGGGTTTGAGGATTCATCTTGAAACCAAACAAATTTTGATAATTACAGAGCAAGTAGAGCTGCTTACATTTTGCTTTGTTGTGTCAAAGGTCACTTAGTCCCTAAGTCTTTCAAAGAAAAGCCTGGACAAGTTACTGAGCATGACCTCCTGGGCTGGTTGCCCAATAAATTTGCTTTAGCATTAGGTTATCCTGTAGTTTAGCAAAAGAGAGTCATCCAAGAATAGATGCTAAAAGCCTTTTGATGGGAATAGGAAATAGGGAATCTGATTTCAGGTAAGCCTATGGGAATTTCCCATAGCAAGTTAGGTCCTAGGAGTGACACATCATGGTGGGCATTTTGCCCAGGCTTTTCAGATTGCCTTGTAAAAAGTCTCAGGAGGCTAAACTCAGTTATCAGCCTCTGCAGCCATAAAATTTCAGGGACACATTTCCCTCATCAAGCACCCTTCCAAGGACACTGGTGAGCATAACAAGGTCTCCCTTCAATGAGTAATCAATACCACTGCATTTGGATCACAAAGAACTCAGACAGTTGCTCTTTTCAAACCTTTGTTTGCAGCACATAACTCTTCACCCCCGCAAGTCTCTATCTTTATATTCAAATGGCTAAAACCTACACACTCTACACCAGAATTTTCCAATGGAATTTTCTGTACTAATAGAAATATTCTATTCTGCACTTTCCAAAATACTAGCCACTAGCTCTATGTGCTACTGAGCCCTTGAAACATGGCTGTTGTGACTGAGGAACTGCATTTTAATTGGATTTCATTTTTTGCTTACTTTTATTTTAGTTTCAGGGGTACACGTGCAGGTTGGTTATACAGGCAAATTGTGTGTCATGGGGGTTTGGTGTACAGATGATTTTGTCACCCAGATAATGAGCATGGAACGTGACAGGTAGTTTTTTTATCCTCATCCTCCTCCCACTCTCCACCCTCAAGTAGCCCCAGGTGTCTCTTGTTCCCTTCTTTGTGTCCATATGTACTCAATGTTTAACTCCCCCTAATAAGTGAAAACATGTGGTGTGTGGTTTTCTCTTCCTGTGTTAGTTCACTTAGGAAAATGACCTCCAGTTCCAGCCATGTTCCTGCAAAGGATAATATCTCATTCTTTTTCATGGCTGCATAGTATTCTGTGGTGTATATGCACATTTTCTTTATCCAGTTTACTGTTAAGAGTATTAAAGTTGATTCTATTTCTTTGCTGTCATGAATAGTGCTGCGATGAAGATACATGTTCATGTGTCTTTATGGTAGCACAATTTATATTCCTTAGGTTATATACCCAATAACTGGATTGCTGGGTCAAATGGTAGTTCTGTTTGTTTTTGTTTTTGTTTTTGTTGTTGTTGTTTTTTGAGACAGAGTCTTACTCTGTCACCAGGCTGGACTGCAGTGGCCCGATCTCAGCTCACTGCAACCTCCGCCTCCCAGGTTCAAGCGATTCTCCTGCTTCAGCTTCCCGAGTAGCTGGGACTACAGGTGCGCACCACCATGCCCAGCTAATTTTTGTATTTTTAGAAGAGACCGTGTTTCACCATGTTGGCCAGGATGGTCTCAATCTCTTGACCTCGTGATCTGTCCGCCTCGGCCTCCCAAAGTGCTAGGATTACAGGCATGAGCCACCACACCCAGCCTCTGTTTTAAGTTCTTTGAGAAATTGCCAAACTGCTTTCCACAGTGGCTAAACTTATTTAAATTCCCACCAGCAGTGTATAGGTGTTCCCTTTTCTCCACAACCTTGCCAGCATCTGTTATTTTTTGACTTTTTAATAACGGCATTCTGACTAGGGTGGGATGGTATCTCACTGTCATTTTGACTTGCATTTCTCTAATGATTAGAGATGTTGAGCATCTTTTCATTTGCTGTTGGCAGCATGTATGTCTTCTTTTGAATATTGTCTGTTGATGTCCTTTGCCCACTTTTTAATGGGGTCATTTGTTTTTCATGTGTTAATTTGTTTAAGTTCCTTATAATGAATTTCATTTTGATTCATTTAAATTTAAGTACTCACATGCCATTAGTCAATACTACTGGACAGCTCAGCTTTACGCAATTGAAATATATATAAACACAAAAGAGAACACGTGAAGTAATACTTTAAGTATTCTAAAATTATAAAAATAATATATTGTAAATAAAGATAAATTTAAAAATAGACACATGTAAGAAGGAAATGCTAAAAACACTCCTATCTCAACACCTAAATGTAAGCACTATTGACATTGTGACATATGCTCTTTCAGTTATTTCTCTTCTATTGTATGTTAGAAGCGAAAATAGTGCAAGACAGCCAATATATCTTCAGAATGATCAAGAGAACATGAAAACCCCGCATGAACTCGGTTTAAATGGATTATAATAGGTATGCCAGGATCTGTCCCCTGCACAGATGACAGGCCAGGTGGCTGCCCTGTGGGGTGAATGACCACTCATGTCTGCACATAAATCATTTCCCCATAAACTATCTTGATGCCCTATGTTCCCGTAGTATTTAGGATGGTGTACATCTGTTAAAAGCTAAATATTATGTGCAGCACTTCACATTTCAGCTTTTAGCATTTTATGGGGGCACTATCTAGACTGTCAAACCCAAGGCTGGAGCATTTAAAGAGGCCTAGGCGGCTAATGGGCAGTGTTTGGCCACTGGCACAAGCAAGGAAAGAACACCTACTAGGGAGAGCATGGGGAGACCCATCTTCATATTTTAGTCTAGGACAGGGTCATACATACTACAAAAGTTCATTCATTCTTTCATTCACATATCCATTCAACAAGTAATTTGTAAGTACGTATTCTATGTCAGGGTCTTTGAGAGGGGAATGGATATATTGGAACTGTGGAGGCCAAGGGAAAATCTCCTTTTATCTGCTGTAGGTTCACTGAAAATCAACTGACAAAAGACAGATTAATAGGAGAAAAAGTATACAGATTTATTTGATTATAGTTTTACACGGAGCCTTCAGAATAAAGACCCAAAGATACAGGGGAAACTGCCCATTTTTAGACTTAGGTTCAATGAAGTACGGACAGCCATGGAGAAAAATGACTGGGCAGAAAGGGTATGATCTAATGTTAATGAACTGAGTAGGAAAGTCCAGCAAGGTCTGTCTGTTTAGATTCCTCTTAGCTTCTCTGTGCAGTATTCCTTCCTTCTGGGTATGCGGCAGGACCCTCTTGAAATGGGGGTCTTATGACGTACAATCAAACAAGATAAGTCAGATCATTTTTAAAAAATTTTTTAAACTTAAGACTGGTTAGATTTTGGCTGTGTCTCTTTAGCAGCTTAAGCAGCAAATGAAATTCCTCCTGGAAGAAGTATTCATTCTTTATCCTGCCACCAGCTTACAGTGAGCCCAGACTGGAGTGCAGTGGTGTGATCTCAGCTCACAGCAGCCTCAACCTCTAGGGCTCAAGCGATCCTTCCACCTCAGCGTCCCTTGTAACAGGGACCACAAACCCACAGCACCACACCCAGCTAATTTTTGTATTTTTAGTAGAGACAGGGTTTCACCATGTTGGCCAGGCTGGCCTTGAACTCCTGGGCTCAAGTGATCTGCCTTGGCCTTCCAAAGTGCTGGGATTACAGGCATGAGCCACCACCATGCCTGGCCTAGACAATTTTTTTTTTATGGCCAGTTTTTACACAAAAAGGCTGGGGGGAAGTTAGAGTAATATTTTTAGGTTTTATGGCTGGCTTTGGGGAAAAGGGGTTCTGGTTTCTACAATCCGCCTTGGGGAAGATGGATTCTAGTTTCTATGGCTGGTCTTGCGGGAGGATGAGGGGCCAGAGACAGGAGGGCAGGAAAATGTCAGAGAAAATCTTTTACACTAGGGAATGCTTTAGAGGCCTTCATCTGGGGGTATCATTTTCTGATCCCCAACAGGACAGAGTCGTATTCTCTCCCTTGGGAATTTTGGAATCAAATATGCAGACAGACAATAAACAGGGGAACAAATTCTAAAATATTCAATTACAAGTTGGGAAAAGTGCTATGCAAGAAACAAAAGGCAGAAATGAGAGTAAAGGAGAAGAGGGACAGGATGGTTCAGGTCATCAGAGAAGGCTTCTTGGAGACAGGACCTTTAAAGAGAGACACGAAGGCTGAGAAGAAACTAGTTCTGTTGTGCATGTGTGCATGTGTGTCCATGTGCAATCAAGACCGAAGGCACACGGGCTGAGGGTTTTTTCTTAAGTTTCCCCCGACAGTTGGCTATGGCCTCAAGTGCAAATTAACAGGGTGCCAAAAAACTCCATCATCCAGATAAATAATACTTTAATGCAATATTTTAAAAATCAAAATTAATGCAAAAAATTCCATCATAGACAAAAATATTCTAATTGTAACTAAAGACAGTATCCATTGCAGTGAACACCCTTGTCTGGGCTCCAGTGGACCTGGGGTATTCTCTGGTTGTGCAACATGGTAAGTCAATGCACACAGGAAAGCACATGTACATAGGGAGGAAGAGAATTCTGGCTGGAGAAAACGTGCAAAGGCCTGACGGGGCAGAGCTTGCAGCATACTGAATGATGGAAAGGTGACTTGACTGGAAGTTGAATTAGTAAGCAGGGGGTAGATCATGCAGGCCTGCAGGCCACATGAGGGCTTCAGTGTTACTTCTGAGGGAAACGGAACGATCATGCAAAGTTATAATCAGGAGGGCGATATGATCCTAGTCGCTAAGAATACAGCACTGAACACAGTCTGAGAATGTCCTTGTCCTAAAGGAGCTTCTGTTGTAGTGGGAACTGCAATCAAAGGAAAGGAAAATTGAGTTTAGAGAAATTGTGGAGAATTCAGTGGTGCCCTTGAGGGGACTGGAGGACTCCCTGAGGCAGATGATGTCAGACAGAGTATGGCTCTTCCTATGTGCCCCAGTATCTGTCTACCATGCCAGGAAGAGGCTTTACCTGGTTCTGGCTCCACTTTGTCTGAATCTTTCTTTGCAAACTGTTGGCTTGTTTCCTAACCTGATAAGCATTGTGTTCCTGCCAGACAAATCAGTTAGCTAATTGTCTAATGACATCTGAAGACATTCTTCTAGTATTGCCATTCCTTTCTTTCCTAGTTCAGATTATTAAGGGCTGCAAATTTCAAGCTACCAAAAGTCAAAACTCACTCTAAGTTAGTGGCAGGATAAAGAATGAGTACTTCTTCCAGGAGGAATTTCATTTGCTGCCTAAGCTGCTAAAGAGACACAGCCAAAATCTAACCAGTCTTAAGTTTACTCTCAACTGATTTCTTGTAGAGAAGCCTCAGGAATTCACTAGGCCTGTGCCCCACTCAGCCACAGACCAGCTGCTCATCCTCATTCTTGTGACTGGCCATCACCACTCCTGGTAACACAGTGCAAAACTGAAGGGGGTGCTTAGAATGAACTTCCAAAGGGAAAAGGACAGGATGTCCAGTTCATTTTCCTTTTTAGATGCAACTCCTAGACATTAATCGGACAGTTCCAAGTCCAAGGAGGTCCAGCTTGGAGCTAGAGGGCTGACTTTAACCCACTGATTAAAGTCAGAGACCAGGCCAGGCATGGTGGCTCACGCCTGTAATCCCAATGCTTTAGGAGGCTGAGGTGAGAGGATCTCTTGAGGCTAGGAGTTTGAGACCAGCCTGAGCAACATAGCGAGACAGACATCTCTACAAAAAGTTTAAAAATTAGCCAGGTGTGGTGGCATGTTCCTGTAGTCTCAGCTATGTGGGAGGCTGAGGCAGGAGGATCGCTTGAGCCTGGGAGTTCAAGGCTGCAGTAAGTGGATTGTGCCACTGCACTCCAGCTTGGGTGACAGAGTGAGACACTGTCTCTAAAATAAAATTTAAAAAAAATAAAATAATAAATAAAAGAAACCAGGCAGCACACTGACCAGTACCAGAATCTGGTCCAAAGACAAAAGGACACGGATGAGAGGGGCTGATGGGGAAGCAGGAGAGGGATTTGGGGAGTGGCTGGGGTTCAGGCTAGGGCTGTAGTTCAGGAGGGAGACAAGCATGAGAGAGGATGTGTGAGGAGATGGGAATCAAGACTGAAGGCACATGGGCTGAGGGTTTTTTCTTAAGTTTCCCCCGATATTTGGGTATGGCCTCAAGTGCAAATTAACAGGATGCCAAAAAAACTCCATCATCGAGATAAATAATATTTTAATGCAATATTTTAAAAATCAAAATTAATGCAAAAAATCCATGATAGACAAAATATTCTAATTGTAACTAAAGACAATATCCATTGCAGTAAACACCCTTGTCTGGGCTCCAGTGGACCTGGGGTGTTCTCTGGTTGTGTGACATGGTAAGTTGCTCTACCTTTCTGCCCCTCAATTTACAGAGAAACAAACTGAAAGCCAGAGAGGTGCTCATTCTTTTAAGGAGCCATTCATTAAATCAGATTCTCTTGGGGTGGGAGGAGGGGTGCATGCTGGACGTCAGTAGTTTTAAAAATTCTGCCCAGTAAGAAGTCTAATGTGCAACAGAGTTAAAAAGAATTAGGAAATGATGACCTGGCTCGCCTGAGTAATTCCAAGTAAAGTGTAAGTGGTTAAGAGTAGATTCCTTTATTTCTCCTGCCACATATTTCTCAGCACATTGACAGTAATACTGTTGGTTGAGGGCAGCATGACACCAGGGCGGGTCATGGGAAAGGATAAAGCAATGTTTATTGAGTGCCTACTTCCTCCCAGTCAGCATGCTGGGTGCTTTTTCATTTGGTTTAATTCCCATGATGATCAGATGAGGTTGGTATAATCACCTCCACTGAAGAGATGAGAAAGCCAATGCCTTTATGTAAAGAAGCCTTTCATGAAAACCTTTAAATAGCATCACAAAGCAGAGTCATCCCAGGGAGCATTGGACCTACCTGCTCATTCTACAGACCCTACAGAACTGCCCACATGTCTGCCCTCACAATGAACATTCAGCACCACCTAAATACAGCTGTCTGGTTAAATAACTGGGGAGCCACACATTCTCCAGCAGCTTCACAGTGATTGGGGCAGAATGAGGGAAAACAGAGGTTGAACTGGCTCTGAGGTCTGTTGAGAATATGACTACACCTGGTACGAGGAGGTCCATTTGGGATAAATTGGCTCCAGCCCAGATGATTCCTCTGAGAAAAGATTTTGCATTCCCTCATTTTGCTTCCCCACCTCATTTTCCCCACAATCAACACATTTGAGCTATAAATCTGTGCCAAGCCCTGAACATCCTTTGCACAATATTTTTAATCATCTTAACAAGCCTATGTGGTAGGAATTATCATATCCATGTCATTCATGACCCGAGGCTCAGTGATGCCAACGAATTGCCTGGCTTCTCACAAGCTATAGGTAGCAAAGTTAGGATTCAAAGTCAAGTGTTCTTACTCCAGAGCATGAACTCCAAAGCATGGCCTACACTGCATACCCTTTTTTTAATGCCCTAGAACAGAGCAGATATACTGTATACTCTAATGCCTTTCTGTCAGGAGCAGCTATTTGAAATATGGTGGGCTGGATCCACCTTAGTCAGCTGGCCAGAATGTGGTACAGTGGGTATCACTGAAGACCCAACAGCTTCTTGTTGATAAATAGCATAAAATTCCCACCATCTGAGTATTTTTCCATTTAAGGAGACAGCATATTTTACCTGGGTCAAGTGGTAGTTTATTTACAGCCCAAGGAAATACTAGAAATTAACAACCTTCTATAGTTTGTTTGACATCAGCCTATAATTATGTAAGCTGATTTTTTAGCATCCTAGTAACTTTCCACTTCAGTCTAGATTGGAAATATCCCTTCGTCTCCTCAAAGCTGGGGTATATTATTTTTGCAGCATCAGTCAGAGGATGCAAAATGACAGCAATTTCAGTATTCAGAGTTTTTTCTCTTCCTCATATTTAACTCAAATAGACCCTTCATCTTTTGGTTCCCATTTCCCCAAAAGTGTGAAACCCAGAGAAGATGCTTGAGGCCAAGGACTGTATTTTTATCCGTCTTTGTTTCTCCAGCACCTAATACAGTCTCTGACATGCTACGGATATTCAGGAAGTGAATGAATGACGTGTGCTTGGAATGTGAAGGTGCTACTGACCCACCATTGACATAATCAGAAACATTTTTTCTAGAAGTGCAGATGATTTTCAGTAAGCCACCATGTCATCCTTTCACTTGCTTCTCCTGTTGTTTTTAACTGCTTTCCTGCAGCTAGATGTACTGACACCTCCCCACTGTGGTCTCAGGGTTACCCTAACCCCAGTAAGTCTTGAGTAGGTCATGTTGGAGGCAGGAAGTTTATCAGTGGCTTAAGTCTCCACCACCTACAGGGGCTTAAGAAAGGATAAAGTCTCCAAAGCAGGATTCTGGGTGATGAGCTATGCCTTCTGGGTTCACTTCAACCCTTCAGAGTCTCCAAATACATCTAATCCTCATGACAGTTGTGTAAGGTAGGTATGTGTGCCTATTAGGATTAGGTTTGCTTGTGTAAAACAAAAACCCATTACAATAGATTCACCAAAGAAGAGTTTATCTTTCTCACATGACAGGAGGCTGCAAGAGCATTCAGGGCTGTCTTGTGACTTCTCCAGTGACATCAGGGTCTTTGGCTTCTTTTAGCTTTCAGCTCCCCCAGGCTGAGCCTGTGGCTTGGGGCTTCCTGCTCATTAGATGGCTGTTTTTTCTTTCAGTATCCTGTATGCACAAAAAAGGGGGGAAAGGATAAAGGGGAAAAGCAAATGCCAACTGAATTGACCTCTTTAACACATTTTCCTGCAGTCCTTTGCAGGAATGTCTGCTTATCTTACTAAACATACCTGGGACTCTGGGGATGTAAGTGTTTTTAATCAGTTAGACTGTTACTAAAATAAAATTGGGTTCTTTTCATAAGGATAACAGGGAGGTGAGACTGGCATCTAACAGTGTCTTGTCACAGTATGGCAGCATTTGGTGCTCTAGGAAAGAGCCCTGGGAGCCCATGATTTTAGGGTCATGGTGATTCCCCCCACCTCTGGGTGACCAAGTCTACAGTACCAGTCTTCTGTCATGTTTCCCCTCCCCTCACACACCCTCCCTCATATGTGTCTCCCTCCTGAACTAGAACCCTACCCTGAACCACAGCCACTCCCCAAAGTTCCTCTCCTGCTCCTACCTCAGCCTCTCTCACCACCACATCAGGGTGCTATTGCCTTTGGACCAGATCCCGGTACTGGTCAGTGTGCTGCCTGGTCTCTGCCTGAATCAGTGTGTGGCATCCTTGCCTGTGGCCCTCTGGCTCCCAGCTGCACCTCCTTGAATGTGAGACTGTCCAGTTCATGTCTGAACTTGTCCAGAGGATGACCAAAGGCCTGTTTCTACAGTCAGGTTGGTTTCAGTACCCAAGAGTCAAGAAAAGAGAGCTAATGTCTTGTGGTAACAAAGTTCCAGAATGTTTTGCATTTGGCCCTCTTGGGGCTGGATGTACCATACTTGGAGCTGAAGTGAGGTAGCTTTCATCCCCCTCTCACATCACTTGACTGCTGAAGTGGCATCCAAGATGTTCAGGAGGTAGGATTTCAGGGGACCAGAAGGCATGTCATTCTCATCTAGGCTGACTGTTGTGTTTTATTCATGAGAAGAGGAGGTCTAGAAAGGTGGGATTAATTTCTCTAAAGGAAGCAGAGCTGCACCCACACATATGGGATCTCAGCCATGCAGCCCATAGGAGGTATGTCGGGGTGAGCTAGGTGTCTGAGACACTGCTGGGATTCTTCCCAGAGCCCTCTCCCAGCCTCCTTCACTACCAAGAAGGCAGAGGGAAGGGTGTGAGAGTTGCTACCGAGAGGATTTCCATATTCCTAACAAGGAGAGCATTTTGGTGGAGAGTTGAGAAGACAGAACCTCAGGTGAGTCTGGTGCTACGTGACTGAATAGAGAGAAATCCAGACATTAATGGTTCCAGGGCACAAATAGGAGGTCCAGGGCAATGTGGAAATTGTTTGAGGTGCTCAGGGTTGCATAACAGAGAGAACAGTAATGGCAGGTAACATCCATTGAGCACCTACTGTGGGCCAGACGCTCTTACTAGAGCTTTACCTGAATCAACTGACTGCTCATAGCAGCCCTGTGAGTTCGGTACTGAAGGCCCACAATGCTATATACAAAATCCTTGAGACCAAATGTGTCTCCAATACTGAATTGTTCATATCATAGAAAAACAACATGGTGCCTACACGGTGTATTATGTAATGATTCCCAGAGGGGTCTGGGGCAGCACTTAGTAAACAAGCGCATGGACATTTCTGCAGCCAGTGGGCTAGACAAAGCCCACCAAAACCTTCACATTGAATGTGACACCAATTAAGTTTGGGTATGCCACTTATGAAAAAGCTTTTGGTTTTCTGGGCTTTGGGGATTTCAGAGCTTTCAATCTACATCCTTATCCTGATTTTCCAAAGAAGAAAACTGGCAGTGTGGCTCCAGCATCTGTGCTGTTAACTATTTTGTTCTGCTGCCTGATGACAATGCACATGTATCATATCCTATACATCCCATGTCGCTGTAATATATGTGGCCTCATCCAGTCCTCGAGGAAAGACTAAGGACGGGGGAGCAAACTCTGGTACATCTCTTTAACAAATGGTGAAATCGAGGCTCACAAGAGTGGTATCTTGTTCAAGGGCACACAGTGGATGGATAGAGGCACAATCCAAAGCAAAGTGCAGGTCTACAGGCTCCTGGCTCCCCTGACTGCCTGACTCCTGTGCTATTGGGTATATTCCTTAGGAATTATTTGAAGGAAGAGTAATAGGAAGAGAAATGTTATTATAATATTTGTGGCACTTGGAAGAATAGGTTCGCAGTGGTGGCAGAATCAGAAACATGGAAACCGATGTTAACTTTTTGAATAAATTGTAGAAGAGGAGAACGTGGTGTCTTCTTATCATCCCCAAAGGAAACAAAAGGTTCTAACCAGTCGAGCAAGAGACGTGACAGCATCTGCAGCATTTGTTCTCTGAGACCACGATGATCTCTCTCACAATTGGGGTTATCTGAGGTCTCCTGCCTATCTCCAAGGGTGGCTGAGGAAGCAAACAAGCAACCAAACATTGTCCTGATGACTGAAAGGTGAGGGGCAGGAAGCCTCTGCTATTGTGTCCCAGGGAACTTAGACTAAATGTCAGAAAGCCTCAGCCTCAGAGAGTCTTGAGAAGAGTTGTCTGTGCTATTCAGAAAGATGTCAGAGGAGAGAGCTGCAGCCTCCCGGTCTCCCTGAGACCCCAGAGCAGTCAACCTCCAGAGGGAATAGGTGAGGGATGCAGAGGATGCTGGTTCTATTTTTATGCTCAGAACACATGTAGCCCTAGTGTGGACAGGAGAACAGGCAGGGGTTGGAACAGTGTGGGAGTCAGGTGGCCCTGGGTGATCCTGGGAAGGATGGAGGCAGGAAGGACCTGGGAAGAACTTCAGGACTCTTCCATCTCTCACATCACCCATCGCAGTGCTCACATTCCAGCAGGAATCTCTGCAGATGTTTCCTCTTCTGGCTTATAGTTATAGTTTTTCTTCAATGCCCAACTGGCAGCTACCTACATGGTATTACTTAAGGGCACCAAAAAGTCCTTTTGGTATCTCACAAATATCTCATCATTAGAGGGACTCCTTTGTACTGATGAATTCTGCAAAAGACATGCAAGGATTTTGTGAAAGAAATGCCTTAAACATGCCACCCATCTATCCAGAATGGTCTCTCCTGGCTTTTCCATCTGTTAAATTTCTATTCATCTTTCAAGACCTTCCCCAGACCTATGGCTCTTTCCTGAATGCCCCCAATAGTTTTCCTATATCCACCTCTATTAGAACTGCTGCCACTCTGTAATATTGTTCTGTTTACAGATTGGTCTTACCCACTGGATAGGGGCTATAATAATACAATTCACAAGGACTAAATTGGGCGATATATGTAAAGTGCTTAGCACAGAGTAGACATCAAGCAAATAACAGTTATCTTCTCTGGCCTTCTGTCAATTAGTCAATTGAACTGTTTCTAATATTCACTGCTTTCCTTCCTGCTTCCCCAGCACCATCCTAATCCATTCCTCTATTACTTTAAGAGCATCCTAACTGCCCTCTGTGCCTTTAATATCTTTCTTTTAACTTTTATGTTTCTTACCGGCTGCTGGCTAATGAATTCCCCTAAGATATTTTTGTCTTTATATTCTTCCACTATTCAAGGACTGCAGTGGCTCCCAGTGTTCCACTGAATTAGCTCCAAACTCCCAGCAGCATGTCCAGCAGTCCGTTTGCTCCCCACAGACCAAAGCCCTTACCAATGCTTTCCAGATGACCCAGTCTCCATGCACCAAATGTGCTGTGTTAATGACTTGCTCCAGGACCTCTGTTCTCACCTTCTAACCCACAATGTGCTCCTTACTCCACACAATCTTCCAAATCCCTCCTTCCAGATGTAGCTTACGTTGGATATGCTCCATAAATCAATTACATACTTTAAGTAGTCAATTAATAATCATACATTGAGTAGTGCAGCAGGGGAAAGTATAAAGGAGACCCTCTGAGCTCTCAGGAGCTGAAGTCCACATGGAGGCTCACTGCATACTCACATCCAGTATCATTAACTTCTCAAGATAAATGCCAAGTGTAACCTACGTTTGGCTGGCCCTCTCCTTCACCTGATACCTTAAGACTGCAGTTTCCTGGAAAGTTTCCCCTAAGCATTTCTGAAAGTTGAAAAAGGTGTCTCATGTGAGGTCATCAAGAAATCCTTGCAGCTTGTCTATCAGTTAGGCATGCTTTTGGCCCTAAGTAATAGAGCATCTGATAGTGTCTCCGGCAACAAAAATATTAAATGTCTCACAATGGGAGAAATCTGGAGGCAAGCAGATGCAAACCTTAGTGTGGATTCGAGAATGACTGATAAATGGCAAGGTTGACTAAACTGGGGCTATGAGGTTATAGGAGGTTATAGTCTTTAAATTCTCCCTGACTACTGAAAAGATATGTTCCGGAGGCAGGCATGTACATAGGGGAGAAGATGGGAAATAAGGAATCCAGTGACCTGGTTGCAGATAAGAAAGAATATGAGCACTGATCTTTTGGGGAATAAGTAAACTAAATTGGTACTTAAAAAAAAGAATGTCTACTATGCTTGACAGTCTACCATATTGGTAGTCAATTGAAAACAACAAACAAGTAAAGGGGAGTATGGGCACTTTTATTGCACTATACTTTCCTATCTTCTTTTTCTTCCTAGACTCCTAATATCTGTGTAGATATTTAAAAACTCAAAGTTATGTGGTCAATAATCAGAGCTTTAAAGAATCAATGTCCACACATTGTGGACATTGTGTGGCTGCTGGTTAGATTGTCAGTCACATTGTTGATGGCCTACCCAGCAGTCATTCCCTTCTTTTTTCTCCTTAATAGAACTCCAATGTTCTTTAGGTCTGAAGCCAGCCCTGTGCAGCTGTGTATCTGAGAAAGATTGAGCCTCCCTAGATGAATCCTGACAACGTCTTTAAGGACCCAGGCTCTTTTCAACCTTTGGCTTCACCATTTTGGCTTCTTGGCCTTTCATCCTCCTGCTTGTACTTCACACAGCCTCTAGACAGCTGTCATCACTGAAGGCATCAGGAGTGATTGAAAGGTATGAAGCAAGTGGAAGTGTCAAAAGGCTTTCTCTCCTCAATGCTTCATCTTTTTCTTGAGAAAGGGAAGTTGCCAATACCCAACCATCATGTTAGAATTCCCTCCTCCAAGTATAGTTGGACCCTACTGGGCATTTTTTTTTTTTTTTTTGAGACAGGGTCTCATTCTGTCACTCAGGATGGAGTGCAGTGGCTTGAACATGGCTCACTGCAGCCTTGATCTCCCAGGCTCAAGTGATCTTCCCACCTCGGCCTCCCAAGTAGCTGGGACCACAGGCATACACCACCATGCTCACCTAATTTTTAAAAAATTTTTTTATAGACAGAGTCTTGCTAGGCTGCCTAGGCTGGTTGAAATCCTGAGCTCAAGCAATCCACTGACCTCAGCCTCCCCAAATGTTGGAATTACAGGCATGAGCCACGGTGCTTGGCCTGGACACTCTACCTTCTTTCAGGCACAATCATCCCTTATGGTAGTGTTGCCAGGTTTACAAATAAAAATATAGAACACCCAGTTAAATGTGAATTTCAGAGAAACAACAAATAATTTTTAGTATAACTATGCCCAAATGTCATATGAGATATACTAAGAAGTTATTTGCTGTTTCTCTGAATTCACATTTAAGTGGGCATTGTGTATTTATCTGGCAACCTTTTCTATGGGCACTGCCACAACTTCCTCCAGGGACCACTGTCTCCCCAAGGAACTTCCCCCACAGGTGGCCTGGAGACCTCAAAATGCCACAGCACCAGGATGTTCAATGAGAAGGTTGCCCTGAACACCTCTCTTCCCCTTTTGTTTTACTATGTTCATGTAATCCCAAAGAAAAGTCACTTGTGCCTCACTGTCTTAATACCTGTTCAATGAAACATCTTTTTATTTAGCTTTTAGCCACTCCTCTTTGAGACTCAGCCCTGAGTTCTGGGGGTGGAGCTGAGCCAGAATAAAAATGCAAATGCAGACATGATGCCATTCCCAGTTTTGCCTTTGCCCTCTGGAACCAAGGTTTAGCCAACCTTGTCTGTCTGCCTCGACTCTGACCTTTATCAGGGCACTCCATCCCTGCCCTCTTAAGCAGCATGTTTTTAGTTCATGCAAACAGACCTACCCAGCTGTCTACACAGGCATGTCAGAATCTTCCAAGTAGGTGCGTCTTAGTCTCAGAAGAGATGCATGCATTGTGTGCTCTTCAGAGGAGGGACAAAAAGCCTTCACTTCTTGAGGCAGTCTTCATGGAAATTAGGATTTGGCTTGGTCCTCAAAAGGAAGGGGAGGGACAAGTCAAAAAGCAAGAAGAGGATGTGGCTGGCAAACAGGACTAAGTGTGTTTTCAGGAGATTGAGGAGACCAAGACTGAAGCCAGGATTGCCTACTATAAAGTTGGGAAATAAGATTGAGTAAATTCTGGGCCAGATTATGGAAGACACTGCAAGTAAGAAATGACAGTATGTTTGATTTAATAGGAAAGAGAGCCCAGTTAAATGTGAATAGAAAGAAATATTTCAGATGATATGATGTAGGCTTGTTTTTACACTTCCCCTCATTATTCCCCAGTGTAAAAGTAGATCCCTTAAAGACAAACATAGTACCCTCTGTTGAAGTTATGCCCTCTTCTGCCAGTTAGGAAATCTGAGCCTTTAAAAGAATTTACTATTTCTAGCTAAAGTCTTTAGTTCCTGGACTAAACAGTAAGATCACCTAGTATTGGAGAAAAAACCTATTTTATTCTTCGATATTAAAATTAACATCAACTTTAACTCAAGCACAAGGATGTTCCAGAGCAACTTTGATCCTTACTAATTCTCTGACAGCCACTTCCTTCCTCCTGGGCCCAGGCCTGTTTACTGGGGATCTTCTGGGTGTGTGTAGTTTCCTCCCCATTTCCCACCCACCGATAAACACAGTGCCGGCCTTCAACCACTTAACTCCTGCAACACACGCAGGATTTTCTTGCCCAACGAATTGAGTGCACCCTGTTTTCTAGTTACACTGTTCTGAGAATAGTACAATTGATCTCCCCCAAAGTAAATCCCCTCCCCTTTATGTACCTTGTCTCTCAAAGGCCCCTTCCCTATCCAGGGGTCTGGTGACCTCTATCCCTAACATTCTGCTTTAAACCCTGCCCTGAAAAGGATGTGATTAACTATTTCACATAATGCCTGGAGATGCTCACATGGGGGTGGGGAGAAACCTGGAAAATTGAGATGCACAAAAAAATACAATACAGCTCTCTTCTAAGACCTTTTCTTCTCCCTTAAAAAGAAGCCCCCAAAACTCAGGAGGTGAGGGGATGAGGTAGGGTCAGGGGAGGATTCCTTGTTACTTCTGTTTCTCTTGAAATTTTTCCACTGTGACATTCACATGTTTACTAGGATGTAAATGGTCACCAAAGGTCAATATGTGATCATTCCAGCAAAACAGGAAAGAAGTCATGTCTAACATAAGTGAATCTCACAGACAGACAAATATTGCATGTGCTCATTCATATGTGGGAGCTGAAAAATTTGGTCTCATGGAGCTGGAAAGTAGAATGATGGTAACTGGAGGCTGGGAAGGAGTGGGTTTGGGGTGGGCGTGGGGAGGTGGAGATGAGGAGAGTTTGGTAAATGCGTACAATCATACAGTTGGATAGAAGGAATAAATTTTAATGTTTGATAGCGAAGTAGGGTGGCCAGAGTTCACAACAACATATCATGTATTTCAAAATAGCTGGAAGAGAGGACTTGAAATGTTCCCAACACATAGAAATGATCAATGTTCACAGTGATGGATTCCCTAAATGCCCTGACTTGACCATTACACATTCTGTACATGTAACAAAATATCACATGCAAGCCATAAATATATACAAATATTATGTATCAATAAAAAGTAAAAAAACATAAATAAATAAGTAAAGCTCAAATTAGGGGGATTTGGGCAGCAGCCATTGGAGCAGGTGCTGTTTATTCAGGCCAGAGGAGGCCTTTCCCAAATGAGCAACAGGGCCAGGCACGGTGGCTCACACCTATAATCCCAGCAGTTTGGGAGGCCAGGGAGGGCAGATCACTTGAGGTCAGGAGTTGGAGACCAGCCTGGCCAACACCTAGAAACCCTATCTCTTCTAAACATAGAAAAAATTAGCCAGATATGCTGGCACACTCCTGTAATCCCAGCTACTCTGGAGGTGGAGGCATGAGAATCACTTGAACCCGGGAGGTAGAGCTTGCACTGAGCTGAGATAGTGCCACTGCACTCCAGCCTGGGCAACAGAGCAAGACCCTGTCTCAAAAAAAAAAAAAAAAAAAAGCTTCAGGCTTTGCTGAAGGCCAGAGTGCTCCTTGCATGGTCCTTTAGCTTCTGACCCTTCACTTCAGTCATCAGAAGGATCTTTCTAATGCAGTTACTGTTATTTTCCCACATATTTACTCAGGAACAGATAATACATATACATGGCACAGAATTCAAAATACCTCACAGGTGATTGAATAAAATGTAAGCCTACTTCCTTTTCCCACTCCCTGGTTACACTCTTCCTGGAGGTGACCTCTATTATCAGTTTCTTTATTTCTTTTTTTTTTTTTTCTTGAGACAGAGTCTGTCTCTGTTGCCCAGGCTGGAATGCAGTGGCTCAGTCTCAGCTCACTGCAACCTCCACCTCCCAGGTTCAAGCAATTCTTCTGCCTAGCCTCCTGAGTACCTGGGACTACAGGCATGCACCATCACGCTCAGCTAATTTTTGTATTTTTAGTAGAGACAGGGTTTCACCACATTGGTCAGGCTGGTCTTGAACTCCTGACCTCATAATCCGCTTGCCTCGGCCTCCCAAAGTGCTGGGATTACAGCTGTGAGCCACCCATCAGTTTCTTAAATATCCTCCTTCCAGAGATGTCTATGCATTTTCAAAAATAGAATCAGAGTTATTTGGAAGTCTTTGATAGGCTTATTTGCTTATTTTTTTAGAGATATCACATCCATGTGGTTCAAAAATTAACAAATTTAAGAGATAACCAGTGAAAAGTCATGCACCCAACCCTGTTCCTAGCCTTCTTCCTGGTTTCCATGCTATACCACCCCTTCCCCCACCCCATCAGGTAACTTTTGCTATGTTCTTGTGAATCAGTGCAGACGTTTTAAAGGCACATGCAACCAAACACAATTCCTATCCCCACTTTAAAGCGGTTCTTTAACTTGGGACTCTATAAAGACAACAAAAAGAATTATTTGAATAAGCAAACTATGCATTAATGGAATTAACTCTATGACTTTATGAAGCAGTCAAGTTAAGCTCATATATAATTGCATATTTGTAGTTTGTTTTACATATATATTTACATATAATATAAATATATATTATATGTATATATGTGTGTATTATATATAAAACAAACTACAAATAATAAAAAAATTTAACTGCCTGGGTTTCCTTCGCTTCAGAATATTGTGATCTCCTTAAAAGGGACCCTTCCAGACTATTGAAAGTACTTAAAAATTAATATTACCTGAGCCCCTACCAATCAGAACAGAAGCCCGATTAATCAGAATCGCTGCCAACAGTACATACAAGGGTACCTGGTGTACCACACAGGTGGGTCCTGCTACCCATGAGGCCTATTTGCCCCTGGAGCAGCCAGTGAGATTCTAGGACCAAGACGACTTACCACCTACGTCGGTCTATGGTTTTGCCTGCCACACGCAAGGGTGGTGTTCGTAGAGCACTGTGGCTTCTGATGGGAGGAAGGAACTCTGCTCAGAGCCCTATCGTTCTGAGGACCACCTTATGTAGGAGGTTCTTTGGTTTCCCCCTGGCTCCAGCATCCTGGATTTTATGTAATCATTGCATTTCCTCTCATGAATTGGCCCATATAACATGCTTTGTAGATTACTGCTGAGTTTACCTATTTGGGAGGCCAACCTGGAGAAGAATGTCCCAATTGCAGTCTTGGGATCAACTGTGCCCCTGGGGCATTGGCTCCTGTTCTACTTCTTGAAAGGCCTTCCCCATACAGCCCTGAATTTTGAAGTCCCACCCATCCTTTAAAATCCAATTCAAGTGTTTCCTGAAAACAGTTCAGCTCTATCATTCGAATGTGTGTCTTCTTCTTCTTGGCCGCTTATTGCTATTTCTATCATACCATCACATTCTGCAGACAGTTGCATTCCAGCTATAATTATATTTGTTTTTCCCTGCCATAAGACTGCATATGTTGTGATCTTGGCTATTTATCTTTGTGGTCCCATGGCATAGCTTAGCAAGGTGCTCAGTACACAGTAGGATCTCAATAAATATTTTTTTAAATAGAATTGATTGTTTGGTTCAGTCCTCATTCTTAGCATAACTAGATGGCATAGGGCATAAGAGGAAAGGGGAAGTGCTGAAAATTGCTTACTTGACAAGTTGGGTTTTTTTGTTTGTTTGTTTTTGCTTTTGTTGTTTAAAAGGCTTTCAATATGGACAGCATAGCAGGATGGTGAAGACCTCAGTCATCTCTGGCCTTGACACAACCTGGATCTGCACTGAAATTACTATTATCTTGGGCAAGCTATTTGACCTCTCTAAACTTCAGTTTTCTCAACTGTAAAATAAGGATGAGAATAATAATGTCTACCTTATGAACTAGTTAGCACAGTGGCTGGCAGTAAACATTCAATCATTATCATTTTTAATAGTTTTTACTAGGATAACTGTCTCTATCATACATCTCTGTTTATGCATGGCCAGAAAGCTTTGACAATAGCAGCTGAAAATAGGAGTGCTTTGAACCAAGGCTCAGACCATTTCCACTCCCAAGCTGCTATTTGCTTGGAAGGAGGGAAATTAAAAAGCCATTAATGAAACCTCAGTGAACCTTCATTTCCCAACGGGGAAGCTGGCTGAATAATTGTGAAAGTTTTGTTCAAGTCTGTTCTTTGGTTCAAAAATAAACATTCTCATTTCTAAGCTGACACCAATACTAGGAGCCATGGGGCACATTTTTAAATTTACTATTTGCTACAATACATGAGTGTTCTTAAAATGTAATTTTAAAAAATCTGTCCAATTATCTCATTTTAGTCTCAATAACAGAATGACAGTTAAGCTTAAATATTATGAAGGAAAGTTTTCCAACATGAAGAAACTACAAGGAACACTCAAATAGCAAAGGGACATGGAAAATTTACAATTTCTAAAGCTAACTTTTTAGTTAGACTGCAAATACTGTAAAACCTTGCAAAAGTTCAGGAAGCAGAGACTTAACAACTGGAAATTGCTTATCAGTTGTGCTGGAAATTTCCACTGCTTCTTTTGCTGTGGAAGGTGCTGTACAGTGGGGAAGTACTGTCTCCACGTGTGTGTGTGTGTGTGTGTGTGTGTGCTGCCTCTTCAGCAACCCTTTGCAATGCTGTGTCATGTTCTGTTTTCCTTCCAGCTTCCTCTGTCTTCCAGCATTTCTTGGAGTCACCAGAGAGCCCTTGCCTGGCTTGTTTTCCGTATGATCAACGTCCTGTGGTACATGTCTCTACTCCCACTATCTGACCTATTAATACCTCTATTGCAGATGCATTATTAACACTTATTAATGAAATCGTGTTTAGAAAAGCATAATAAGATATATATTGACTTGTATCAACAAAGGAAATATTAATCCAAGTCAGTTGACAGTTTATGAAGAATGATAGTTCAAACCCTTAGGAACCCAGGATAGCACTTGAACCGAAGCCCTTTTTTAAATTATAGATGATGAAATTGAAGCACAGAGAAAAGAAGCAATGTTCCCAAGGCCACATAGCTAATTAGAAAGTCTGGCTTTAGGACTAAAAATGTATGGTCAACCACATAAAGAATAGAGTGGTGGCCGGGCGTGGGCTCACGCCTGTAATCCCAGCACTTTGGGAGGCCAAGGTAGGCAGATCACGAGGTCAAGAGGCAGAGACCATCCTGGCCAACATGGTGAAACCCCATCTCTACTAAAAATACAAAAATTAGCTGGGTATGGTGGCACACACCTGTAGTCCCAGCTACTCAGAAGGCTAAGGCAGGAGAATCACTTGAACCAGGGAGGCAGAGGTTGCAGTGAGCCAGTATTGCACCACTGCACCACAGCCTGGCGACAGAATAAGACTCCTTCTCAAAAAAAAAAAAAAAAAGAATACAGTGGTTACCTACTATAGTCATGGCCTGCAAATTAAGAAACAGCATGGTTCTTTTCCTTAGGGAGTCATGTTTGCGAAACATAAATATCAATATGGCATGTTTAAAATTCTATTTGGGAAGTAGCAACACTAAGACAAACATTGCAGAACTTAAATACCAATATAAGTGTGGACAAAAAGAATAGACACACCTCCCTAAGTGTCTACCTTTTCTCTAGGAGCATGCAGACCAGGGGGAAGACTACAGCTAAATCACAGGTGGCTGTGGGTGTGGTTGAGAATAGGAAAATGGCGCATCCTGGAACTGCAAGGGGCCAGTTTGTCTAGGGCTAATATGAGGGCCAGTCTTGAGGAGAGCCGTGGAGTAGAAGTTTGGCTAAAGGGGAAAGAATGGAAAAGAGGCAGGAAGATACCTGCCTGACCTGCTGGGGCTGCTGTCTTGGTCTTTGGGAAATTGATTGAAGTGTCAGGAAATGTTCTGCTTTCCTCTCTGGGCAATTACTACATGAAACAACTTCTGGAGCTTTTCATGTTGCTCTGGGAACATAGTTCCCTGCGGTTGGTGGGGAGGCTACAGGCTTTCCTGGTCGGAGGTACCTCCCAGGGCCAATCTCACAAAGGCACAGCGAGGGACCTCGCTGGAAGCATGTTCAGAATCATTCTTCCAGGTTGAGGGGCGTGTCGCAGTTGGCAGGCTGGCTCTGCACAGGGATGGCCCTGGGTTAGTGCTGCAGATTCCGTCTGCCGTCAGCTTTAAGCTTTCCTTGAAATCGAGTCGGGATTATCAGCTGTGTGACAGGAAATGGCTGTGGTCTGCAATTGTAAGTGGATCTGCACATCAACCTTTTCAAAACCTTCCCAGACCTCTCCTCACCACCAAAGGAAAAGAATATTCATCCACCAGCAGCAACAGCAGCAGCAGCCCCCAGACACCTGAAATTCTCCCCCATGATAAAGTCATTTCCTGGGATTAAGATTATCTCATACTTCCAGAGGGAAAAACTGAAGCTCAGAAAGGGTAGGCAGCTCATTGAGAGAATCGGCATTTGGATCTGGATTTTCAACATGGATGCCAGTGTTTTGTTTTGTTTTGTTTTTTCTATTCATCAGCACAGCTCCTATTGCTTCAGTGTGAATTTATCAGGCCAGCTCTTGTGCGTGAGGAGAGGCAAAAAGGGGACAGACTGTGGATGGGCAGCGCAGGGACATTTAGAGGTGCAGGAGAAGCATCATTTCAGCCTAAGCTACAGCTAGCCAGAGCAAAATTAAAAATTCATTAGTGTTTGCCTCCTGCTATCCTGTTTTCCTCTGGAGGGATTGGGTTGTATCTCCCTCAGGGATATTTCTGAAGGAAGTTGGATAGCTTGGGCTATCCCAAAGTCTCTAAAAAGACTTTCCTTAGCACCAATGGCCTAATGAGGTTTTTACAAAGGCCACATTTGACCAAGAGGTGGATGAATATGGCATATACAAGATTCTTTCTGTCAGTGACAGAAACCTAAATCAAACCAAAATAAGCAAAAAATAAATGTACTGGTTCACTCAACTGGAAAGAACAGGGACCTCAAGAGTGACTGGACTCAGAAATTTAGAGGATGCTTTCAGATCTCTGTCCATTTCAATGCCCTGCTTCTGTCTGGATTGGCCTCATTCTCTCCTACTAAATACGAGCTCCTGCAGACAGCTGCAGGCCTACATTATTCCAGTTAGTAACGCTGGAGGAAGCAGAGAGCGGCCATCTTCCAGTGTCATACTGAAAATTTCAGGTGAGGGCTCTGAGTAGTTCTGTTTTAGTCAGATATCCAGCCTCTGAACCAAGCACAGCAGCAAGTTTCATGAAATACTCAAATTGGCCAGACTGGGATGTGTATTTGCTTATGTGGATGCGGGTAGTCAAGTTCCCAGCAGAAAATAGATGGCTCACTCAGACTAAGGAACTTCAAAATCGTTCAATGACAGGACCACTCACAAAGGTCTGCCAGCATCCAAGGAAGCCAGCCAACGGAGTGCAGAATCTCAAGGCTGGAAAGCTCTTACCATCCTGAAGCCTGAGGGTCAAGGGGAAGGGGAAGTTCCTGGAATGAGGAGAGGTAGCCATATGGAAAGCCTCCCTGACAGACAGATGCTGTGGCCTTCAGTAGAAAAGCACAGCCAACTGTCCCCAAGCTGGCAGAGAAATCACTAGGAGAAAAAATATCTCTACCTCCCTCTTCTTCCTTCCTCCAGTCTCCTGCCAAAGGCTTTCAATGCTCAAACCCAAAGGGAAGCCAGAGAGAATGGGACCCCTTGATGCATCCATGCCAGCCAGGAAGGTGGAGAGAGGATCTGGAAGGGCAGTTAGAATATATTCAATAGAGTACTATGATTGACATCCCCAGCATGAATACAGAATCTTGAAGAGAAGACTTACAAAGGAAAAGCAGGTTGCTCCTACCATAAAAAGGGAGAAAAGTGCTGAGTGGTTCAACATAACAAATGTCCATTACAAATTATAGGGAAGGAGCCGGTGCCCAGGGCCTGAGCACGATAATTTTACAACCAGATGAAGGCTCTGAGATCCAGAAGACATCACTTCCAGGCAGAAGGCCACAGGGCTGGAAGATCTGACTCTGTCACCAATGCTCTGCCCGTCAGAGCCCACTATAATCTCTCTCTCCTCTCAGAACCCACCCATTCACAGCAGAAGCCCTCTGGGCACTGCCATTTGTGCCACTGCATTGCTTGATCTCTGTTTTTACATAGGCCTTAATTCCTCAACTAGGTTTAAAACTGGCATCCAGCCTAGGGATTCATACCAAACAGATGTTTCATAAATTTTGTCAATAAAACAGTACTGACTGTAGGCAGAGAAAAAGTGTGACTTTTTTTCAGTTCTTTGAGCTCTATGTCTCCTTTTTTTTTACTCTCATTAAATAAGTAATGCAAGATAGAGGATAAAATGGGTCTGGTTTGGGGGCTGGTGAAATGGTGCAATTAAAAATTTTTAAAGGCCAGGCACGGTGGCTCATGCATGTAATCCTAGCACTTTGGGGGGCTGAGGCAGGTGGATCACCTGAGGTCAGGAGTTCGAGACCAGCCTGGCCAACATGGCAAAACCCTGTCTCTACTAAAAATACAAAAACTAGCCGAGCATGGTGACACATGCCTGTAGTTCCAGCTACTTGGGAAGCTGAGGCAGGAGAATTGCTTGAACCTGGGAGGCGGAGGTTGCAGTGAGCTTAGATCATTCCAGTGCACACCAGCCTGGGTGACAGAGGGAGACTCTGTCTCAAAAAATAATAATAATGATAAAAATTAAAAAAATAAAAATCAGTTGCCTGGACATTGGGAGACCAAGGCAATGGCCCAGCCCCAGTAAACTATGTGGCTGAGGAGGCCTGTCATTCACTCTCTCTGGGTCTTGGATTCTCTTCCCTACTAATTGAGATGCTTCAGTGGCTTATCAGCTTCAGTGCTATTGATATTCTGGGCTGCATAATTCTTTCACAGGGGCAGGGGCTGCCTGTGCACTGTAAGGTGCTTAGCCACATTCCTGGCCTCTACCCACTAGATGCCAGCAGCAACCTCCACCTCCACGCCATCAAGTATGACAAACAGAAATGTCTCCAGAGATTGCCAAAAATGCCCTGGGGACAAAATTATACCTCCCTCTCCTCTTGAAACCCACTGGGCTATATGGCATCTGACCAGTTGAAATAAAGGCTTGGTTTCATGTTTTCGAGATTGAAAATAACAAGGACAAATACAAGGTGGAAATTTACTTTTCTCTTATATCAAAGTCAGTGATGATAAGGCAGCTCTTCTCTGCCAAGTTATTAAGGACCCAGACCTCTTTTATCTTGTTGTTTTGCCATCCACAGGGTTTTCTCTAGGCTGATCCAAATTGGTCTGCCATTGCATCCAATCAACAGGAAGGAAGGAAGGAGAGAGGGATGAGTGGGTTCATGTAATCACTCTCATCTCATTGGCCAGAATTTAGTCACATGGCCATAGCTAGCTACAAAGGAGACTGGGAAAGATAGTCTTTCTAATGGGC
This sequence comes from Pongo abelii, assembly GCF_028885655.2. NCBI lineage: Eukaryota > Metazoa > Chordata > Mammalia > Primates > Hominidae > Pongo > Pongo abelii. Next base: position 36,637,967 of record NC_071989.2, read on the forward strand.
TGCATGATCCCAGCTTAATTCATTTAAAATCACAACTTGGACGGTTCTTTACCTACTTTTTTTTTTTTTTTGGTTGGTTGGTGGGGGAAAATATTTGGGAAATGGATCCTCAGCGAACTTGGGGAGGTGGTAATTCAACTCTCTCCATTCTCTTTATTTCCTTCCCTTCCTCTAACCATCAGAGCCTCCAAGGCCCAGCTGTCTGTGTCATAGATAGAATTCCAGCTGCCTGACAGATCTGTCCAAAAAGCTCAGAACTGGTTGACTTCATGCTGAGGAAAAATTCTGAAGGTCAGCTCTCAGTTTTTTAGTAGTTATAGAAAGAACTGCATTCTGCTGAGGGCTCTGGGAGTGAGCCAGAAGCCATGTTTAAAGAGGCTTGTGTGAAAAGAGAGATGTAAGAGATTTGAAGATCAAAGTGAGCCCTGAAGAGTCAGATTCTGCCCAGAATTGGATGACTTCTGATAGCAATGGTGGGAGCGTCCAGTGGCAAGGGGAGAATTGAAACTTTTTGCATCTCTTAGTGTGGCATCATTAGCTTTGCCTCTAAAATTGATCATTTATTAATGTACTTAATACATAATTTGTTTATTACATGTATTACATTAATACATAATTAGTTTATTAATAAACTAACGAATTCAATTGTTTTCTCTTCTAGATTGGAGTGTTATATATGTTAGACTGTTTCTCCTCTGCTAGCTGATAACAGCACTGCAGAGATAAGGTTTAAAATCTCTAGTACTCTGTATTTAATAGTAGAGTTTCCTCAGTATCCCCAGGAAATTGGTTCCAGGACTTTCTGTGGATACCCATATCCAAGGATGCTCAAGTCTCTGATATAAAATGGCATAGTATTTGCATACAACCTACGCACATTCTCTTGTACAGTTTAAATCATCTCTAGATTACTTATAATACCTAATACAATGTAACTACTATGTAAATAGTTGTTACATTGTATTGTTTAGAAAATAATGACAAGGAAAAAAGTCTGTCCGTGTTAAGGACAGATGCAATTTTTTCAAATATTTTTGATTCACTCTTGGGTGAATCCACAGATGTGGAAGGCCACCTGTACTTATTACATGTGTAGTTCATTATACAGTATATACAATTACCTAATTATACAACATATAATTATCCACTGCAATATATAGTTACCTATTATAATATATAATTACATAACTAATGTGTTTTTCCTGCGGATAAGCTGTAAAAGAAAAAAAAAACGTAAACTGTAAGAAACCAAGAACACTCAATATAGAAAAAAGAGTGCTAAATTGAACTGCGCTTGATTCCTAGCTCAAGAAAGCCAGGATGGGTGAGATTGTGTTTTTCTCTGTTACACAACAAAATCGGCTTCTAAGTTAGAGTTTGTTAACTCTCAAGCATTTAATTTCATGTGTTTTCAGTAGACTATTGGCTATAATTACTATAATTTTAAAATTTTTTATTGTGACGTGTCATATGCATGCAGAAAAGTACACTAGTGTATATATATATATGAATTATCATAAGTGAAAAATATAAACAGATTACTATAAAGTGTACACTCATCTGTCCATCCACGCAGGATAAGAAATAAAACACTACCACTGCTCAAAGCCCCTTCATGCCCTTTCCCAATTACCACTCTAGTCCTTCCTCAAAAGATAAACACTGTGCTTACTTAACAGTATAATTTCATTTGGCGTATTTTTTAACTTTATATAAGTAGGATCATTTCTCCTTCTCCTTCTCCTTCTTCTTCTTCTTCTTTTTTTTCCGATACGGAATCTCGCTCTGTCACCCAGGCTGGAGTGCAGTGGCGTGATCTCGGTTCACTGCAACCTCCGGCTCCCGGGTTCAAGTGATTCCCCTGCCTCAGCTTCCTGAGTAGCTGTGACTTCAGCCTCCCACACCCCAACCACACCTGACTAATTTTTTTGTATTTTTAGTAGAGACAAAATTTCACCATGTTGGCCAGGCTGGTCTCGAACTCCTGACCTCGAGTGATCCGCCCACTTTGGCCTTCTGAGATTACAGACGTGAGCTGCCATGCCCAGCCAAATAATACATTTTCTTAAAGCATTCTTAGAAGAAAAAATTAGGTGCTTGTGTTTACCATTGAGTCAATAAGATGAGATATTTGAAATAGGGACTGCCTTGAAATTTGGAACATACAGTAAGTGAAATTTTGTCTCTTTATAAAAAAAGTCTATCTTTAGATAGACTTATAGATGACAGAAAAAAGAGCAAGACTGTGACTGCCCAGTTTAAGAGATCTAGAAGCTTTTTCTAGGAGCCAGCAACTTGTCCCCAAATAAAATAGTTATGTTCTCTTTGACAAGAACCCAGAAAGTTTCCACAGCCAATCACACACTAACAGATGGGATTTAGTGACTGGGGAAAAAGAGCATGCAAATAAAACTTCAAAGAGACAGAAAGATTGAAGAAGGAGAAAGATAAGATTTTGCCTTCTGATTTATTTTAGAAGTGGTTGTTAAATAGAGCCACTCATAATAAATTTGTCTTTTTGTTTTGTTTATAGATCAAGATATCTACTTGAGGCCGAGCACGGTGACTCATGCCTGTAATTCCAGCACTTTGGGAGGCCGAGGGAAGCAGATCACTTGAGGTCAGGAGTTCAAGACCAGCGTGGCCAACATGGTGAAATCCTGTCTCTACTAAAAACACAAAAATTAGCCGGGCTTGGTGTCTCATGCCTGTAATCCCAGCTACTCTGGAGGCTGAGGCAGGAGAAGCTCTTGAATCCAGGAGGCTGAGGCTGCAGTGAGCAGAGATCGAACCACTGCATTCTAGCCTGGGCAACAGAGAGAGACTCCTTCTCAAAACAAACAAAAAAAAAGATAACTTACTTGAACCAGGAAAGGGAGGAAGAAAATGGAAAATTAAAGAGTTAGAGTCTATATTACTCAGTTTTTGCTATGCTTTGTTGTGTAACAACCAACCTCCAAACATCAATAGCCTAAAGCAATAAAGGCTTTTTCCTTACTTGCATTACTTTAGCTGCAGTGAGCTGCCATTATGTTGCATGTCTTTTTCTTCCATAACACAAGCTTAAGAAGCAGTTTGATCTGGGATATATCATTCCTAAGGCAGAGGAAAAAGAAAAAGAGATGGCAGAGCTACTCAGTGGCTATTAAAACTTCTGCTTGAGCCTGACATATGTCACTTGCTGCTTAGATTTCATTAACAAAGCAAGTCACTTGGCCAAGCTTGACATTAGTTGACATTAGTCCTTTCTAGAGTCAGCAGATCATTGGAACAACAGTGCAGACCATTACACGGCTCATTTTCAAATGAAGATCAGTCAGAAATTATAATACAAAAATCAGGGGGAAAGGGAAGTAGTTCCCCAAAATTCAATGTGCATAATCAGAATCTACCCATTTGTAGATTACCCATTCATGTAAGAAAATCTACTAAATAATTCATAATATATGCCTTAGATATTTTAGAAGCCCATATAGTTCATAAAAGAACAGTGACTTCTTTAGGAAGCATCTTTTACTCCGTGCACTGGATTTCCAATAAATTCTTTTGTTTTCTGGAAGAGTGTGAAGAATTCTCAGATGAAAGGAAGAGCCATAGCCTAATCCCTGCTTCGTACCCAGAAGCCTCTGGTTATAGCCTGGATTTTCAGTATCTCTTCTGTTCTATAATCCTCCTCTGTATGGACTCCTACGAGGATATAAATTATTTATCTTCGGCCATAAGTTCTCTGTGATGTATTTTCAGAAATTTCACAATGTCTATCCTTGCTGACAACATAAATTCTTTCTTCATACTGAAAAGACCGGAAAACAATTCTGTTTCTTTAGATGGTTCTTTGCTACAAAACTTCTTCATTTAAACAGCACTTTCTTAGCCCTTGTAGAATTTGTTTTGTTGAAGTGCTTTGTCTGTCTTTGAAATAAGCATTTTTCATCTAATTTTGAATGATTCCGGCTGCTGGATTACCTATCTTGAAAGTGAGTCAGGAGACTTGTTGGTTTGGGGGGATTAGAGAAGGAAGTAGATTTCAATTTTCCAAAATGCAAGTCTGACACCTTCTGGAAAGCATGTGACTATTACATCCACAAGTTAGTTCCCTTGGTCCACTATTGAGAAGGCCGGGGGTACATGAAGTTAGATGGGCAAAATCTTGCATTTTTGTTTCTATAAACTGCTATTTAATATTTAGGATTTTCTTCAATTACGAATATGGACAACTAACCATAGTAGTATTATTAGTAATGTTGTCAACAGTAGAAATTATAGATTTAAAAAATCACATTATAGTTATTGCAGATATCAAAAAGTATTGTTTACACTCACCATTACTTTGAAATTCTGATAGACCTGTCATTAGATCTCATTATTTAATGAGTTAGTATAAAACACATGCATTAGTATTTCATATATTTGCTATTTTAACCTTATGACTTTTGAATATTTCAGTATAATTGGTTTTCTTTGAAAATCTATGTATATTATTAATATTTGGCACACTTAAAGAATATTTTGAGAAGTTGTCTATAGTTTACAACCAAACAGCTATAGGCTTATGGTACAAAAAAGATTAAGAATGCTTGTTCTAGATGCATCCTAAAAGGGATAGAGGAGGACAAAAGAATATATAGAACTACATCTCTCTTTCACTAAAATAATGATTTTTAGTTCTTGTGTATAGAGTTAAATGGCAAGAGTATTTTAATATAAAATAATGTTTTGATATATAATCATTGATGTACAAAGCTTGTCTTTCCTTTTTCTTCTCATGAAAATGGACCCCAAAACTGTGTCAAGGGAACTACCCCTTTTTCCTTCACTCCCCTCCCTCTACCTCCCACCACAAAGTGGAGTTTTTAAAAAATGTCTTTTTTAAACTATGAAGTTCATTTTTAATTTTTGTATCAGGTAATAGTTCCTGGACACTGAATTGCAATTGACAAAGGGAATAAGAAAAGACTAGCAAATTTCCCATCATTCATAAAAATGCTTCTACATTAGGAACAGCAGAAACACACCTGAGCTCTATGGTGTTCCTGGGCAAGCAAGGGGGCTACTGTTGAGCACAGTCTGTGTGTGGAGCTGCTTATTTTAACAATATGGACTGGAGAGTCGGCTCCAAGTGTGTAGCATATGCTCTGAGGGAGCACAAGATCATCCAGCAGGAAGCAGAAAGAAAAAATCGGAACTTCTATTTCTGTTTATCTAAAATTTGAAAACCAATCAACTTTACCAGCATTTCTCACATAGTCTGTCTGTACGTCAGCGGGTCAGGATCCTATGAGAGGCATGAGGTGTCCTCAGGAAGGTGTGGAACTTCCACAAAGCAGTGGGGTTGGCAGCCACCCTTCATCCTTCCTCTGCTTTGGAGCTGCTGAGACATTTGCAGTTTTTGTGTGCCCAGTTAAGTGACTCCACAAATGCATCAACTTGTTTTAACTAAGCTTGTCTTCACAAAGTGGAGTTCCACATGGAACTGTGGGTTGAAGATAATATTTGCAATAACGCGATCTCATAAACTTATCAAAACACAGTGGTGGCAGAGGTTCATTTACTCCTAATGTGACCCTTTCAGAGGCAACACAAAGAAAAAAAATGACCAACTCATCACATCTAATAATTAATTGAATGTCCTAAAATAGAAATAATCGAGATGATTTAATATATGGATTGATAAATGTTGTTGCTAATGATGACCTTGCCCGCAGTGCGTATTGTGCCTTGAGAAGTTAGTTAATAGTAGCCGTACATATAAAGAACTTATATATATACGTAAGTTCAAAGATTATTTACTAAGAAAAATACGTTATCAAAAGAGCTTGAATAGTACTATTATAAAGCTCCAAGAATAAAGTTTTTGAACCAAACCATGAATAAAAAAGTTCTATTGTGAGTTCAGAATCATTAGAAGAGGGAGTGCTATGTTGGCCAAAGTGAGTTTTGCTGGCCCAGGATTTTAAATCTAACAATAATGTGGAACAGCGAGAAGACATTGTTGGTTGAAATGGACATTAAGGTATTGTGGACTGAGTGTATGTATCCATCTCTGCCTGTCTCCCTAGTTAGACTGTGGACCTCATGCAGCCAAGAATTGTGTCTATTAGTCCCACATTCCAAGCTGCTGCCTGGAATCAGTAGGTGCTCAGAAAACATTTGCTGGGCTTATGGATTCAAAGAAACAAATAACTGAGGGGAATTTGACCTTTGGTTTATAGCACAACTTCTCTTTGCCCCTTAGCATTTGCCAGTGATGGGAAGTTATTCCAAGTTGGAAAGCAGAATTCAAATGACAGGATCAAGAGCCTGAGTTGACAGAAAACATCAGCTCCCAGAGAGCTGGAAGTCCCTCCCCACCCTGGGCCTCTGTTAGCCTTTCCACATCGCGCTATATTACACCAACTACAATTTCATGCCATATTTGTGTTGCTGGCTGTCTCCCACTGTAATTTGGGGAGCTCCTGGAGGGGAGACACAGTGTCTTACTCATCCTTATTTTCCTGATGGCTAGACCAATGCCAGACACAGAAGAAAGCAGCAGGGAGCAAATGCATATGAGCAGGTGCTACCTGCTCAGTGCCAGATGCTGACATGTGCTACCTATTCAATTATCACACTAACCTTACAAAGGTTAAATTACATTCCCATGGCCACACAGTAAGTAAGGGATCCAGGATTTTGAGTCCAGGTTTGATTCCAAGTCCAGGACTCTTTCCACTACCCCCATATTATGTCAATAAATGTGGGATACATAAAGTGGTTGATTAACTAACATAAACTCTTCACTGTGACTCTCAAATGATAGACATACAAATATGGCTCCCTGCCACATAGTGGAGGCCACTTCATTTTTAAGAGCCTCAATCGTTGACTTCCTTTCATGGATCTAAACTCTACTTCCCTACAACTTCTACTTACTGCTCCTTGTTCTTCTCCAGAGCCACATGGGATAACTAATGCCCCTTCCACAAAATCAGCCCTTGGCTTATGAAGACAGTCACTATGTGTCTACTCCTCACCAAGCAGCTGTTTTTCCATGCCGTCATGACCAATTGGCTTGCAGGAAGCAAAAAGGAAGCCTGATTTTAATCTTTTAATTGTGGATCCTTTGCCATGAATTGTGTATCTTATCTAGCCAGAAGGTTCCTGAATTTATGCTGAGCTAGACCCAAATGCGGTATGCCTTCCTGGTGCTCTGTTATGCACCAAAACATGGCAGTGAACCCCCAGTTGGCTGTTGCTTCTTCCTTTGTGAATGTTCACCTATGCTAGCAAGCACAGGTTGCAGGCCTGGGGGAGGTGGGTGATTCACCAGGTGTGTCTGGATGGGCTCTATGGAAAGTACCCTTAGCAGCTTCTCTCAAAGTGCAGTCAGGAACCATCTGCATCAGAATCAGTGAAAGGCTGTGTTAAAATGCAAATTCCTGGCCCCACCCTAGAACACCTAGATCAGAATTCCTAGGATGAGACCTGGAATCCTTACTTTTAAATGAGCACTCCATCCAGCAATGATTCTGATGCATACTCAAGCTTGGGAGGCTCTGGACTAAAGCAGGCCATGCCTAAGTGGCATGGCAGTTGCATGTGGATAGTGAAATCCACATTGGTGGATGGCAACTAGAGTCAGTTCACATAAATAAGAAATATTTTTAAATGAAATGGGGCTGTCAATACTGATGTAATGTAAGAAAAGCAAAAGGTTCTGGCAAGGAAGCTTAGCAGCAATCACATAGGAAACCATGATTTAAAAAAAAAGAAAAAAAGGATCCTGTAATTAGCAGGGCTGGCCTAGGCAATGTAAGTGGACACTTGTAACAGCCCCTTTGAAAGGTTCTGAAAATTCCTCTGAGTGGGACTCTCTAGGGGCGATTTATAAAGGAGTGAGGTGATTGGCTCTTTTTTTTTTGCAATCAATAGGTTTTATTTGATTTGGAAGAACACATAGGTAAGATGGAAGATGAATTCCTAATGTTAGCTTGGACCCACCTGAGGGCTGTGTTGACAAGGGACAAAGTAGTCTCTGCCAACCTCAGTGTCTCCTATGCGGCTTTCACTGAAACCCAGTGGGTTGAGTCCTCGGTGTCTCTGAAGGTTTTCTGAAATAAAATAACCCTTCATCCCCACTTCCAACCTCCTTTATTAAAAGAAAATTTTTTTATATAAATTGAGTAAACCCTGAAATCCCATATGGCTCAGGTGATACTTAGATGCATTCAGAAACATGCGGGAACCAAAAATAACAAAAAGAAATTCCATTTTTTACTTTTGTTTTTTAAAGAAATTAAGGGAGATTCCATTTCTGTCACTAAGTACTACTTAACATCGTCTCTCCCCTTATTCTTTCTCTCTCATACCTCTTAGCTGCCCAAAGCCTCTTCTCCACAGTCTGACTCAGTTCTCTCTGCAGAAAGCCTCTGGACTTACTGAGGCTGAAAGGTCGCATATAGGGGAAGGAACAGCAAAGCAAAAGCTCTTGTAGAAACCATAAGTGATGCCTTGGGAATTCTGCTCTGAGAGCTGTTGTGAGCCCTCCCTAGAATGTTTTTAGCTTCTCTGGGGGTCTTGCTGTTAGTGAGGTTATTTCTGTCACTGACTTCTCTTCCTTCTCAGCCTCTATGGTCTTGCACCTGATTAAAATAAACAGAAGCCACCAGACAGGTCACTAAGAAGGTAGAAGTTCATGAACAAAACAGCTGGTGTATTTGAGCAAGCATTTTTTTTTTTTTTTGACGAAGTTCCGCTCTTGTTGCCCAGGTTGGGGTGCAATGGCGCTATCTCGGCTCACCGCAATCTCCACCTCCCTGGTTCAAGCGATTCTCCTGCCTCAGCCTCCCGAGTAGCTGGGATTACAGACACCCGCCACCACACCCAGCTAACATGCCCAGCTAATTTTTGTATTTTTAGTAGAGTCAGAGTATCACTGTGTTGGCCAGGCTGGTCTTGAACTTCTGACCTCGGGTGATCCGCCTACCTCAGCCTCCCAAAGTGTTGGGGATTACAGGCGTGAGCCACTGTGCCCGGCCACATTTTATCCTTTTAATTTCAACTATTTTATTAAAACTCAGACCACCCTTATCTGGTGAACTGCTTGATCCTACCGAGCAGGTGAAAAGATCAGAGAAAATAGCAACTGATCAATAGATGTCAGCAGGCAGTCTCATTCCCAAACAAGATAAAAGACCATGGACTCTGAGCTCAAACCAAAATATTTACATGATATCTTGTTGAGGACATTATCGGCAGTTTGGAGGGGACATTATGGTGTAGACAACAAGAAAAATTACCGAAGGATGTTGGGAATAGCCTGCGCTAGAAAAGGATGAGCTAATGTGTTGGGGTTAGGAATCTCCAGCTCTGATTTCTTAAGCAGCCATTGGAATAAGAAACTGGGCCAATTCCCAACAGGATGGGGCAATCCCCCTGATCCCAGCCCATTGGGAAAAGGGCCTAATTCTGCTTCTCCCTCCCCATTCCCCAGCAGCAACATAAAAAAGCACAAAATGTCTCAGTGCTCTGGAATTTCTTCACTCAGTGGATTTTGCATCAAAAACACAGATTTATAAAGGAGCAAATTATTTGTGAACAATTCTTCACTTTAGAGGAAGAACTATAGAGCATCACCACAGGATTATTCATGACTACATTGGAAAAATATGATTCTGGGTAAGAGATTCTGGTATACCCATAGATTTTCAGGAACATATCTTCTGCATTAGAGAAACATTCTGCAAAAAATGTCCATCAGGCCCAAGCAGTTTCAGCAGCCGAGTAGCCCATCTGGGAAACAACTCCAGAACCCCTTCAGACAAACCCGCCGAGGCTGGGTGACTTGGCAGTCCCTGAGCCCCTGCCAGCTCATTTGTGGCCAGTATTTTTCACAGACACTCTCTGGTGTGTAGCAATTTCCGGATATTTTTCAAATGTTTTTTATCCTGCCAGCTGGGCGCAGTGGAGGGACTACAGCTTGGACAACTCAGCCGGATGGACCCACCAAATTCAGCTTGCCAGCCTGGTTGGGATTAGACTGCATTGTTTGCGCCTTGCCCTGAGGTTGGCACCTATCCCCCTATCCTGTTGATTTCCATCCCTACTCTTTCCACTTCCCTAGTCCTCTTGGTCCCTGTTATGAGACCACTAGCCTGTCATCCTACCCCTATGAAAACCTCCTTCCCAGGTGGACACCATTAATGTGCAGGCAATGTAATGGAGGGAGAACAATATTCTAAGAGTAGGAAAATGTGAGCTAGACCCAGTTCTGCTAGTAATTAGCTCCATGGCCTTGGTCAAGTTGCGTAACTTCTCTGGGTCTCATTTTCCTTTCTGGTAAAATGAAGGCCTCCATCACTACTTTCAAGTAAGGCCTTTATCAAGTCATCCAAGTTGTTCCAGTAAGTTGCACATCTGACAACGGCCCATCCCTTACCACCTCCTCTAAATATGTTTTCTGAGATATTTCAGAAAATAAGATTTTAGAAGGAAAGCTGTATTAGTTGCACAAACCTACTTCAGTGACAGGCTAGGATTGAACATTAAAATTTGAAAAAAGACATGAATTCCCTTATTAATGCTGCTTAGGGGAAGAAGAGGCTGAAGGAAGGCAGCTTCTATAAAAATCAATGGTGAACTGGAATTTATCACCTCTGTGTGAGTCTGACCTCTCAGGACTTTTTCTCTAGAGTCCCAGGATCCTAAGTAATGAATAATGAATCTGAACATGCGTTCCATGACCTTGAGGATATGCAAACATGAAATTTTGAAAAAAGAATAAAAGAAAGAAGAAAAATTGTGGAAAGTTTAACTTCATTTCTATTATCATACTCAAAATGAAAGTAATGTTTTCTCCAATTATAAAAATAATACAGAAATCTGGAGACTACCAAAAAATATAAAGCATAAAACAAAATCACTCATAATAGAGATAACCACTGGCAATGTTATGGCTGTTTCCTTTCACCCTTTTTGATCTGGACACTATCAAAACAGTTTCCTTCATGATTTTGAAGCATCAGTCTCATTTTAAATTCTCCTGGCTCATAGAAATCGCTGAATCCCAGAGAATTCCAAGTACCAATACTACTTTTGGTTTCCTTTTCCATATTTCACTCTGACCCGAAATGAAAAATAATGCTGGCCCGGCACGGTGGCTCACACCTGTAACCCCAGCACTTTGGGAGGCCAAGGCGGGCAGATCACCTGAGGTCAGGAGTTCGAGACCAGCCTGGGCAATATGGTGAAACCCCATCTCTACTGAAAATACAAAAAATTAGCTGGGCGTGGTGGCACATGCCTGTAATCCCAGCTACTCAGAAGGCTGAGGCAGGAGAATTGCTTGAACCTGGGAGGCAGAGGTTGCAGTGAGCCAAGATTGCGCCATTGCACTCCAGCCTGGGCAACAAGAGCGAAATGTTGCCTCGGAGAAAAAAAAAAAAAAAAAAGAAAAGAAAAGAAAAATAATGCTAACAGGTGACTATTTCAATATGTGGTAGAACTGGGACTCAATATGGATGTTTGCTGCTGCTTAGCGTTTGTAAACAAGCCTTTGTCTGTGTCTCTGTTTCAGTAGGGAGTACGAGGCACATTTTTCTAATATGCACATTTTGCTCCTCTGTTTTAAATTCTTCAGTGGCTTCCTATTGCCCTTTTGATAAAATTCACACTCCTCCAGAAGACTCACAGAGGCCATCGTAATTAGACCCCTGATCCTCTCTCTGGTCTTGGCTTGCACCCCTTTCTCCCACACTCTCTGCTCCAGCAATACTGGTCCTCTGCCCAGGCTATTCCTCTCCCTGTAGCATTCTTCCTCTTCCCATTGTCTGGCTAATTTCTCATTTATCCATCAGAACAAGTTTTTGATATGCCCCCACCTTGTATTCTTCCCACATGAGCACTTGTTGCATTTTATTGCTGCGGTGTATTTCTTGCCTTTCCTGCTAAACTCTATATGCCCTGGGAGTAATGACTATCTGTTTTGCTGTCCGGTGTACTCCCATCACTAAGCATGGGCTTTTTGCAAAGTCAGTATTCAATAAACACTTGTTGAATGTGTTAAAAAATAATAAGTGAATGGCATTGTTAATTCACATTAACAAGAAAGCTTTTCAACAGAATATATACATGTATTATTAATATTATCTTTCACAGTGGGAGATTTTATAAGTGGTCAGTGCTGAAGAGAGAGAAATACACTGGTGCTGTTTTATGAAAAAGGGCAGTGGTTTTGGAAGTTGAGATTAAAACTTTTGTATAGCTTTTGTAACTGATGCTGCTACTTTTAAATTTCTCCAGAGTAGGCTAGGAACTACAGAGATGATCTGTGTCCTACAACCCAGAGAGCACCATTCATATTGCATTCTACCGTGTTACTCCAAAGATAGGTAGCAGAAGCAACCTCTGGCATTAATACCGCAAGGCCCTACGATGCAGGCTTCCTTAGTAGCACTAAAACCTTATAATGATAAGCCATATATGCAGTACATTTTCAATGAGCAGACAAAAGGGGAACTGAGGCTCAACTGAAAGCAGCAGGAAATTCAAAGTTATTTATATTTAGTACACTAGACATTTTTCTATGGATGCAGCAACCAAGTCTGTCTTCATAACAATAGGAAAGGGCTCGCATTCTCTGCAGTAGTTCCTTTCCTTCATGGGTGGGCAAGGGGATTCCCAGAAGAAACTGGAGTAGTGAAGGCCAGTTATTATTAATGGGACATAGGATCTGCCTACCTCCTACATACGATGCAGCAGTCCACTTTTCAGCCAGGCCAATGCTCTTACTACCTTCCAAAAATGTAATAAGAAAGAGGGAAAGGATATCCCATATCCCAACTTCCTTAGGGAGGACAATTTAATCATTCTGTTATATTTCTGATAGCTATAATTATTTATAATGAGCTACATATTATATGAAACTAAATCACAGTTCTGGTTTATTTTATTAAAATGTAAAAAAATTCCTTCCTTCATCATTATAGAAAATAAAACCATGAAGAACCACACCTCAAGGAGAGACTTACTCCCTCCACAGTCATCTGAGACCCCATGACCATTCCTTTCATGCTCTGCTTATGCTGTTCTTACCCATGCCATGCTTATTCCCAACTCCAAGTCATTGCTCATGCTGACCAGAAGAAATTACTTTTCTTCTTCCTTTCACACAGTTGCAAATTCAGCCTACACCATGAGGACCAATTTCTTTACTGCCTTCATTCTAAGACCTTCCCCAATACCTCCAAACCACACTGCTCTGCCATTTCCCAGACCTTCTTTTGCACTTATAAGCAGCATTATCCATTTTGGTGATTAATCACACTCTGCTTTGCAATGTCTCTTGGCTATTCTCAATGTCTCTCCTGACTCCCCAATGGATCTCTAAGTTCCTGGAAGGATGAAGCTGTAACTTATACTCCTTTGTATTTTTATTATAGTATTAGCCACATAAAAGATGTTGAAAGATATGATAAATGGTTGAAATCATCATGAAACTAACAGTGAACAAAAAGGTAGACCATAGTGGTAAAATTCATAATATTTAATGGTAGCCAATTAAGAAAGAATTTATTTAACAACACATAGACTAAAGAGAAACCAGCAAATTCATTTTAATTTAAGATAAATTTTTTATAATCCAAAAGACTGGATTAAAATGAAATGACCACATACCTCAACGTAATAACAGCCATATATGACAGACCCACAGCTAGTATCATACTGAATGCAGGAAAACTGAAAGCTTTTCTTCTAACATCTAGAACATGACAAGGATGCCCATTTTCACCACTGTTATTCAACATTGTGCTGGAAATCCTAGCTAGAGCAATCAGACAAGAGAAAGAAATAAATAGCATCCAAATTGGAAAAGAAGAAGTCAAATTATCCCTGTTTACAAATGATATGATCTCATATTTGAAAAAAACCTAAAGACTCCACCAAAAAGCTATTAGAACTGATAAATTCAGTAAATTTGCAGGATACAAAATCAACATACAAAAATCAGTAGCATTTTTATATGTTAACAGTGAACAATCTGAAAAATAAGTCAAGAAAGTAATCTCATTTATAATAGCTACAAATAAAATATCTGGTAATAAATTTAATCAAAGAAGTGAAATATTTCTACAATAAAAATTGTAAAACATTACTTCAAGAAATTGAAGAAGACACACAAAAAAATGAAAAGATATTCCATATTCATGGATTGGAAGCATCACTATTGTTAAAATGTCCATACTACCTGATATGGTTTGGCCATGTCCCCACCCAAATCACATCTTGAATTGTAGTTGCCTAATCTCCACGTGTCATGGGAGGGACCCGATGGAAGGTAATTGAATCATGGGGGTGGTTACCTCCATGCTGTTCTCATGACAGTGAGTTCTCACAAGATCTCATGGTTTTATAAAGGGCTTTTCCCCCACTTTGCTCTGCACTTCTTGCTGCTGCCATGTGAAGAACATGTTTGTTTCCCCTTCTGCCATGATTGTAAGTTTCCTGAGGCCTCTCCAGCCATGCTGAACTGTGAGTCAATTAAGCCTCTGTCCTTTATAAATTACCCAGACTCACATATGTCTTTATTAGCATGAGAGCAAACTAATACACTCCCCAAATGCAAGCTATGGATTCACTGTAATCTCTATCAAAATACAAATAACATTCTTCAGCAGAAATAGAAAAAATAACCTTAAAATTTATGTGGAACCACAAAAGATCCAGAATAGACAAAGCTATCCTAAGCAAAAGGAACAAACTGGAGGAATAACATTACCTGACTTCAAATTATACTACAGAGTTATAGTAACCAAAACGACATGGCACTGGCATAAAAACAGACACATAAGCCAGTGGAACAAAATAGAGAATCCAGAAATAAATCCATATATCTGCGGTGAACTCATTTTCAACAAAGTTTCCAAGAATATACATTAGAGAAAGGACAGTCTCTTCAATAAATGCTGCTGGGAAAACTGGATATCCATATGCAGAAGAATTAAAGTAGGCCCCTCTCTCTTGCCTTATACAAAAATCAAAACAAAACAGATTAATGACTTAAATCTGAAACTCTAACCTATGAAACTACTAAAAGAAAACAATGGGGAAACTCTCCCAGACAATGGAATGGGCAAAGACTTCTTGAGCAATACCCCACAGGTACAGGCAACCAAGGCAAAAATGGACAAATGGGATCATATCAAGTTAAAAAGCTTCTGCACAGCAAAGGAAACAATCAACAAAGTAAAGCCACAACCTACAGAATGAGGGAAAATATTTGCAACCTACCCACCTGACAAGGGATTAATAACCAGAATATATAAGGAGCTCAAACAACTCTACAGGAAAAAAATCTAATAATCTAATTTTAAAATGGGCAAAAGATCTGAATAGACATTTCACAAAAGAAGACATACAAATGGCAAACAAGAATACAAAAAGCTGCTCAACAACATTGATCATCAGAGAAATGCAAATTAAAGCTACAATGAGATATCATCTCACCCCAGTTAAAATGGCTTAGATCAAAAGAGAGGCAATAACAAATGCTTGTGAGGATGTGGAGAAAAGGGAACACTGTTGGTGGAAATGTAAATTAGCACAACCACTATGGAGGTGCCTCAAAAAAACTAAAAATAGAGCTACCATGTGATCCAGCAATCTCACTGCTAGATAGATACCTAAAAGAAAGGAAATCGGTATATTGAAGAGATATCTGCACTCTCGTGCTTATTGCAGCACTATTCACAATAGCCAGCGTTTGGAAGCAACCTAAGTGTACATCAACGGACGAATAGATAAAGAAAATATGGTACATATACACAATGGAGTACTATTTTGCCACAAAAGAGAATGAGATCCTGTCATTTGCAACAACCCGAATGGAACCAAAGGTCATTATGTTAAGTGAAATAAGCCAGGCACAGAAAGACAAACATCACATGTTCTCACTTACCCATGGGTGCTTAAAATTAAAATAATTGAACTCATGGAGATTGAAAATAAAAGGATGGTTACCAGATACTGGGAAGGGTACTCAGGAAGGAGTTAGGGCAAGAGGGGATGGTTAATGGGTAAAAAAAAAGTTAGAAAGAATAAATAAGTCCTAATATTTGCTAGCACAACAGGGTGACTATAGTCAATAACAATGTACTTGTACATTTTTTAATACACCCCTCAGGTTGGTTTAATTATTTTCCCATAATATACCAGATATATTTCTTTTTTTTCACTTTTTTTTTTAAATTATACGTTAAGTTCTGGGATACATGTGCAGAACATGCAGGTTTGTTACATAGGTATACACGTCCCATGGTGGTTTGCTTCACCCATCAACCCATCAACGACGTTAAGTCTTTCTCCTAATGCTATCCCTTCCCTAGACCCCCAACCCACAACATGCCCCGGTGTGTGATATTCCCCTCCCTGTGTCCATGTGTTCTCATTGTTCAACTCCCACTTATGAGAACATGCAGTGTTTGGTTTTCTGTTCCTGTGTTAGTTTGCTGAGAATGATGGTTTCCAGCTTCATCCATGTCCCTGCAAAGGACATGAACTCATTCTTTTTTATGGTTGCATAGTATTCCATGGTGTATATGTGCCACGGTTTCTTTATCCAGTCTATCATTGATGTGCATTTGGGTTGGTTCCAAGTCTTTGCTATTGTGAACAGTGCCACAATAAACATACATGTGCATGTGTCTTTATAATACAATAATTTATAATCCTTTGAGTAAATACCCAGTAATGGGATTGCTGGGTCAAATGGTATTTCTGGTTCTAGATCCTTGAGGAATCACCACACTGTCTTCCACAATGGTTGAACTAATTTACACTCCCACCAACAGTGTAAAAGTGTTCCTATTTCTCCACATCCTCTCCAGCATCTGTTGTTTCCTGAATTTTTAATGATGGCCATTCTAACTGGCGTGAGATGTATCTCATTGTGGTTTTGATGTGCATTTCTCGAATGACCAGTGATGATGAGTTTTTTTCATGTTTATTGGCTGCATAAACACTTCTTTTGAGAAGTGTCTGTTTATATCCTTCTCCCACTTTTTGATGGGTTTTTTTTTAATATACTTTAAGTTCTAGGGTACGTGTGCACAACGTGTGGGTTTGTTACACAGGTATACATGTGCCATGTTGGTTTATTGCCCCCATCAACTCATCATTTACATTAGATATTTCTCCGAATGCTATCCCTCCCCCAGCCCCTCCAGCCCCCGAGAGGCCCCAGTGTGTGAAGTTCCCCACCCTATGTCCATGTGTTCTCATTGTTCAATTTCCACCTATAAGTGAGAACATGTGGTGTTTGGTTTTCTGTCCTCGTGATAGTTTGCGGAGAATGATGGTTTCCAGCTTCATCCATGTCCCTGCAGAGGACATGAATTCATCCTTTTTACGGCTGCATAGTTTTCCATGGGGTATATGTGCCAAACTCTCTTAATCCAGTCTATCATTGGTGTGCGTTTGGGTTGGTTCCAAGTTTTTGCTATGGTGAATAGTACCACAATAAACATACGTGTGCATGTGTCTTTATAGTAGCATGATTTATAATCTTTTGGGTATACACCCAGTAATGGGATCTCTGGGTCAAACAGTATTTTTAGTTCTAGATCCTTAGGAATCACCACACTGTCTTCCACAATGGTTGAACTAATTTACACTCCCACCAACAGTGTAAAAGTGTTCCTATTTCTCCACATCCTCTCCAGCATCTGTTGTTTCCTGACTTGTCAATGATCACCATTCTAACTGGCGTGAGATGGTATCTCACTGTGGTTTTGATTTGCATTTCCCTGATGACCAGTGATGATGAGCATTTTTTCATACTTGTACATTTTTAAATAATTAAATAATATAATTGGATTGTTTGAAACACAAAGGATAAATGTTTGAAGTGATGGATACCCTATTTAGCCTGATGGGATTATTAGGCATTGCATACCTGTATCAAAATACCTCGTGTAACTTATAAATCTATACACCTATTAAGTACCCACAAAAATTTTTTAAAATTTAAAGAAAAAATAATACAGTACTAAAAAAAAAAAGAAAAAAAAAAAAAGAAATGACCAGACAGATAGAGAGTGTGTTTTCTGGATTTTGGTGTGAAATTACTTATGAGCAATTGTTATTTAATTGATTTAAAGCACAACAAACCATTTGAATTATAAAAGGGATGCTTGATAAATCTGTTTACATAATTCAGTGTGGCCTGGAGTGCTCGTTGCTTCCATTTTTGAGTAATATTTCCAAATATTTAAGACACATAGAGCAATTTTAAATGAATGAGCATCTACAAAAAGCCTACATCTAACATCATAATTAATGGTAAGAAACTAGAAGCATTTCCGTTAAGATCAGGAACAAGGCAAGTATGTCCCCTCTTATCACTCCTTTTCAACATCATACTGAAAGTCTTAGCTAGTGCAATAACACTAGAAAAGGAAATAAAAATTACACTGAGTGGAATATGAAAATTCAAAATTGCCAACATGTCAGATCTTCCTAACTTGCTATAGCAGTCCCAAAGTCCCAGCAAGTTCTTTTGTGGATATCAACCAACTGATTGTAAAGTTTACATGCAGAAGTGAAAGACCCAGAAGAGCCAAAAAAAAGAAAAAATTGGAGGAAAAAAAAAGACAGAGGACTGACACTACCAGATTTCAAGACTTACTATAAAGCTACAGTAATTAAGACATTGGGGTATTGAGGAAAGGATAGACAGATCAATGGAACAGAAGAGAGACCCCAGAAAGACAGTACAATGGAACAAAGAGTATTTTCAACATAGAGTCGAACAACTGAACATTCACAAGGAATAAAAAGGATCTAGATATAGATTTTCCACCCTTCACAAAAATAAATTCAAAATGAATCACAGACTTAAATGCAAAATCCAAAACTACAAAACTCCTAGAAGATAACATAGGAGAAAATCTTGATTACCTCAGGTATAGTGATGACTTTTTAGATACATCAAATGGCACAGTCCATTAAAGAAATAATTGATAAACTAGACTTTATTAAAATTAAAGACTTCTGCTCTTCAAAAGACACTCTCAAGGGAATGAGAAAGCAAGCCATAATTTTGGAGAAAATATTTACAAAAGACATGCAGATGAAGGACTGATATCCAAAATATACACAGAATTCTTAAAACTCAACAATAAAAAACATGACAACCAAATTTAAAAATGGGCAACAGACCTGACAATTACCTCAACAAGGAAGATATACAGATGACAAATAAGCATATGAAAAGATGCTTTACATAGTATGTCATTAGGGATTTGCAAATTAAAACAACAGTGATATCACACTTATTAGAATAGCCAAAATGCAAAACACTGACAACCACCAAATGTTGACAAGGATGTCAAGCAAGAGGATCTTTCATTCATTGCTATTGGGAATGCAAAATGGTACAACCACTTTGGAAGGCAGTTTGATAGTTTCTCACAAAACTAAACATATTGTCACTATACAATTCAGTAATCATGATCCTTGGTATTAGCCCAAAGAAGTTGAAAACTTAATGTGTTTTTCCAAAACCCTGTATATGAATGTTTATAGTCGCCTTATTAATAATTGCCAAAACTTAGAAGCAACCAAGATATTCTCTGGTAAGTGAATGAATACATAAATTGTTGTCCATTCAGATAATGGAATATTATGAAGTACTAAAAAAGTAAGCTATCAAGCCATGAAAAGGCAAGAGGGAAGCATAAATGCATATTAATTGATAGAAGCCAATCTGAAAAGGCTACATAATGTATGATTCCAACTATTAAATACATGACATTCTGAAAAAGGGAAAACTATAGACATAGTAAAAGGATCAGTGGTGAGCAGGGGTTAGGGAGGACAGAGGGGTGAACAGGCAGAGCACAGAGAATTTTTGGTGCACTGCATTAGTCTGTTTTCATGCTGCTGATAAAGACATACTTGAGATGGGGCAATTTACAAAAAAAAGAGGTTGAATTGGACTTACAGTTCCATGTGGCTGGGGAAGCCTCACAATCATGGCGGAAGGCAAGGAGGAGCAAGTCATGTGTCACATGGATGGCAGCAGGCAAAGAGCTTGTGCAGGAAATCTCCCCCTTGTGTAATCATTGGACCTCATAAGACTTATTCACTATCACCAGAACAGCACAGGAAAGACCTGCCCCCATGATTCAATTACCTCCCACCAGGTCCCTCCCACAACATGTGGGAATTCAAAATAGGATTTGGGTGGGGACACAGCCAAACCATATCAGGCAGTGCACCTGTCTGTATGATATTATACATGTCATTAGATATTTATAGAATCCACAGAATGTACATTAAGAGTTAACACTAATGAAACTATGGTCTCTGAGAGATAACGATGTGGGTTCATTGATTGTAACAAATATGCCACTCTGATGCGGGGTGGTGACAATGGAGGAGGTTTTGTGTATGAAGGGGCAGGGAGGATATGGAAATCTGCACACCTTCCACTCAATTTTGATCTGAACCTAAAACTGAAAGTCTATTTTAAAAATCTGGAATAAAATTTTTTAAAACTGCATGTTAAACTCAAGACTTTTTTGAAAGTTTTCCTATAAGAAAATGAACTGTGTTCCTTGTGGTCTAATAAGAATGTTATATTTCATTCCTGAAGGTGGCGTTTGTGTACCATGGTCAAAGAATGCTTCCCTCATTTGTTAAGGGGAAAAAAAAAACATTTCCCAGACAGTAAAACATCTCATAAAACTGTCATGAGTAATTCCAGCAGCTAAGTTGAAATGGACAGCTACTCAGAACACCTTTGCTTTTCCATGACAGGGGTGAGCTTTTATAAATTAAGGTTATAGACTTACCTGCGAACACTGGGACCTATAACTCAATTTACAGATACCGTAAAGCTGAAAGAGTGTTTGCAGAGCCTGCACTCTGGGATGTGTTACAGGCACGAGGAAGTTCATGAGCTAAGACAGGCCACTAGATCTAGCTAAGATGGCCCAACAAAAATGAGAGTTCTCAGGCCTGCACAGAACCTGTGACCAATTTGCTGTTAGCCACAAACACCTGCATTGTGGGAGCTATTTGAACTTGAGAGAAAAATCCCCTAATTAAAAGGCACCTAAGCCTAAATTCTGCATAACAATTTGCTCTGGAGCATGTTAAACTCACAGATTTCTGGACTTCAGAGATCCTAATGTCAAGAGTCTCATCAGGGCACAGGAATCTACATTTAAGAAGCTTCCTAGGATGGATGATTACTCAGATATATAAATAGAACAAACTCCTGATATAAGCAGCAACATGAACAAATCTCAGAAACAAGATTCTGAGCAAAAGAAACCAGACACAAAAGAGTACACACTGTATGTGTGTGTATGTGTGTGTGTGTGCGCGCATATCTATATATACACACACATATACATAACATATAAAGTATGTGTGTATATATATTATATATATATATATAAAGTTATAGAATGAATACAACTCACCAATAGTTATAGAAATCAGGTCAGTGGTTGTATAGGGCAGAAGGTTAGGTGGATTGACTGTAATGAGGCATAAGAGAACTTCCCTGTGTGATAGTAATATTCTATATTTTTATTGGAGTGGCAGTTACATGGATGTATACATTTGTCAAAACTCATATAACTGTACACTTAAACTGTGTACATTTAATTGCACATAAATTGTACCTTGATAAAGCTGATTTAATAAAAGAGACTTCCTAGGTGATTCGAACATACATCTGGGTTTGGAAGCCACTGATCCTTTGCTACTGGAGAATGACCAGATCATAAGTGCACTTGAGCCACACTGGGGCTCCTGTGTGGCATTTTTATTTCCATTGACAGAACTTCTGAGCCCCAGGGCACCTTCCAGACCAGGTTGTCTGACTTCTAGATCTTCTATATGTGTTAGTCAGGGCTCTCTAGAAGGACAGAACTAATAAGATATGTGGATATCTGAAAGGGGGTTTATTCAGGAGAACTGACACACACGATCACACGGTAAAGTCCCACCATAGGCCGTCTGCAAGTTGAGGAGCAAGGAAGCCAGTAGTGGCTCCGTCTGAGTCCCAAAACCTCAAAAGTAGGGAAACCGAGGGTCCAGCCTTCAGTGTGTGGCAGAAGGCCCGAGAGCCCCTAGCAAACCACTGGAATAAGTCCAAGAGTCCAAAAGTTGGAGAACTTGGAGTCTGATGTTTGAGGGCAGGAAGCATCCAGCACAGGAGAAAGATGAAGGCTGGAAGACTCAGCAAGTCTGCTCTTCCATCTTCTCCTGCCTGCTTTACTCTAGCTGTGCTGGCAGCTGATTAGATTAAGGCTGGGTCTACCTCTCCCAGCCCACTGACTCAAATGTTAATCTCCTTTGGCAACACCCTCACAGACACACCCAGGAACAATACTTTGCATCCTTCAATCCTAATCAAATTGACACTCAATATTAACCATCACACTATATGCGAAAACTGAAGCTCAGAAAGGTTGAGAGACTTTTCCAAAGTCACACAGTAAAATACCAGCAGATATCAGATCTGAATTTCTGACAGCTTTTGCTATTCTCAGTATCACACTGAATCCAAAGGAAGAAGAACAAGAAGTGGAGAGCAGATGCTCCTTGCTCTGATTTTGCTCCTTTACCCTTCATTACCATCTACAGGATGGCGCTACCTGGTTACCTGAGCCAAGGAAATACAATAGAGTCCAATTTTATAAGGAATGGCTGAAAGGCTGTGGTTTCAGACTTGTTTATTTACTGATTCAACAAATAACCAACAAATATTTGTTGAGTGCTTTCCAGTCACAGTTTAAGGCACAAAAACCTGTAGTGAATAAAACACACAAGATCCCTGCCTTCAAAGAGCCTATTATCATCAACAATAAAGAAATAAGCAAATACATGAACAAGAAAATTTCAGATGGTGGAAAGTGCTTGAAGAAAACAAACAAGGTAATTGATAGAATAACTGCAAAGGAGGGTCTATTTTAGCTGGGCATTTCAGAGCAGGCTGTGCTTGAGATAGTGACAGCGAGGAGCAAGAAATACGGCTGGAGATGGAGAGACTGAAGGCAGCTATCTCAAACACGTCAAGAGCTGTCATGTAGAGAAGTGTGCTTTCCTCATGCTGACTCAGAAGGTGAAGTGAGAAGAAATCTGAGTGCAAGACAGAGGTTGAATTGAGAACAGCTTAGGGAAGAACTTTCCAACCTAGAAGAAAAGGAATTAATATTTACTTGAAGCATACTATGTCCTAGCTTCCTTATTTGTAATATTTTGTTTAATGCTTTAAAAAACTGTAGGTGGTAGGTGAAATAATATCTATTGGAAAGAGCGATCTCCCCCTCTCAAGAAGTATGCATTCTCCCTGGCTAAGGTAGAGACAGATGAGTGAGGGGTTCCTTAATCTTGGGGATCCGTGCCCCTGCAGATGCTGCCCTAATTATGTCATAGAAACCAATGGAAAAAAGCAAATAAGATTCCCCAGATTCCACTCCCCCCTCCCCAGGTAGTGAAAAGTTAGTGACATTTCTTGAACAACAATAGGGTGTTTCCAGTTTAACTAAGCTTTAACCTTTCACAAAATTCTCAGGAAGGACTTCCCTGAATATTCTCCCTGTGGAATGCAGCAGAATGGCACTCTAATGCCTCCCTCAAAGAGAAAGTGATAAGGCCATGAGCTGCTCTTGAGGATGAATACCAGCAGCAGTGGGAAGGGTGCTGAGCTACCTGTGATGTATAGAAACTCTGCCTGGCTCTCTTCCCTTCATTAAGAGAAAATGTGCTTGATTCGCTTCAGGAAAATGAGATTATTTATGAGAAAGAAGTACCCTTGATTGGAGGCTCTTAAACAAGTGGCTTTCCAGAGAGAACAGTTAAGTCTTCACCACAGACAGCCCTGGGAAGAAAAGGACAGCCCTAGATATTTTGGATTATTTGGGCATTGACCTTCCTGAGGACTAGTGCAAGGAATGAAGTAAATGAGCTCGGTTCCTTTCATTCTATGAGTCATAGCTTTGTCGAAATTACTCAATTGTTGATCCCACTTGGCTCCACATGGAAGGCAAAGTTCAAGCTATAGTACAGGTAGCAACATGATCCATGTACAATTGTGCAAAACACAAAATTCCCATAGGCCAGGCACACTCCCATTGCCTTCCGATGGTGGCTCATGAAGATACAATCATGTCCTCTGTCTTTTGTCCTATCCTAAGTTGTTATCTCTTAGGCCATAAACTACTCAAAGGCCCAGTCTTCCCTTCTTTCTAGCACCATGCCTGGCAGAGAGAGACAAAAGGCACCTGATTAGTGTATGATAAACGAATAAAGTTTCATAAGTCCTACTTTTCAGATACTAATAATAGCTCCCAGTGCCCAGGAGTGTGCTGAACACTTTACAGGTATTACTGCATTTACTCCTTAAAACAACCCTGTGAAATGAGTACTACTACCATCATTATTGTTTGAATCATCACTATTTTCACATGAAGAAAGATCTAGACTTGAAGCCGCTATGCTATACTGCAGGTTGGTTTTTACCCTGTTGATGTGGGAATATGGGACAGGCAGCATGTGCCAAACCTGGAGACTGCTTTGTCCCAAATCAGAGTCAACGTCTCAACTTACGCCATTGCCAGTTTCTTAGTAATTTGGGCACTACGTGGGTAGAGGTGACACTGTTGAACAGAGAGAAAAAAGCCAAAAGGCAGGAGTAACTTTTCTGTCTCTGATTTTCCCTTGCTGTTCTCTGTTTTCCAGTGCTACCAAGGGGCATATAGACTGAAACCTCCAAATTAAAGTGAATCCACAACTTGTAATAACCAGTGTGTGGGGGAGTCTAGGATGGCAGACCAGGGTTTTGATATCTTATAGCAAAAGATTTTTTGCTTCTAACTTGATAAGGTGTGAAGACTTTTAGCACTTTATATATGAAGCCTACATCTCAATTTGTTTTTAAAGTGTGACCATTTCGGAGTTTACTAAGTGCTAGACACCATGCCAAACTCATTCGGTGCATTATCTCAATTAATTCTCAAGACAACAAACAGCCCTACCGATTTAAATTGTTTTCCTTTAGCTTCAACGTAATGTATAGGCTTGTGGGGAAATGAGCAGGTAGTGGTGACAGCCAAGGGCTGGGCACTCAGCTACAGACAGGTGGAATAAATTTAAAAGTTTTGGCAGGTGATTTTCATCAAACAATGCAAAAAGAACTGTCTCCTTGACGACCTGCATGTCCGTCTTGGTCAACTCCTGATGAACCAAGACAGTCACAGGACTTCAGAACCCTATGCAGCCATGGGGAGGAACCACACTTGGTTCTGAGCTAGCAAATCTTTCACCTCAAACAGTGCATAACCCAAGAGAGAGATAAGTTATCTGTTTTACAGCAGGAAACACACACACACACACACATCTGGGTTTAAGTTTCATCTTTAAAAACTAGGGTTCCTGAACTTCTTCATCAGGCAAAGCCATCACAAACCTACAGACCACCTTTTCTTGAATTAGAGGAAGACACCCCTTTTGAGAAAACTTAGTGAGTTTGGTGCAGTGCTTGGTGAGCAGACTGGAACACTTGTGTCCTTCCCTCCAGGATCACGCAGCTCTGTGCCACAGTCCATATCTCAGTGAAAAAAAGCACAGGTCTGTATTTCATTTCTGACTTGTCCTGCTGGCAGACACCCCCAAACAACCTGCATAAGTGTATGCAACAGGGCCACCATCAGGAACAATGTGAATGTCCCAAAGCGACAGTCCGGGGCCCCAGCCCACCCACAGATGGGCTTTGTTATCCCTAATGATGTTCGAAAGAATTTGAATTGCTTGTCAACCTTAAAAATTAGGAGATTTCACACAAAGTCTAGAGTTCAAGCTTTTCTTGAAAAATGAGATCTGAGCTCACTGGCTCTACATTCCTGCATTGCAAATTGAATTGGAGCTAAGCCGTGCTGCCTATTTATAGATGTACTTAAAAATTTTTATAGTATGTTTTAGATTTCATTCTCCGTTAGCATATAAAAAGCTACCAATTTATTTTTATTATTATTATTTGTATCAGGTTTTTGAATAGATGGTCCTTGTGTTTGGTATAAAATCTAAAAGATATGAAATGGTCTATGCACACTGTTCCCGTGTTCCCCAGATGCAACTGCTCCAACCATTCTTATGTGTCCTTTCAAAGGTATTACATCCACACACTACAAAAACATATGCAGTATTTCTAAGACACCATCAATTGCAAGATGCACCATTATTTTGTGTTCACTAAGAAAAAAAATTCCAATAAAATCGTGACATTGTGCCTTAATGATGGTACTGCCTGATCCATACATCAGTCAAGTCAGCCCCTCATTGCTTTGAAATTTGTTTCATCTGTTCTAAGGGGCTGGACATTTTTCCTGCCTTCTGTTGGACTGCTTGGAGTATGGCAGCCAATCCTTTTACATGTATCTCAGTAAGAAAATGTAACATGGGGCCGGGCGCGGTGGCTCACACCTGTAATTCCAGCACTTTGGGAGGCCAAGGCGGGCGGATTACAAGGTCAGGAGATTGAGACCATCCTGGCCAACATGGTGAAACCCCGTCTCTACTAAAAATACAAAAATTAGCTGGGCATGGTGGCACGTGCCTGTAATCCCAGCTATTTGGGAGGCTGAGGCAGGAGAATCTCTTGAACCAGGGAGTCAGAGGTTGCAGTGAG
Source organism: Pongo abelii (assembly GCF_028885655.2). Taxonomy (NCBI): domain Eukaryota; kingdom Metazoa; phylum Chordata; class Mammalia; order Primates; family Hominidae; genus Pongo; species Pongo abelii. The sequence continues at coordinate 36,664,647 of NC_071989.2, forward strand.
CCAAGATCGCGCCACTGCACTCCAGCCTGGCAACAGAGTGAGACTCCGTCTCAAAAAAAATAAAGAAAGTGTAACATGGCTTCATCTACTCATGGATATCTTCATTTTGTAGGTCTTAAAAAAGACTTAGTTGTTGCTTTGATAGATACGTAATTGACTGATGATGTAAATTGATTAAATTGATTCCCTGAATTTATTTTGGTGTAAAAAGTAAGGTAGGCATTTAACTATTTTTTCTAGCAGCTGCCTTCAGTTTACTACAGTTCCCTTCCGCTTTCAACTGTCTTACCTTAGAGAGCTTCACTTGTGTTACTTGTTTAACACCCTAATAGACATTTGAGTTTATAACACCTGGACTATTGGACAAATGGCTGGACAATGCAATTAGCAATCTTACTGGTAGTCCACTTGCTATGAGAGGTGGGGTGGTTTCAGCACAGGAAGCAAAGTCCTCTAAATAAGACCTATATAGCTATGCACATGGTTTCAACTGGGAGAGCCCTTTAGGAGCCTGCACATGGCTAGTGTTGCTAGGGTTACCTTACCTGGGGGTTCTAACTTCTGGCTTGATTCACCTCCCTCCTTCTTTTAGATGATGTGTCTACGTCACTGGTAGGCAATGTAAGGAAAGCAAGTAAGATTCGTATCAATACAAGACAACCTAATAAAAAGCAAAGCTAAAGTTGAAGCCTGGGAATAGGCTTCTGCATTTACATTAAATATGTAATAATTTTGGTGCAAATTGACATGGTCGTTCTACGACAGACACATCTTAAAGTATGCCTTGTACTCAGAAGATGTGCAGTAGACAAATTTTAGAGGTGTGAGTTCTGGGCCTTCTTCTACTAGGGTACCTTGTGCCTCTTTGAATAAGCTACTCCCTGACACTTCACTTATTGGCCTATTCTATGTAGTGATGATTTAGACTAGAATCTAGATCTAGGATCTAAAGCTCTTTGAACAACAGATGTCTTTGAAATACTCGTAATTTAATATAAACTTACAGTGCATTCACAGGCTCCCTGATGTCCATCTATTCATTTCTATACATGACTGTCCAACGCTTGCCTTTATACACATTCTAAGTTTCACTTATTTTTTTCTTGTGTCATTGTCACAGAGACAACATTTAACAGTGCTTAGCAGCTGTACATTAAAGATATTTTTCAACCTTCTATTCCTTGAGAGAGTAATAACAAAACAGTCTTGTAGAGGATATTCATGGCCCTGGCATCTGACATTAGGACACAGACACCTTCCACTTACAGAGCAAATATGCCAGATACTCACTTTCCTAGCACCTTTGCAGCTAGGGCCTGAATCTCAGTTTTGTTTCTGCCCTGGATTTAGAATTGGAAACTGGTGACACAAAGGAGCAAGACCACTCACAAGATGTCCTGGCGAACGCGGCCACAGTGACAACATCTCCCATCTGCCTCCGGAGGCTGCAGTGGTGGCTGTTTTGATAGCAGTGCCCAGTGTGCATTAGAGATGTTAGCTGTATAGTCTGCAGCATGTGGGCCCAATTCCAGGGACCGTGGTCTCTTTGAGGGAGAGGTTTACTGTGGCATTTTGAGCATTGTCCTCGGCTGATTCTCTGGCCCAACCCAAGATTCTGCAAGTTACCAATATCCTTTCATAAATTCCTTTTCTGCTTAAATTAGCTACAAGCGGTTTCTATTGCTTACAACCGAAAAGCTGGGTGACACAAACATCACCCTTCTTAAATGGATATAATGACAGAAATTATTTTTCAAAAAAGTACTTCTTGAAAAGTTAGCTGTCACAGTAATTTGGGAGAAGGGGAACAGAATGCTGAAATGTACAACTTAATGTAACTATTTTACTCTACTTCCCTTTAGCACCTTAAGAAAGTGGCAAAAGTAACAGCAACAAGGATAATATTAAATAATGAGAAATCTCTTGAACGATTCTTCCACTATTCCATCAATTACTTTGATGGATTTAATGATGCATTTATTTATGCTTCATCAAGCAGTTGGAATTTGTCAATAAAACAGCATGCATAAGTCATACGTACATTTTTGAATGCCTGTTATGTGACATTATCACTGCTAGATGTTGGGGCTGATTCATAGACAAAAGAAATTGGTTTTCCCTTTGAAATAAGCAAGAAAGTTTAACATAATGTTGTAAGCGTTACAAGAGTGTGCAGGAAGAAACAACAAGTTCAGCCTATTTTGGGTAATCAGAGAAAAATGTTTATCATCTGGGCCGTACTTTTTTCAATAGACTGAAGTGTGGTCAGGTTGTGTCGCTGAGAATGTGTGAGGTTTCCAAGGCAACAAATAGTGGGAAATAGAAATTTATCTTTCTTATTCTAAAAAGCCACTCTAATGTTTGTGCAAAGTTTTCTTAGTGCTCCCTAAGTTTTCCTGTTCCAAAGGGACTAAAGAATTTTTGTTTAGGCTCTAGCAAGTCTAAATTCTGTTGGATTTGATTGTTGTGCCCTCCCAAAGAAGTGGCATGAGTGCCAATTTGGAAATGTTCAGCCTGTTTTGTTTTGTGCACCATTGCCTTGATCCATGGTAAGAACTTATCTGGAAAGCAGGTGTTCGCTCAGGTCTGATGGGGCTTTAGGACAGATTTGATAAGGCTACTGATGGGACAGAAGCTCTGCTGGCACAGGAGGCTTGCATAAGTCTTGCTGCTTTGAGGGGTTGAGGGAGGCTGTGTGTGGGGAGAGAAGGCAGTTAGTTCGCCAGCAGTTCTGTCACCAGGGCCACCTAAGGAAGGAAGCAGGCATTTGCGGTAATAAGGTGAAATGTTTATAGTCTTGTTTCTGACCATAACCACATTGAAAGCTTTTCCTGGAGAATCAAGCAGAAAACTTCTCAGGCCTCAATCCTCATCTCCTGTATTTCCCATGCCAAATATTGCTTCAATTTTTCAGGAATGACTTTACTCTACCCTGAAAAAAAAATCCCAAGGAAATAAGAGAAACTTGCGAACAAAACCTGCAACAAGGGATCCTGCTGCTAAGAGAGTTAAAAAGAAAATACAACTGTTCCGAGAGTTCAATTTAAGATCAGTGTTAGGAATGAAAAGCACATTTTTGCACAGCAGCCTAGTTATAAATGGTGATGGGGTTCCCAGATGGGCCAAAAAAGGACGGCTTAATTCACAATGTTACTGTAAAATCAATCATTGTCTTAGCCCTGTATATTGTCTTGGCCCTGTATATGTTCATACCATGTGCTTTTTTCACTATACATTCATTTTCTTTTTCTTTCTTTCCTTTTTTTTTTTGAGATGGAGTTTCTGAGTTTCGCTTTGTTGCCCAGGCTGGAGTGCAGTGGCACAGTCTCGGCTCACTGCAACCTCTGCCTCCCGGTTCAAGCAATTCTCCTGCCTCAGCCTCCCAAGTAGCTGGGATTTCACAGGCACTCACCATCATGCCCAGCTAATTATTGTATTTTTAGTAGAGACAGGGTTTTACCATGTTGGCCAGGCTGGTCTCGAACTCCTGACCTCAGGTGATCTGCCCACGTTGGCCTCCCAAAGTGCTGGGATTACAAGTGTGAGCCACCATGCCCAGCCTTATATATTCATTTTCTACCATAAACCTCATAGGAAGGCATTTTTTAAATAGAGAAAAGTATGAAGAATGAAGAAAAAACTCCCCAAAGTCCACCACCGAAAGATAACCATTAGAATACAATTTATTCCAGTTACTCAAAATTTTTAACAGATTTATTGAAGTATGATTAACATACAATGAACTGCAATATTTAAAATGTGTAATTTGATAAGTTTGACTTGTGTGTATGCCTGTGAAACTATCACATCACCGCAATCAAGATAATGAGCAGATCATAACCCTCTCCCCCCATATCCTCCTATCCCTTTGTAAGAGCTCCCTCTGGTCCCCATCCCCAGGCAAACACTGATCTGCCTTCTCCCACTATAGATTAGGTTGCATTTTCTATAATTTTACATAAATGGATTTATATAGAGTATGTATTTCTTTTTGTCTAGCTTCTTTCACTCAGTGTAAGTTTTTGAGATTCATCCACATTGATAACCTATACCAATAGCTTATTTCTTTTTATTGCTGAGTAGTATTCTGTTGAATAATTATACAATTTATCTATTCATCTGTTAGTGGATATTTGGCTTTGTGATTTTTTTCCCAACACCAACAAGCAATTCTTCAGTTCTCAGACACCAACTTGATGTCCAAAAACTCAATTCAATTCTGACACTAATTACCTAGAGTTAGCACAGATCCTACAGGTTAAGGACTCAGTCCTACAAAACTGCTGCCACTTCAGACTCCAGCTACAAATGGGGTCCTCAGGCAACTACATTTCTGCCAGACTGACTACAAGTTCAGGGATTCTCACAACCCCCTTTCCAAGTCCTATAATTTGTTAGAACAACTCACAGAATTCAGGAAAGCACTCGTGATTACCAATTTATTATAAAGGGAACAACTCAGAAACAGACACATGGAAGAGGTGAGTAGGGCAAGGGTTGGGAGCAGTGGACAGAGCCAGCCTCCCAGCACCTCAGTGTGCTCACCAACTAGGAAGCTCTCCAAACTCCTGTTGTTTAGGGGTTTTTAATGGAGGTTTTGTGATGTAGGCATAGTTGATTAAATCATTGGCTGTTGGCAATTTCCAGTCCCCTCCTCCCAAGAGGTTGGCGTGTTGGGCAGGGAGAGACTGAAATTGCACCCCTATAATCATGTGTTGGTCTTTCTGGTAACCAGTCTCATCCTGAAGCTATCTAGGGGTCTCACGATGAGTCACTTCATTAGCATAAACTCAGGTAATGTGGAGAGGGATTTGTTGTTTTTTTTTTTAATTTCTTAATTTTTTAAAACTTTTCTTTTAGGTTCAGGGGTACATGTGCAGTTTTGTTATACAGGAAAACTTCTGTCACATGGGTTTGTTGAACAACTATTTTGTCACCCAGGTATTAAGCCTAGTACCCAATTGTTAGTTTTTTCTGCTCTTCTCCCTCCTCCAAAACTCCACCCTCAGGTAGGCCCCAGTGTTTGTTGTTCCCCTCTATGTGTCCATGTGTTCTCACAACTTAGCTTAGCTCCCACTTATAAGTGAGAATATGTGGTATTTGGTTTTCTGTTCCTTTGTTAGTTTGCTAAGGATAATGGCCTCCAGCTCCAACCATGTTCCTGCAAAGGACATAATTTTGTTCTTTTTTTTATGGCTGCATAGTATTCCATGGTGTATATGTGCACACTTTCTTTATCTGGCCTACCATTGAAGGGCATTTAGGTTGATTCTATATCTTTGCTATTGTAAATAGTACTGCAATGAACATATGAGTGCATGTGTGTTTATAACAGAATGATTTATATTCCTTTGGGTATATACCCAGTAATGGGATTGCTGGGTTGAATGGCAGTTCTGTTTTTAGGTTTTTAAAGAATCGCCACACTGCTTTCCACAATAGTTCAACTAATTTACTCTCCCACCAATAGTGCATAAATGTTCTCTTTTCTCCACAACCTTGCCAGGAACTGTTATTTTTTGACTTTTTAATAATACCCATTCTGATCCGTGTGAGATGGTATCTCATTGTGGTTTTGATTTGCATTTTTTTCATATGCTTGTTGGCAGCAGGTATGTCTTCTTTTGAAAAGCGTCTGCTCATGTCCTTTGCCCACTTTTTAATGGGGTTGTTTGTTTCTTGTAAATTTGTTTAAGTTCCTTGTAGATGCTGGATATTAGATCTCTCTGAGATACATAGTTTGCAAATATTTTCCCTGATTCTGTAGGTTATCTGTTTACTTTTTTGACAGTTTATTTGGCTATGCAGACACTCTTAAGTTTAATTAGATCCCATTTGTTAATTTTTGCTTTTGTTTAAATTGCTTTTGGCATTTTTGATATGAAATCTTTGCCCATTCCTATGTCCAGAATGAAATTTCCTAGGTTATTATTCAGGGTTTTTATCGTTTTGGGTTTTACACGTAAGTCTTTTAATCCAGCTTCAGTTTGTTTTTGTATATGGTATAAGGAAGGGGTTCAGTTTCAATCTTCTGCATATGGCTAGACAGTTATCTCAGCACCAGTTATTGAACAGAAAGTCCTTTCCTCATTGCTTGTTTTTATCAGCTTTGTCAAAGATCAAATAGTTGTAGGTGTGTGGCCTTATTTCTGGGCTCCCTATTCTATTTTGTTCGTCTGTGTGTCTGTTTTTGTGCCAGTACCATGCTGTTTTGGTTTCTGTAGCCCTATAGTATAGTCTCAAGTCAGGTAGTGTGATGCCTCTTGCTTTGGTCTTTCTACTTAGGATTGCTATGGCTATAAGGGCTATTTTTGGTTCCATCTTAATTTTAAAATAGTTTTTTCTAGTTTTGTGAACAAAGTAACTGGTAGCTTGATAGGAATAGCGTTGAATCTGTAGATTGCTTTAGGCAGTATGGTCATTTTAACAATATTGATTCTTCCTATGCATGAGCATGAAATGGTTTTCCATTTGTTTGTGTCATTTCTCATTTCTTTCAGCAGTGTTTTATAATTCTCATAATAGAGATCTTTCATCTCTCTGGTTAGCTGTATTCCTAGGTATTTTATTCTTTTTGTGGCAATTGTGAGTGGGATTGTTTTCCTGATTTGACTCTCTGCTTGGCTGTTGTTGGTGTATAGGAATGCTAGTGACTTTTGTACTTTGACTTTGTATCCTAAAATTTTGCTGAAGGTGTTTATCAGCTGAAGGAGCTTTTGGATTGAGACTGTGGGGTTATCTAGATATAGAATCATGTCATCTACAAACAGAGATAGTTTGACTTCCTTTCTTTCTATTTGGATGCCCTTTATTTCTTTCTCTTACCTGATTCCTCTCGTCAGGACTTCTGATACTATGTTGAATAGGACTAGTGAGACAGGGCATCCTTCTTTTGTGCTGATTTTCAAGGGGAATGCTTCCAGCTTTTGCTTATTCAGTATGATGTTTTCAGTGTATAAACATTGCATTGCTGTTGTTAAATTTACACCCAAGTATTTTATTCTTTTTTATTCTATTGTATAAAAATACAACTAGTTCTGTAATTGGTCTTGTATCCTGCAACCTTGTGGAAATTTCTTCTGACCTCCAATAGTGTGTGTGTGTGTGTGTGTGTGTGTGTGTGTGTGTGTATTTTTTAGGATTTTCTATATACAAGATTGTACCATCTGTGAAGAGAGGCAATTTTACCTCTTCCTTTCTGATCTGGATATCTATTATCCCATTTTCTTGCCTAATTGCCCTGGTTAGATTCTCTGGTATAGTGTTGAATACAAGCAGTGAGAGCAGATACCTTTGTCTTATTTCTGCTCTTAGAGGAAAAGCACTCAGTCTTTTACCATTACATATGATACTAGCTGTGGGTTTCTCATAGATGCCCTTTATTAGGTAGAAAATATTCCCATCTATTTCTATTCTCTTGAGTTTTTTAAATCATGAAAAATTGTTAGACCATTAATTGATCTTTAAAGATTAAACCAGCAGGATTTTTTGTAGATTCTGTATAGACAAGCTGTTTCTAAAATTCATATGGAAGAGCAAATGAGCTAGAATAGCTAAAACATGTACACCATGGTCAGCCTAGGCCAAGTCACCACCACCTGTCATGTGGATTATTTCCAGTCTCCTCCAACTAGTGTCTCTATGACCACCCTTGCTACCTTACAGATTAGTCTTACAGGGAGAGCGACTCTCATTGTACCTAAGTCAGATTCTGTTTCTCTCTTCAGTAATCTCCCACCGCACTCAGAATAAAACCCAACATTCACACAAAGGACCAGATATCCAGTGTCACTTGCCACCTTGCTACCTCTCCCACCTTATCTTCTCCTACCTCCTCCCATGCTTACACTGCTCAAGCTACGCTGGTCTCTTTACTAAACTCAAATATATAAAGGCTACTCCTGACACAGGGCTTTCATTAGCTCTTCCCTCTGCCTGGAATTTTCTTCCTCAAGATACCCATATGTTTCATTTCTTCATTTCATCAAGCCTCAGCTCAAATGTCATACTATCAGAGAAGGTTTTCCCGCTCACTCAATAAAACAGCAATCTTCACTTCTGTCACTTCTGCTATTTTTCTTACTCTAATGGGTTTTTTTTTAGTAGTTCTTGCTCCCACTCAACAAATTCAATATTTTTATTATCATTTGTTCTTTTTCTACCTCTTCTTCTTAGAGATTAGCTTTAAGAGAGCAGGGACATTATCTGCTATATCCTAGAATCTTCAACAGTCCTTGGCATTGTAATAGATGCCTAGTAAATATTTGTTGACTAAGGGAATGCTTCTGTTTTACAGAGAATTTTTAAATTTTTGATGTCATCAAACTTAGTAATCTTTTCCCTTATGACTTTTTGTTCTTGTGTGTTTTAAGAATAATTTATAAACACCAAAGTCACAAAAAATTGTTGATATTTCCTTCTAATATTCTTGAGCAGTTGTTCATTATTTAGATCTTTTGTACATTTTAATTTATCTATATAAGTGATAAGGTGTAGGATAAAACATTTTCATACGTGTAAGATAAAAATTATTTTAATAATGCTTATCGAATTTTTCCTTTTCTTCTCATTTGAAAAGACAATTCTAACATACACTCTTTCTCTTCTTCTTGCTTTTTCTCACAACATTATGTGTATTTCTTTCATCATTAAAAAAGTTCCATAAACATCATTTTATTATTGTGTAATGTTTCAACCTCCGACAATGCCAACATTTATTTAATACTTTTTCAATAATTAGATGTTTGACTGTTTCCATTTTTGTTTGTCTAACACTAAAAGGAACATCTATATAAATGAAACATCATTCATATTCAATTGTTTACTTAAAATATATTCTTAGAAGTAAAACTGCTTGGTCAAAGAATATGAACATCTAAAGTTCTTACACAAAGTGCAAATTATTCTCCATAATAGTTAGACCAACTTGCCCTTGTTTGAGCATTTACCATTAAATGAGAATACAGGTCCCACTATACATTTACCAATGCTAGTATCAAATATCTTTCTCCTTTCTTTGACATTCTTTAAATATTTATATGCTAGGCCCCAGGCTAAGCTGTTTACACAGATAATCTCATTTAAATTGTACAATTCTATCAGACAAGTACAAACATAATCTTCCTTTAACACATAAGAAAATTGAGTCTTCAACTGATTACAGGACTTGGCCAAGGTTACACAGCCAGTGAGTACTAGAGGTGAAACTTCAACCCAGGCCAACTAACACCAGAAGCAGAGCATTTTAACCAACTCTACTTTTCCTCAAATCTTTACCAATTTAAAAGGCTAAAAAAAAAAAAGGCTTCTCTTTTAATTTGCATTTCCTTGACTACTAAGGAAGATGAACATTTTATTCTGGGCTAATTGTATTTACTTCTAGATCAATTCTATAGGTAGCAGTATTCTGAGTTCCAATTTCATCATTAGAAGGTGGTATGCTGGCCTCAGAGTAACTCGGATTTTAGAAAAGTAAGATTTGGATTCCAGTTGCACTTTGTTGGCTCAGCTGTGAGGTCTTGAGCAAGTCACTTAACTACCTGGAGCTTCAGGCTCTTTACTTGCGAGATGAAGGTAGATATGCTTTTTCTCACCGAGTTGTTATGAATACTGCTGAGATCAAAGGAGTTTAAGCACATAAGCAAACAATGAGATACAAGGCATGAGAAACACTGGGCTAGGAGCTTTCCAGTATCTCCATTATTCTTCCTATCTCCATGAAATAGGCAGTATCTCCATTTCATAAGTGTGAAAAGTAATTTGACCAAGGTTACACTGGTAGTAAGTGGTAAGAGTACTTCTAACTGCTTGGCACATAGAAAGTCTTTAGTAAGTGTTCATTCATCCAGGAACACATCACTCTTTGCCCCAGAAGTGGAGATGAAGTCTCCCCAGTTTCTCAAGAGATGAGGGCAGCATTTTTTCAGAGAGAAGAGAAGATCCTTTAAAGGACAATGTTAATATTATGGGAATAATAGGCATCAAAGGAAGAAATAAGAAGATAATCAAACGTTATCCAATTCCTTTCTTTATTTTACCTAAATTTCAGAAAAGATCTAATGACAATCCCCTCAGCAAACACTAAACTTTCCTGCAACAAACCATATACAAGTTGCTCCTACCGTGTGGTTTTTAAGCCTCATGCACACTGACTTTTCTAGAGCATTATTCTTACGTGGTTGCTCCTCTTGTGCCTCCAGTGCAAATGGGATGGAAGTTAAATAAGAGCTTTCTTATTTTATTGAATTCCCATTGATAAACATCTCCCTTGCAATCCTCTTGGCTATTCTCTCTTGTGGGAGAGACAGAGAGAGAGAATTAGCTATTGTTTTCTAGATTCAAACCCTCCCTTCTATGTTCTGTGATGCTGCTGTGTCATCTGACACCATGTTACACTCTACAGTAGCTAGCACTAGAGGATGACTGCAAAGTTGGCAGAGGCAGAACTGACTTGCTTCTCCCTATTGCTACTTGTTGGGTTTCCATGGGCTTCACGGTCCTGCCAGCACAACCCTAGCAACACTTCTTTGCCCCATCAGCACCAGCAGACAGGCACCCCATCCTCAGACATCTTTTTCTCTAGGTTTCTAAGTTCTAGAAATTCCAGCCTCTTCTTTTGTTCCACAGCCCTAAGGATGGTAGCTGCTTCCTGCAGTTGCTCCTCTGTGATACATCTTTTGGCCTTTTCAATTCTTCAACCCTAGTTAATAATCATTCATATTAAATGTTCTTTGTCAAAATAATGAATGTGGTTTCTGACACTGAGTGCTATCAAGGAGGTGGAAGATGGTAGGACCAGGAGATTATTAAAACACTTTCAACAACAAATGTCCATGTTCTTGTACACTGGATTCACTGGAAATCCAGTCACTGGGAATCCAGTCTACAAGATTCAAATTCCACCATTGCTTCTTCCTAGCTGTGGGAACTTTGGCAATTTTCTCCCAAGCCAGGAATCCCTAAGTTGCAGAAGGGACTTGAGATAACCTGAACTTGGGCCAGTGTGAGGCCCAGGGGAAGTTGGGGAGGCTCCCAGTCTCTGCCTTCCCTTGGCAAGCCTTCAAGCTGCCCAGTGTCCAGTTCTACTCATCCTGGTGCAATCCTGCCAGTGATACCAAACCAGACCCATTCTACCCATCACGCAGCATGCAAATCACTGAGAAGACGAGTTTTGCAGCAGAGAAAGAGTTTATTTACAAGGCAGCCAAGCAAGGAGGTGGGAGAACAGGTCTAAAATCTACCTCCTTGAAGACAGGGCTTAAGGCTATTTATAGGGTAAAGAAGCAGGGTGGTCTAAGGTGTGGGAAAATGTGATTGGTAGTGGGGAAAAATGAGGTAATTAGTGGTTTGCACAAGCATAGTTGATGTTCATGACTCTTCATAGGACTTATGTTCAGAAAATGGTGATGTTAGCATGATTGGAGGGAAGAGTTTTAGGCCCTTTGACATCAAAAGGTCACCTCTTCGGCATTTGCACAGGCCCAGTTGAAGGGTTGGTGGTCTCAACTGGTTCAAACTGGACAAGAAACAACTAGGTCCTAAGAAACAGCTTCAAGCAGCCATTAGTGTAGTGCCGTATACATCAGAGCTGTTACCTATAAGGAATCTAGTGGGGGTGTTTGTTATGTATTGTTTGGCTACATGACTTTTAGCCAAACCATATATACAGGTTTTCAGTTCTACTAGAAGCAAACGATTAAAAGCAAGCAAGATAGGTTAACCTAAGTTTGGTGGGCTTAATCAAGTTAGCCTCTGGTTTCACCAGCAATAAAGCATGCATGAGAATGATGGCCCCGGGACACATTTCTCTGACACCTAAGGGGCGTTTTCCTGGCATCTTCAGCTATGGAAAGATGAGGTAGCCACCAATTCTGGGTCCAACAAAATTGGCACTATCTTCTTTCCATTGGAGAAGAGGCACACAGGAGGAAGTGTAGACAGTGCCCTACACTCAAGGCAAGGCAGCTAACTCGAACCTGCATGGGGACAGGAAAGATGTGCCCCCTCCTAGGATTAGCAGGGCCTAGAATTCCTCAAAGTTGATGGTTTAACATTGATTTTAAAATTATAAGCCCTGGTGCTAGACTGTCCAGATTCAAATCCCACCACTGCTTCTTACTTGCTTTGGGACCCTGCAATTTTCTCAACCTTTCTATGCTTCAGTTTCTTCATCTGTGAAATGGGGATAATTAGAGTATTTACCTCATAATGTTTTGAAAGGGTTGGATTATTTACCTTATGCAATGCATTTAGAACTGTGTCTGGCACATAAAAAGTGATATGAAATGTGTACCTACTTGCTGATGGTGATCTGTGTATGACAAGCTAAGCAACAGAGAGATGCACAGACACCCACGTGAACAGAGAGGTATGTTTTGACGGAATCTTTTCAGTCAGAAGAGCTACTTGTTAAGATACTTCAGGTTGCAAGAAACAATAAGCCCTAGGACAAATTGCTTGAAAGGGAAATTTATTATCTTAAACACAACAAGTTCAGAGTAAGGCAGCTTCAGCAGATCAAAGATGCCATCAAAGACACAGCTCTTTTTCATATTTCTTTTCTACCATTCTCTGCAGAATGTTTTGTTTTTGTTTTTGTTTCCTGAGGCTTGACCTCTCATGTTTGCAAGAAGGCTGTAGTAGATTTCACCTTCCCAGCCTTGAGACAACATACAGGGCATTAGAAGGACTTTAACTCCCCAGTGTAGCATTTAAAGATAGAGGATAGCCTTTTGCAGATGCCCCTCCTTCAACCCATCCTGCAGGCTTCTTTTTCCTTCTCATTGGCTAGACTGTTTCTCATACTTATGCCTAAACCAATCAAGATTACTTAGAACAATCATGAGTCACAGCTGAGGAATAGGCATGGCGCTCACCTCCCCTGAAACATATGACTGCACAGGTGGCTATATGCCCAAACAAAATCAGGGTTCAGTTAGGAAGAAGAAAGGGAAAAATGGCTGGTGGGCAAAGAACCAAGAGTGACTGCTACCATGGCCTTCCCAGCACCCTGCACAGCACACAGTCATTGGCCTCTGCATAAACTTGGCTCTGTGCCCAGATTGACCACACTGACATTTAGGAGAATATATGGGGAAACAAGAAACATGTCTCCCCACCTCATCAAGGATATGAGGTCCAAAATAGGTTTATTCTTCTAGACCCCAAACACACACACAAACACACACACACACACACACACACACACACACTGTTGGGGAGTGTTTGTCAGTTAGGAGAAGTGTGAGGAATGGAAAAGAGTGGGGAGAGGAAGGGGAAGCCAAGCGCTGAATAAATTGGCATGTCAACAAAGGATGGAGAAGAGAACATTAGCGCGGAAAAGAATGGGAGCTGGAGAGTCCCCAAGCACAGAAGCTGGGGAAATGAAGGGACAAATTCAGGAAGGAATGTTATTTAAAATGTGTGCACATCTGAGGAGCAAAAAAACCAGAAGGGTGGCACAAAAGGCCAAGCCAGAGGGGGAAGCCTGGGAGCAGGAGTTGAGAGGGGGACTCTTTCAGGCAAGTGTAATAGCAAGGATACAGCAATGACCCAAGCACCAAGTCTGTTTTTCCTGAATGTGAAATCTCTGCTGTTCTGAAAGTATATGACTAAAAAACTGCTATATCCATGAGGCAGGAGGCTGGAAGCTGGGGGAGAGTGGCAGCCCAGGGCCAGAGATGCACAGACCCCCACGTGAACAGCTCCTGATAGGGAGGGGTGGGGGTCTGAGCTGCCAAGCTCTGCCTGGGAGATCTGTTTACTTTTTCATGCCCAGATCTTGAGGGGCACTTTTGGCAATGTTTACTGGGGGCCCAGACCTCACTCTTGGTCTCCCACTGTGCTAAGACAGGGGCAAAAGGCTTAGTGTGACAGTCTACTGACTAGGAGGCTTGGAAATATCTGGAATCTCTTTAACCCCAGGTTCCCTTAGTGGCTGCATTCTCTGATGAACACTTTTAGTAGTTGAATCCACAGAGGGCAAACTCAAAGCTTCTGGGTACTGCTGCTGTAAAAACAAGGAGAATAATGAGAATTTATTGCAATTATTCTTAGACTAAGCATGGTATTTGTTCAGAAGAAAAACTTTAATAAGTCATTTAAGGTGGTTGCTAGCACACAGCCTCATGCACAAGGACTGTGTGTCGTTACACAGAAGGAAGATGGTGAGATGCTACACTCTGCCAAAGTAGCTCCCTGACCATCTACGCAAATGTTTAGTAAAAGTCTATGAAACCTCATAACACTGTAGTGCGAGTAAACTTTTTTCTGGGACTCGAACAGAGGCTGTATCTTGCTCCTAAGATGAAGTGGGGGTGGGGGAGTGAAATTATCAGCTCCTGTGAATACAGGAGTCAGGGACAGCTCTGCTGACACCTGGAGCCCCATGAGCAAAGCACCACCTGAGACATCTGGGTATATGCGGCCTGGGTATCTATCAATCAACCAACCAATCAATCAGAAATCCAACCAATGGGAATTTATGAGGCTCTGGCTTTATGCTGGGCTCATATGAAAGCACATAAGGCAGATACAAATTACAGGAAATGAATGACATTTCAAGAAGTTTACAATCAAACTGGGCACCAAACTCAAACCAAAAATGGGGTTTAAAATGTGTGTTCATGACTATGAGTACCATAGAGATCAGAGACTCACGGAGACCAACAAAGTTGGAAGTAGTCATAGTTTACGGAGGAGATGGCTTGGAAGCAAGGAAGTATGATCAGTCTTTCCAGAAAAACAGATGGGAAGTGGAGGACTCCAGGGAAGCACAGAGGAAGGTACAAGGAGTCAGGGATACGTGTGGCAAATGTGAGGGGCTCTCAGTCTTGCTAGCATTAAACTGGGTGATTCTGGGACCTAAGCATCAAGAGAGGTGAGAGGGAGATTCAAGGTCAAAACAGTCTCCATTGCTCAGAGAAGGAGGACTGCTCGCTAAGCAAACATGCTTACACCCCACGTAAGGGTGAGTTTTCAGAGCAGAAGAGCTGAGAAAGCTTTTTATGTGATTTATAACTGTCTGTGACCCCAGACAGCAGCACACCCCAGCCCCCAAATGCCACCACAGAGAGCGGAGATGTGTTTTTTCATAAAAATGTTATTTTACTTCAATGCAAAAGTTGGGAAAATTAATCTGGGCCAAAAGGAGAATTTCTTGTAGAGACCTCTGGTTTCCCCATAAATTCTCCCCAAATGCTCCCAGGCCACAGCGCCCCTGCTTCCAGTCTGCAGTCTGTTGGTATTCAGCCTCTGCCCTGGACCAGGAAATTACCAATTCCAGTCTCACACAAGGAATTAAGATTGGAACAATACAGTATTTTACAATCCAGTACAAGCTGCATTTATCCAGAGCTTTTCATGCATGGCATCTTAAAGTTCTTTATGACCTTTCTTCTTAAAAAAAAAAAAAAAAAAGGAAAAAAAGGAATTTAAAAGAGAAAACCTTCTAAAAACCCAAACCCCCACTGAACTAAATGAGCCATTCAGAGTGAATAGGACTTAACAGTGGCCTTCAGAATAGGAACAGAGGTCCCACTCGGATGGAACAAGAACAACAGAATCAAAGGAAATTACAGCTCAGAGAAGGCTGCACAAGGCCTGAAATGTACCCCTCGGCCCTTGGGGCACTGATGGGCTCTGCGATCTGTGACTGGCACAATGAGCTTTGGATGGGGATCAGAAGACAGGGATGTGGTCTCCATGATTCAGTGAGTGCAGAAGGGACCAGAAGGCCACCTTTTGGCTCTGAAGATAGTCAGCACCAGCCTCAACATTTGTTCTCCCCACTTGGGGAATACCCTCCCCAAAGGCCACTAGACTAGGAAAGGAAGTGGCTATGCTATGTGCCTTTGGATTCCAATCGTAATCCTAGCTCCTTCTCAGGTACCCAGAGCCCTCATGCTAAATTCTGCTACAGCCCCAGCTATGCTTGCCCTTCTTGGAAATCCCTCATGTTTTGAACAACCACCACACACCTCTTCTTTCCCCCTCTTGTTACAGTCTCTTATTGCCTGAGGTAGTACCCAGAGTCCTTTGTCTCATGACCAGGAAAGTTAAGGAGTGCAGACACCAAGGTTGGAGCGAAAGTTTAATAAGTGAAAAAATAAAGCTCTCCACTGGATAGAGGGGACCTGAAAGAGGGTTGCTGTTTTACAATTGAATGCAAAGGTTTTAATAAAACACTGATGAGAGCTGGGCATCTTATTTACATAAGGTGCAAATTTCTGGTAGCTACACCCCTCTCTCCTAGTGCACGTGCAGGTCCTTAGTTTGAGTTACTCCAAAATGCTTTGTTCCCCTTACTGTGCATGTGTCAGGGGATGGAATTTTCCATTGGGGGCATGTCTGGGCAAGTCACCTGTGTAGACTTTCTTATCTGTATGGCTGTGGGCATGTCTTAGGTAAGCCCCTCTGTGCAAGTTCCCTTATCTGTGCCTGCAGGGTGTTTGTTTGAAATAATTTAACCGAGGACTCACCCTAACTGCCTGCTGACTGGTTTCTTTCTTTCCCCTCTCTCACTCTCACCCTGCTTCCAATCCCCTTGCTCTTCCCCGGGTCCTGTGTTTTGCAGAGAGCCAGCTCTCTGCTTGGCCCAATCTTATAAATTCATTCTTTTAGTGGTGTTATAGGATGACAATTATTCAAAAAGATGCTTATCTCAAAAACTGTGTTTTCATGTTAAACAGATCTCCAATGTTGTCACTAGAAAAGGGACCCGAACTATCCAGGGAGGTGGAGGATGGTCAAATTAGACGTTGCTGACTAGAGATTTTCAGAGTTGCCTTGGTGTACTAGAGGCCAGTGAAGGTGTTTCTCCATGCACAGAGGAAATGTGAATAAGTTGTCTTGGGCTGCTGACAAAGTAAAACTATCGGCCTCATGAGTCAATCCGTAGGCAATCCAGCTACTTTACATTCATAAGTTTAGGTTTTGGGTTTTGCTGTTGTTGTTGTTGTTGTTGTTTTCATCTTTGTTTTTGTTTGTTTTTTTAGTTTCCTGCTTCTGTGTGGGAATGAAGCTTCAGAATGAGGTGAGATGATTTCTTTAAAAAATTAAAGAAATTACTTTTTTTTTTTGAGACAGAGTCTCACTCTGTCACCCAGGCTGGAGTGCAATGGCGTGATCTTGGCTCACTGTAACCTCTGCCTCCTGGGTTCAAGCGATTCTCCTGCCTCAGTCTCCCAAGTAGCTGGAATTACAGGTACCTGCCACCATGCTCGGCTAATTTTTTGTATTTTTAGTAGAGATAGGGTTTGACCATGTTGGCCAGGCTGGTCTCGAACTCCCGAGGTCAGGTGATCCACCCACCTTGGCATCCCAAAGTGCTGGGATTACAGGTGTGAGCCACTGTGCCTGGCCAAGAAATTACTTTTTTAAAAAAAGTTTGAAAAGCTTGTAAAACACAGTTTTAAAAATGATGGCACCTGCTTCCCGGTGATTTCATGACCAGTAATAAGATAATGCCTATAAGACACAGAGCATGGTGTTTGACAGAGTAGGAGCTCAACAGCTGCTGATTCCCACACTCCTGTTTTTTTGCCCCATTTTCCTCTCCACTCCTGAAATCCTTTGCTCCCATCTTGCACTTGTCCCATGTTCTTTAACACTTTGCACAATACCTTCCGGAGAGTGTTCTCCAGAGCCCCTGGGATGGGCAGTGTTAGCAGCAGCGTGGGAGGGCAATCAGCCCTGGGATTGGGAGACTCTAACCAGTTGTGCGACCTTGGATGATTCCTTTCATCTCTCTGCTCCTCTGTCTCACCATCTGTAAAATGAGCTCATTGAATGAGGTGGTGTCTAAGGTCCTTCGTGGATCTAACACGCCAGGTTTTGTGAGAAGTTTTACAACAATATCATTAACTAAGTTTAACCACTCTGAATTATGACACTATTGTTCTTTAAACTTCTCAACCACTTCAGTCTCAAACATGGTCATTGTTTGCTCTATCCTATGCCTACTAAGACACAGAAAATGCGATTTGGAAAAGAAGGCCAAGAGAATCACAGGCAACCAGAATGTACTGCAAGATTAGTGTGTGTGATTTGCTGAAACCCACATCCACAGGGGCCCACAGCTAACAAGTAACAAGATAATGGAGATTACGTGCTAGGCTACAGTCTCTAGGACTTACTATTGTCCCTAGGACAGAAGGAACCAGCAACCCCGTCTCCTCCTGACAGCTTCTGTCAGTCTCCTACTGACATAAGAAATGGAGGGAATGGAAACTAAAGTTGGTGGAATCAATCGTGTTGGAGACATGGCAAACACCCTCCATCATTTATGCACCTCCAGTCTGACTTCCAACTGACAATGCACACCTTTGCCTAAAGGTTTTCACTGTGCCCAGCACCTACTCTGCCTGGGCACACGGCAGCTGGAATTGATAACTCCCCAGAAGCAGTCTGTTGCCACACTCAGGCTCCTTAACGCTTTGGATGGGGTAGTGCTGGGGTGGGTATTCTTCACTGGCTCCTGGAGTTGCCCTGCAGCTCACGCCCCAGTTGCCCAAAGTGGTGATTTGCTGAATGAGGCATTCTTTGTTGGCTGCTTTCCCTTGCCCGTCCCACTTCCTCATTCTCTTACTGGTGTTTCCTGGGATCACTTCCCAAATAAACTATTTTGACTCAAATCCGTGTTTCAGAGCTTGCTTCTGGTGGGGATCCAAAATGAGAGAAATGGTTCCGCTTCTAAAGATATAGCTTTGTTCTACAGTTGATCCAAGTAGCTCATTTATTCATTCAACAAATATTTGTTTTGCTCCTACAAGAGCAGGCACCGAATCAAGCGCTGAAAAGCTACACACACGCGTTCTGTGAAAGATCAGTAGATGGGTCCTTGGCTGAGAATGTCCCATGACAGGCAGAGTTAGCTGAGACGAGGGAAAGGATTATGGGACTACTGTGATGTACTAGCCTGCTGAGTATCTGAAGATGAAAGACCTAGCCCTGAGAGTCTAATTCAACACCCACCATCCTCCCCAGCCCCCGATACACAAACACCTCTTTAAGATGTGAGGCATGAAAAGGCAGTCCTGGCACATTTTGCTCAGGAAAATGTGTAGCAGGAATAAAGAACCACACTGCATTCTTTGTTTGTCCAGGTGCCTGTTCACATCTGAGGTGCTTGCAGGGTCTGACCTGCTCCAGGGGCTCCTCTGGGCCTTTGAAGCCAGCAGCCCTTCTGGCCATGAATCCTGCCCAGCAGCCTGGGAAATGGATGTTGCTCCAAGAGTGCACCCCTGCATGTCACAGACAGCACTGTACTCTGGAGGGGCAAAAGGAAGCGCGCACACCTCACTGTGCCCTTTAGGGTCTCAAGATGAACCCAGGAGTTTTAAAGAGAAACATCACATAAAAGTGACAGGGCTTCACAGTCAAGAACCTGAGGACTCAAGCAGCTGAATAAATGGTGTCCACATATTCACCAGCCTGTCCCGTCACCTCCCAGGAGGCCCCCAGGGTTGTGGTGGATGAGGTCTGGCCTCAGGGATTCCTCCCATGGCAGTGTCCAAGTTGCCAGAGAGGGCCGTCTTCCCTTTCTCCATGCTGCGGAGGAAGCTGACTGGGGACATGTCTGCACTGTTTGTGTGGGGGGCTTGTTCCAACCCCGTTCTGCAATTTTTTCTTTAGGTTTATGCAAGCCAAAATGACATTCTCTACCCTCGATTTTAATGGACATCAGTAACTGGGATCATGAATTGGGCTAAAAGCTGATGAAATTTAGTATTCAGATCAAATAACAAGTGTCCATTGAAGCACATTTTTTAAATTACCAACATAATATTGTTGTGGGAAAACCCAGGTTATTGTCACACTACCAGGAAAGATTATGCAGATACTTTGAAGAGTGAGGGGGCCAGAATTTGTCGGGTGAAAACGAAAAACAACACAGCAAAGCGAGAGAGGAGCTCCTGTTAACAGGCCCTCATCTCACAGACTAATTCCCAGGTTCCCACACAGGAACAGGAGTGGCCAGGCTCCTCTCCGCCGCAAGGTGCAAACTTCTGTGGTTCCACCCCCACTTCTCCCAGTGCGCAGGCCTGTCAGAGGTGCTCCAGAAAATCCTTTATACTTGGATGTCTCAATAGGTAATTTGAAAAAGAACAAATTGTCTTTTTGTCTGCTTCTTTTCTTAAGTGGCTCTAACCTACTTCTTTTAAGTTTGCCCTAAAGCCAGATTGTCTTGTGATTGGCCGCACCAAGAAGGCCTGGAGCAGAGGGAGTGGGATTCACTGCTGAGCCTCTTCTGTCACCAACTCCACTGCATCACGGACCTGGGAGTTGTCATTCTACTGCTGACTGACACATTAAAGAAGACGAGATGGTCCTAGCAGGAATCTGTATTTCTCTTGATGAGAAAATGAAAATATTGTATTATGTTCAGAAATTGAGTGTGAACACTTACTAATAGATTAATAGACTAAGTGACATTTATTCAATGCTTTTTTTTTTTTTTTTTTTGAGATGGAGTCTTGCTCTCTCGCCCAGACTGGAGTGCAGTGGCGCGATCTCGGCTCACTGCAACCTCCGCCTCCTGGGAGTGATTCTTCTGCCTCAGCCTCCCAAATAGCTGGAACTACAGGTGCACGCCACCACACCTGGCTAATTTTTGTATTTTGTATTTTTTTTTTTTAGTGGAGATGGGGTTTCACCATATTGGCCAGGCTGGTCTCGAACTCCTGACCTCGTGATCAGCCCACCTCAGCCTCCCAAAGTGCTGGGATTACAGGCATGAGCCACCATGCCCAGTCTATTCAATGCATTTTATTTTAGAAATTAAAGATCAAATATTTAACAAATATTTGACGTCAAATATTTAACAAATATTTGATGGGTAATAAAGTTTCATGTTAAAGAAAAGATGGTACAAGAGGAGTGGGTGAAAACAGGAAATATAGCTCAGAATTCCAGTTGTACTTCTCCCAGTAGGAGCATGAATGCTGACTGTATGCCACAATTTTGAGGTAAAACAAAATGAAATAAGACATTCTTCCAACTCAGGAAGCTTACAACTCAGGGAGGTAAAGAGACTAAGGCAAATATCAAAATAGTGCAGTATATGGCTGGGTGGGATGGCTCAAACCTGTAATCCTAGCACTTTGGGAGGCCAAGGCAGGCAGATCACTGGAGGTCAGGAGTTCTAAACCAGCCTGGCCAACGTAGTGAAACCTCTTCTCTACTAAAACAAAGAAAAAATAATAAATAAAATAAAATAAAAATAATAAATATATAAACAAATAAATAATAAATAATTAGCCGAGAATGGTGGCGCACTCCTGTAATCCCAGCTACTCAGGAGGCTGAGGCAGGAGAATCGCTTGAACCCAGGAGGCAGAGGTTACATTGAGCCAAGATTGCACCACTGCACTCCAGCCTGGGTGACAGAGCAGGACTCCATCTCAAAAAAAAAAAACAACATAGCTGGGCACAGTGGCTCACACCCGTAATCCCAGCACTTTGGGAGGCCAAGGTGGGTGGATCACCTGAGGTCAGGAGTTTGAGACCAGCCTGGCCAACATGGTGAAACCCTGTTTCCACTAAAAATACAAAAATTAGCCAGGCATGGTGGTGTGTGCCTGTAATCCCAGCTACTTGGGAGGCTGAGGCACAAGAATCGCTTGAACCTGGAAGGCGGAGGTTGCAGTAAGCTTAGATCCTGCCACTGCACTCCAGCCTCAGTGACAGTGAGACTCCTTCTAACAACAACAACAAAAAAGTACAGTATTTGGACTATAATAAGTGTCATAGAAGAATAGCCATCAAAGCAATGTGGGAATTCAGGAGAGGTAGAGATCATCTTGGTTGTGGGTGATTCATTCATTCAATAAACAGTACCTAGTATGGCCAGTTCAATGTGTAAGACATTGAACTGCACAGTGAATTAAACAGACCTGCCCTCATGGAGCTCACAAGCTAGCAGGGAGAGACAGGTTGTATAAACAATAAGCAAATCAAGTAAGTCAATTAAATGTTTGTTAAAGAGGTTTTTTGTTTGTTTGTTTTTTGTTAAAGAGGTTTTAAATACTAAGGGGAAAAAGGAAATAGAGCAGGGATCTTGACTTTTCCTCTGAGTAGAAGAGGCTATCGGAGAATTCTGAGCAGCAGAGTGACATAACCTAATTGATATTTTAGTAGGATCACTCTAAATTGAGAAGCGCTCAGATGTTTGCAAGAAATATTAAAACCATCATCGTTAATGTGTATTGAGCAAGCCCTGCGTGCCAGACACTGAGAATCAAGTATCCTGGATTCTCTCAAGCCCTCTCCTATCAACACTTTGGGGTCGATATCATTACAATCTCTAGTAAGCTGACTGAAATTGAAGCCAAAAAGCTAAATAATTTGTCGAAAACCTCACCACCAACAGGAGGAAGAGCCACACATGCCAAACGTTCCAACTGCTAGCCCTCTGCTTCCAGGTGGTTCTATTCCAGGTGGTATCTAAATGCAACCCACTTTCCTACAATCCACTGTCATGAGATGGATTTCTCGGAAAATCTAACAGGGTTCCCAATATTTGAAGCTCTCCTTTGGGAAGTTTCTGTGCAGAACTCAAACAGGAACTCTCTGTTCCACTCAAGCCAAGAAATACATGACTATAATGGTCAAGATAGGAACATGAATGATAAAGTATATCACCTCAAAGATTTTTTAATGCAATATAGTAGAAGTTACAAGGTATATATCTATGTTTTAAAAAATAAAAATAAACAAACAAACCATAAAGACCAGGCAAAAAGAGCTAGACAGACAAAAAGCCAAAGGAGTTTAGGACTCCGAGTTCATTGCCACTCAAACATGCCATGTTCATTTATCATTTTATGCCTGGCTCTTGCACACTTGTCCTCACATGTTTTTATTCTCATAAAAAAAACTTGTATCTGAGCACTAATTGTTATCATCCCCAATTTATAGGTGAAAAACCAAGCTTAGAGATAATTGCCAAGGTGGCATTTTACAATTCAACACCATTTTTGTTAACTCCAAATTCCATAGACTTTTTACTCAATCACACTGTCATTTGGATGGAGGAAAAGGAGAGGAGAAGAGAGGGAGAAACATTGTCTCATACTAGGAACAAATGACTACCAGCAAAGTCAATAGCTACCTACCATAATATCCAACTAGATGGTGATGCAGGATGAGGTGCCTCTTACCCAGACACAGTAACTAAAGGCAAATTGTAAGTAGGGCAAGCTGAGTCTGGAAGAGGTCAGGTGCTAAGATGAGTAGTCCAGAACATGGGACATATTTGGCCAGAGCCCAAGCATGAAACACAAACTGGTGCTACTGGGACACAGGGCAGTAGAAGACATGGGAAGAAACTTGGGGCAAGCGATGGGTGGTCAGGGTACTGGATAAAAAAGAAGGGCACAAAATGTGACATAGGGGACTTGATAATAATTCTTGAGTAGAAGTGTGAGGGAGAGGCAGGACCTCTGTGAGGGTCTTAGGCCAAATGCTGGCTTCATGAATGGTCAGAATGACATGGGTAATGATAGATCATGGGTAGGTAGAGGACATACGTGGAGGTGAATCCTCCCAAGTGCTCAGATTGGGACTCAGGATTCCCTCTTCCACCTACCCATGGGGAGGCCCTGCAGTGTCTGGGGCCCGGGATCTAAAGGGTGATGTTTATTCTCCAAGGTGCCTGACCACACCTGGCCATTTTATGTCATTATTTAACTCAACCACTACCAATGTTATGGGACCCTTAAAAAGAGATTGATTGACTGATTGATTTACTTATTTATTTAAGAAACCAAAGCGTCTCTTCCCTATGTGAATTTTGTCTCAAAAAGGATTCTGTTGTATATATTTTAGAACTTAATCTTATAATATTGCAATATTTTTATCCAAGTCTTTTCCAAACATTGGATTTTTGTGAGATTTGACGATTAAAAAAAAATTCCTTTAACTTCTACCATTTTGCCATCTTTGGAGGATATAAGCATGTGAGGAGCAATGCATGTGATTCCTATAAACTCATATTTCTTATTTTTAAGCCCTGGCATTGTTTGGGCTGACATCTCCTCAGCCCAAATGATGAAAAGTTTTGGCAACTGTTTATTTTACCATAATCAAATCCATGCAAGATTCTGAGTCCTGAAGAATGCTTTTCTACCAATCCACCACCTAGGCTGGAGTGGTTAGAATGCTCAGAAGAACCCAGCGAAGAAAAAGACTTCTGAGGTGATGAATAAGACTATCCCATATCGGAGGCCTTTTTGGATGGGTAGTGTGTGGTGGCCTTGGTATGTGCTTTCTCGCACTACATCACGCCATCATTGATATATGGTTAGTGTATTGATTAGTAGGCCTAGTGATAATAGGGTTGTGGAGTAGAAGTGAAACCATATGGTCAGGCCTGATGTTATTAGGAGGGCCGAGAGGGCCCCTGTTAGGGGCCATGGGCTGGGTTTTACTATGTGATAAGCATGCGATTGGTGGGCCATTATGAGTTGTCATGTAAGTAGAGGCTCACTAGAAGTGTAAAAACATAGGCTTGAATTAGGGCAACGGCAATTTCTAGAATAGTTAATAAAATTAAAATTATGAAGGTGATGAGGGTTAAGGGGAAGCTGATGGTTAATATTGCTAGCGTAGTGCTTCCAATTAAGTGTATGAGTAGGTGGCCTGCAGTGATGTTGGCGGTTAAGCGTACGGCTAAGGCTAATGGTTGAATAAATAGGCTGATGGTCTCGATAATAATTAGTATGGGGATGAGGGGTGTGGGCGTACCTTGTGGTAGGAGGTGGGTTAGGGTGATTTTGGCTTTGAAGCGGAAGCCTGTAATCACCGTACCTGCTCACAGGGGGATTGCTATGGCTAGGTTTATAGATAGTTGGGTAGTTGGTGTAAATGAGTAGGGTAGGAGTCCTAGGAGGTTGGTTGAGGCAATGAAAATAATTAGGGATATTAGTATGAGGGATCAGGTTCGTCTTTTAATGTTATGGATAGTTATTATTTGTTTTAAGGTGAGTTGGATTAGTCGCTGTTGAGTGGCGATTAGTCGATTGCTGATGAAGTATTTGGAGGTGGGAACCAGTAAGGGGGGAAATAGAATGATTGGTACTGAGGCAGGTAGGCCTAGTACTGTAGGGGTAATGAATGAAGTGAATAGATTTTCGTTCATTTTAGTTCTCAGGGTTTGGCATGGTTTTTTGTTTTAGTGAATTTTGGCGAAGCGGGTGAATGGAAGTGTGTATTTAATAGTTTTATTTGAGTAATGAGAAATAGTGTGAGAAGTACGGGGGTGATGACAGTAGGCCATGTGGTGGTGTTTAGTTGTGGCATTTCACTGCAAAGAGAAAATAGCTCTCTTAGTCATTAACTTAAAAGGTTAATGCTAGGTTAGCTTTACAGTGAGCCTTGAAGGGGGAGTGGGGCAGGCTGCAGGGTGAGTAGGAGGGCTATAAAGTGAATACGGGCCCTATTTCGAAGATTTTTAGGGGAATTAGTTCTAGGACGATGGGTATAAAGCTGTGATTAGCTCCGCAGATTTCTGAACATTGGCCATAATATACTCCTGGCCGTGTGGCAGTGAATGTGGTTTGGTTTAGGCGTCCGGGGATTGCATCTGTTTTTAGGCCTAATGAGGGGACGGTTCATGAGTGTAAAACCTCTTGGGATGTGATTATTATGCGAACGGGGGCTTCAACTGGGAGGACTACTCCCAGTTGTCGACGTCAAGGAGTCGTAGGTCCCCTGGTTCTAGGAATAATGGTGGGAGCATATAGGAATTGAAGATTAATCCGCCATAGTCAGTATATTCTTAAGTCCAATATCACTGATGGCCAATTGATTTGATGGTAAAGGAGAGATCGTTGATTTCGTCTGTCAAATAAAGAATGCGTAGAGATGGGCGGGCGATTAGGACTAGGATAATAGCTGGTAAGATAGTTCAAACAGTCTCTATTTCTTGGGCGTCTGAGATGCTAGTGTTGGTCAATTTTGTTGTGAGTGTTAGGAAAAGGGCGTATAGGACTAGGAAGCAGATTAGGAAAATGATTATAAGGGCGTGGTCATGAAAGATGACTAGTTCTTCTATGATAGGGGAGGTAGCGTCTTACAGACCTACCTGTGCTGCTTGTGCCATTAAGATACACAGGGCTTAACCTGTAATTTAACTTTGACAAGGTTATGAAATGCTTTTTCTAGTATCTTTTTGAAAAAGTCATGGAGGTTATGGGGCTGGCTTGAAATCAGCTTTAGGAGGTTCGATTCCTTCCTTTTTTGTTCAGGTTTCATATAGACTGGCTCTTCAAACGTATGGTAGGGTGGAGGGCATCCGTACAATCACTCCAGGTTTGTAGAGGGTTGTTCAATTATTAGGACTTTTTGCTTTGAGGCGAAAGCTTCTCAGATTATAAAAATTATTAGTATTACCGCTGTCAGGGAAATAAATGAGCCTGCGGATGATAGAATGTTTCATGTGGTATATGCGTCGGGGTAATTGGAGTAACGTCGGGGTATTCCAGATAGGCCAAGGAAGTGTTGTGGGAAGAAGATTAGATTTACGCCAACAAATAGGATAACGAAGTGGATTTTGGCATAGGTCTGGTCTAAGGTGTAGCCTGAGAATAGTGGGAATCAGTGGATGAAGCCTCCTATGATGGCGAATACAGCCCCCATTGACAAGACGTAATGAAAATGAGCTACAACGTAGTATGTGTCATGTAGTACAATGTCTAATGATGAGTTTGCTAGTACGAAGCCTGTTAGGACGCCTACGGTGAAGAGGAAAATAAATCCTAGGGCTCAGAGGACTGCAGCGGATCATTTAGTATTGCTTCCGTGGAGAGTAGCGAGTCAACTAAATACTTTGACGCCAGCGGGGATGGCGATAATTATAGTAGCAGAGGTGAAGTAGGCCCGTGTATCTACGTCTATTCCTACTGTAAATATATGGTGGGCCCATACAATAAATCCTAGAAAACCAATTGACATTATGGCTCAGACTATACCTATATATCCGAATGGCTCTTTTTTTCCGGAGTAGTACGTTACGATCTGGGAAATTATACCGAAGCCTGGTAGGATGAGAATATAAACTTCGGGGTGGCCAAAAAACCAGAATAAGTGCTGGTATAGGATAGGATCCCCTCCTCCAGCTGGATCAAAGAACGTAGTATTTAGGTTGCGGTCTGTTAGCAGCATGGTGATGCCAGCAGCTAGGACTGGAAGGGAAAGGACTAGCAAGACTGCTGTGATTAGGACGGATCAGACGAAAAGGGGCGTCTGGTATTGAGATATTGCGGGGGGTTTTATATTAATAATTGTTGTGATGAAATTGATAGCTCCTAGAATAGAGGAAATGCCTGCTAGATGTAGAGAGAAGATTGCCAAGTCTACAGAGGCTCCTGGGTGGGAGTAGTTTCCTGCTAAGGGAGGGTAGACTGTTCAGCCTGTTCCTGCACCGGCCTCCACTATAGCAGATGCGAGTAGTAGTAGGAAGGAGGGAGGGAGGAGTCAGAAGCTTATGTCGTTTATGCGCGGGAACGCTATGTCGGGAGCGCCAATTATTAGGGGTACTAGTCAGTTGCCAAAGCCCGCAATTATAATGGGCATCACTATGAAAAAAATTATTACGAATGCATGGGCCGTGACGATGACGTTATAGATATGGTCATTACCTAGGAGGTTGCCGGGTTGACCTAGCTCAGCCCGGATGAGGAGGCTTAGGGCTGTGCCCAGGACTCCAGCTCATGCGCCGAATAATAAGTATAATGTTCCAATACCCTTGTGGTTTGTGGAGAACAATCAGCGGTCGGCGAACATCAGTGTGTGTGTTTGGGGCGGGGCGGGGGGTAAAATGGCTGAGTATGGCATTAGACTGTAAATCTAAAAACGGGCTAAACCTCTTTTTACCAGCCCTGAGGTGATTATCATGTTGAATTGCAAATTCGAAGGAGCAGCTTCAAACCTGCCGGGGCTTCTCTCGCCTTTTTTCCCTGCGGCGGGAGAAGTGGACTGAAGCCAATTGATTAGGGTGTTTAGCTGTTAACTAAATGTTTGTGGGTTTAAGTCCCATCGGTCTAGTAAGGGCTTAGCTGAATTAAAGTGGCTGGTTTGCGTTCAGTTGATGCAAGGTAGGGTTTTGCAGTCCTTAGTTGTTACAGAAATTAAGTATTGTAACTTACTGAGGGCTTCGAAGGCTCTTGGTCTGTGTTAACCTAAATTTCTATGAGATAGTCAGTATAAGGGGGGAGATGGGTAGAAGTAAGGTGGTGAGGATGATGAGTGCGGGGAGGAGGGGAGTGGGCTTTGTGTTTTCGAATTGTCATTTTATTTTTACATTGTTGGACATGGGGAGTAGTGTGATTGAGGTGGAGTAAATTAGGCGCATGTTAAAATAGAGGTTAAGGAGGGTGATGATGGCTATGATGGTAGGGGTAACGAGGCTATCATTTTTTTGTGAACTCTTCGATGATAGCTCATTTGGGTAGGAAGCCAGTTAGTGGGGGTCGGCCTCCTAGGGATAGTAGGGTAGATGGAATTAGGGGCATTAGCCACGTTAGTTTGTTTCAGGTGCGAGATAATAGCAGGATTGTGGTGCTAGAATTTAAGTTGAGAATTAGGAATGCGGTAGTTGTCAGAATAACGTAGATGACTAGGTTGAGGATGGTGACGTTTGGGTTGTATGGCAATACTGCTATTATTCAGCCTACGTGGGTAATTGAGGAGTATGCCAGGATTTTACGCAGTTGGGTTTGGTTTAGTCCGCCCCAGCTGCCTGCTAGAATAGATAAAATTGAAAGGGTAAGGAGAACGTTTACGTTTACTGATGGAGAGATTTGGTATATAATTGAAATGGGGGCTAATTTTTGTCACGTAAGGAGGAGTAGGCCGGACATTAGGGGGATTCCTTGGGTGACTTCTGGGACTCAGAAGTGAAAGGGGACTATTCCGAGTTTTATTGCCAGGGCTGTTACAATTATTAGTGACGAGTATTAGTTGGTGGTGTTGGCTGTGGTTCATTGCCCTGAGAGTACATTGTTGGAGAGGATGGCTATTAGAAGGATTATGGATGCGGTTGCTTGTGTAAGGAAATATTTAATAGCAGCTTCTGTAGAGCGGGGTTTTTTTTTTTGTTTTTTTTTTTTTTTTTTTTTTTGGTTAGGATTGGGATGAAGGCTAGTATATTTATTTCTAAGCCTAGTCAGGTAAAGAATCAGTGCGAGCTTAGTGCTGCAATGAATGTACCTGTGAAGACGGTTAGGTAGATGATAGGTTGGGCTAAGGGGTTAATTAGTACGGGAAGGATATAACCAACATTTTCGGGGTATGGGCCCGATAGCTTATTTAGCTGACCTTACTTTAGGATAGGGTGTGATAAGTGGCACGGAGAATTTTGGATTCTCAGGGATGGGTTCGATTCCCATGGTCCTAGAAATAAGGGGATTTAAACCCCTACAATTTACTCTATCAAAGTAACTCTTCTGTCAGACATATTTCTTAAGTTTGGGGAGGAATGCCGGAGATTGTAATGGGCACGGAGATGTGTCATATGAGTAGTGCTAACGTGAGTGGTAGGAAATTTTTTCATAGGAGATGCATGAGCTGGTCGTAGCGGAATCGGGGATATGTTGATCGAATTCATAAAAATAGGGAAGTCAGGAGTAGGGTTTTGATGGTGAAAAATGTTGTGTAGAGTTCTGGGGAGTGGATGTTGAATGTTGTCCCTAGGAAAATTATGGTAGTGAGGGCGTTTGTTATGATAATATTTGTATACTCGGCTATAAAAAATAGGGCAAATGGGCCTGCGGCATATTCAATGTTAAAGCCTGAGACTAGCTCGGATTCTCCTTCGGTGAGGTCGAAGGGGGTTCGGTTGGTTTCTGCTAGTGTTGAGATAAATCATATTATAGCCAAGGGCCATAATGGCAGGAGTAGTCACAGGTGTTCTTATGTTGTGATGAGAGTGGAGAGGTTGAATGAACCACTTAGTAGTAGTACTGACAGTAGGATGATGGCTGGGGTGATTTCGTATGAGATTGTTTGGGCTACTGCCCGTAATGCGCCGATTAAGGCGTAGTTTGAGTTTGATGCTCATCCTGACCAAAGGATGGAGTAGACGGCTAGGCTGGATGTAGCTAGGATGAATAGGAGACCTAAGTTGAGATTAATTAGGGGATTGGGTATGGGGAGGGGGGCTCATAATAGGAGGGCGATGGTGAGGGCTAGGGCGGGGGCGATGATATAAAGGGTGATGGTTGATGTGGAAGGTTTTAGGGGCTCTTTGGTGAATAGTTTTAGGGCGTCGGCAAAGGGTTGTAGTAGTCCGTAGGGGCCTACAATGTTGGGTCCTTTGCGTAGTTGTGTGTAGCCCAGGATTTTTCGTTCGGTTAGCATTAGAAATGCTATGGCGATTAGGATAGATGTGACCAGGAGTAGGAGGTTGATTATGGGCATTTTGTTAAGAAGAGGAGTTGAACCTCTGACTGTAAAGCTTTAAATTTTATGCAATTACCGGGCTCTGCCATCTTAACAAACTCTTTTCTTGAGTGGGTGTGGGTGTGGTGTTAAATTGAGATAATATCATTTATGGGGGGAAGGTGCTTTGTGAAGTAGGCCTCATTTCTCTTGTCCTTTCGTACAGGGAGAAATATGAAATAGATAGAAACCGACCTGGATTCCTCCGGTCTGAACTCAGATCACGTAGGACTTTAACCTTTGAACAAACGAACCTTTAATAGCGGCTGCACCATCGGGATGTCCTGATCCAACATCGAGGTCGTAAATCCTATTGTTGATATGGACTCTAGAACAGGATTGCGCTGTTATCCCTAGGGTAACTTGTTCCGTTGGTCAAGCTATTGGATCAATTGTATGTGGTAGTTCGTTTTGACTTGTGAAGTCTCAGCATGTGTTTCTCGGAGGCTGGGTTGTACTCCGAGGTCGCCCCAACCGAAATTTTTAATGCAGGTTTAGTGGTTTAGAGCCTGTGGGCTTGTTGGGTGTTATTTGCATAAGTAAATTGAAGCTCCATAGGGTCTTCTCGTCTTGTTATGTTATGTCCGCCTCTTCACGGGCAGGTCAATTTCACTGGTTGAAAGTAAGAGACAGTCGAACCCTCGTGAAGCCATTCATACAAGGCCCTATTTAAGGAACAAGTGATTATGCTACCTTTGCACGGTTAGGGTACCGCGGCCATTAAACATATGTCACCGGGCAGGGGGTGCCTCTAATACTGGTAATGCTAGAGGTGATGTTTTTGGTAAACAGGCGGGGTAAGATTTGCCGAGTTCCTTTTACTTTTTTTAACCTTTCCTGATGATCATGCCTGTGTTGGGTTAACAGTGGAAATAATAATGGTCTATTTGTTGATTATGTATATTGAGCTGTTAACTGTCATGTGGTATTTTGGTCTAACATAGGCTTATGCAGAGGAGAATGTATTCATGTTACTTATACTAACATTATTTCTTCTATAGGGTAATAGATTGGTCCAATGGGGTATAAGGAGTTCAGTTATATGCTTGGTATTTTTTGGTAATTAGGTGTCGAGCTTGAACGCTTTCTTAATTGGTGGCTGCTTTTAGGCCCACTATGGGTGTTGTATTTTTTACTCTCTTTACAAGGTTTTTTTCCTAGTGTCTAAAGAGCTGTTCCTCTTTAGACTAACAGTTAAATTTACAAGGGGATTGGGGATTCTGCAGGTAAATTTAAAGTTGAACTAAGATTCTATCTTGGACAAGCAGCTATCACCAGGCTCGATAGGTTTGTCGCCTCTACCTATAAATCTTCCCACTATTTTGCCACATAGACGGGTGTGGTCTTTTAGCTGTTTGTAGGTAGCTCGTCTGGTTTCGGGGGCCTTAGCTTTGGTTCTCCTTGCGAAGTTATTTCTAGTTAATTCATTATGCAAAAGGTACAGGGGTTAATCCTTGCTATGTTGTGCTTGGTTATTTTTTTTTTTTCATCTTTCCCTTGCGGTACTATATCTATTGCGCCGAGTTATAATTTCTGTGCCTATACTTTATTTGAGTGAATGGTTTGGTTAAAGTTGTTTGGTAGTAGGGTGAGTTGGGTTTAGGGCTAGAGTTAGCTCAGAGTGGTCAAGTTGAATTGAAATCTCCCAAGTGTAAGCCGGGTGCTTTATGTTAAGCTACTCTCTGGTTCGTCCAAGCGCACTTTCCAGTACACTTACCATGTTACGACTTGCCTCCTCTATATAAATGCATAGGGGCTTTAGTTAAATAGTCCTTGAAATATACTTGAAGAGGGTGACGGGCGGTGTGTACGCGCTTCAGGGCCCTGTTCAACTAAGCACTCTACTCTTAGTTTACTGCTAAATCCACCTTCGACCCTCAGGTTTCATAAGGGTTATCGTAGTTTTCTGAAGCAGAAAATGTAGCCCATTTCTTGCCACCTCATGGGCTACACCTTGACCTAACGTCTTTACGTGGATGCTTGCGCTTACCTTGTAGCCTTCATCAGGGTTTGCTGAAGATGGCGGTATATAGGCTGAGCAAGAGGTGGTGAGGTTGATCGGGGTTTATCGATTACAGAACAGGCTCCTGTAGAGGGATATGAAGCACCGCCAAGTCCTTTGAGTTTTAAGCTGTGGCTCGTAGTGTTCTGGAGAGCAGTTTTGTTAATGTAACTGTTAAAGTTTAGGGCTAAGCATAGTGGGGTATCTAATCCCAGTTTGGGTCTTAGCTGTTGTGTGTTCAGATATATTAAAGCCACTTTCGTAGTTTATTTTATATTAACTGAAGTTTTCTACAACTCAGGTAAATTTTAGCTTTATTGGGGGGAGGTGATCTAAAACACTCTTTACTCCGGCTTCTATTAGCTTGGGTTAATCGTGTGACCGCGGTGGCTGGCACGAAATTGACCAACCCTAAGGTTAGTATAGCTTAGTTGAACTTTCGTTTATTACTAAAGGTTTATCACTGCTGTCTCCCGTGGGGGTGTGGCTAGGCTGAGCGTTTTGAGCTGCATTATTGCGTGTTTGATACTTGCTCCTCTTAATCAGAATGACCTGGAGGGCGACTCACCGGGGCGGGGATGCTTGCATGTGTAATCTTACTAAGAGCTAATAGAAAGGCTAGGACCAAACCTATTTGTTTACGGGGCGGTATGGGCCCATCGAGACATTTTCAGTGTATTCCTTTGAGTGAAATAAGCTATATAAACTATGCAGGAGTGTCTTTTGGGTTAGGTTGATTTGGGGTGTAGGAATAGCAGCGGTATATACGTTGAATAAAGCGACTGTGGGAAGCCAGTGCCCCCCAAATTGAGGGGTAGGGGCTAGGCTGGAGTGGTAGAGGGTCGAAGCATTGGTAGAAAAAATTCTAGTAACGACAGATCATTATACTCAGCATCATAGCACCTTAGATGTCAAGTGCTGTCTTCCCTTGTCAATGCCCATCGCTGCTACTCACTCATATGATCACGTGGTCATCCTGTGAACTAGGCAGGTTAGATGAGCAAGTTGAGACTAAGCTTTCTGAGACTGAAATTTTTCCTTTGTCAAAATTGGGTGAATACCCAATTTCCTATTCAAACATTAATATAATTTGAGCTAAGGTTAGGATTATCCACCCCCAACTCCCACCCATTGGCTGGGTAGATAAACCTCTCAAAGGAGAAAACTGGAAGGGAAATAAGGTACATCTACATTTCAATCTCTGGCTTGATAGATTGGTATTAAATTTGTCTTTAATGACTCTTATCCTACATTCCTATCTTATTACAGTCAGCTGCAAAAGAAACAACAATCCTGAATGTACCTTAAAGGGCACAGGAGGATTAAATAATGGATGAAGAATGTCCTGACAAGTCTGTCAGGCTTAAACTTTGGAACATGCAGAAGATGCCTCAGAGTCTCAGGAGCAATGGGCCCAATGAACAATATCACTGACATTCTGGCTATGATTTTTTCTTTTTAAGGAAAACCTATTTTAGGCCTTCAGACTTTTATTTTCATTTTCCTGTATGTTGTAAACTCGAGCTGCACTGTTCTTAATGGAAGCCACTGGCCATTCATGGCTTTTGAGCACTGGACATGTGGCTAGTCCCAGTCCACATGGCAAAATGCCCCAGATATTGAAGACTTCATGCTAGACAAGGAAGTAAAATTGCTCATCAATAATTTCATATGGGTTACATGGCAATATTTTTGATGTATCATGTTAAACAAAATATATTATTAGAGTTAATTTTACCTGTTTCTTTTAGTTTTCTTTTTTGAGACGGAGTCTCACTCTGTTGCCCAGGCTGGAGTGCAGTGGTGCGATCTCGGCTCACTGCAACCTCCACCTCCCAGATTCTCCTGCCTCAGCCTTCCGAGTAGCTGGGATTATAGGCGCGTGTCACCACACCTGGCTAATTTTTGTATTTTTAGTAGAGACAGGGTTTCGCCATGTTGGCCAGGCTGGTCTCTAACTCCTGACCTCAGGTGATCCACCCGCCTTGGCCTCCCAAAGTTCTGGTATTACAGGCATGAGCCACCACACCCGGCCTCTTTTAGCTTTTTAATGTGGCTGCTGTAAAGTTTAAAATTATGTCTTGGTTCACATGAGTGGCCTGCATTGTATTTCTTTCACATAGCAGTCGTCTAGAGAACAATTATTTCTTAAGAACTGTGAAGAGTTTGAGATTTTATCCCACTTGCAAGCTAAGAAGTCACCCATCTACAGTTTCATGGATGCTGGTAGAAGACACCAGACTCCTGGGTCAAAGACAAAGGATAGTTTATAACTGAAAGCAATAGCAGTGGCCAGAGTATCAGCATATTTGTACCACCTCACCAAGCCCACATTTCCACAGGGCCAGATGACACTTATACATGTAGTGTATTGCATTACAGGAGAAAAACTTTGAATGTAGAGAACTTAAATCTTTTATGAAGTGCAGTAAGCAAACCTACTATTTGCTCTGGAGAAAGACACTAACTCTATTTTCTAAGGCTGTTAACTATACAAATGTCCTTGAAAAGATAATCCAGGAAAGAGGATAATCAGTGCATTCCTTGCAAGATGTACAGAAATGTGAGAGACTGATCGAGAATTATCTACTAACATTCTCATTTCCATAGGTCTGCTTTTCTTAGACTGTACATTTCTCTTTGAGAATGTTGTATTTCTACAGACTAATTTAATATGTATTGTTCAAAAGCCAACATTAATCCCTAACTCACTGTAATTTCTGGAAGGGTTTGTAATTTCCGTACTGAATTGCACGCCCTGGTCTTAACGCTTGCTTCTCTTCTTTGAAAATAACTCATTTTTTGGAAATCATTGGATTACAATTTCCTTAATGGACCTTTGGCACTGTGTAGAAAAGTAAGACAGGAATGAGAAAACCCAATAAAATAGGCTGATTCTCTGGGCACACACATGGAAGACACATTTGGGAGCACTGGCGCTTTAAAAACATTGGTTTAACTGAACAGTGATTGGAAGTTTCCTCAAAGTCTTGACTCCAGAGCCTCAGTTCCCATGACAGCATACAGGTCTGAACAGGCTCTGTCTTGCACCTTGGAGCATTACACCTTCAAAGCGTTTTACCAACATCAAGTAATTGATTTTCACAATGCAGTGGAGAGCTTGATCATTAAGTACTATTATCCAGATTTGACTGGCTTAATTCACTTGCCTCAGGCTCCAGCAGCCAAGTCAAAAGCAAGAGGTGGATTCAGAATATCTGGCTTCCATCCTGTATAACCCTAGGCAATGTCTATGTTTTTGCGTATAAAACCACTCCTCCCTGTCCTCTTAAACACATAAATTATGTAGCAACTCATTCAGCAATACTATATTTTCCTGCGCTGTTACTTATAGACTATTTTTCTTCAGTTCTTTTAAAATGATAACTATTTGACTTTTAAGTGTTTTCATTCATTTAAATAACAGATGCATATGAAAGACAAAAGCGGGGCTGCGTATGCACTGAAAAGTATTCTACATTCCTTCCCGGTCACTCAGCCACTTAGTTCTCCCTGGAGGCAGTCCTCCTTATTTCTAGTGAATATTTCCAGAGATAGACCATGCATTTACAAGTATGCCTATATCTTTTCTATTATGTAATTAATATGCATGCTATACATACATTTCTGCATCTTGCTTTTTTTCAATTTCTTTTTCTTTTCTTTCTTTTTGAGACAGAGTCTCGCCCAGGCTTGAGTGCGGTGGCGCAATCTTGGCTCACTGCAAGCTCTGCCTCCCGGGTTCAAGTGAGTCTTGTGCATAAGCCTCCCGAATACCTGGGATTACAGATGTGCGCCACCATGCCCAGCTAATTTTTGTATTTTTAGTAGACATAGGGTTTCACTATGTTGGCCAGGCTGGCTTTTTTCAATTTTCAATCTTGGAAATCATTCTATATCAGTACTTTCAGTGCCTCATTCTTTGAACTGTACCATGTGTTATCAGTATCCTCTTTGGGAGCATGGAGATTGTTTCTAATCTTGCTATTACAAACAGCATCTATTTAGCCAATACTTACCCGTACTCACTTTTTGCCAGGCTCTCCAATGAATACCCTTGTACTTATGTCATTTCTTGCACTTCTGCTATCCTTTTGCAAATTATATCTAACACAAAGTAAGTGTATTTACTGTAGTTGTAATTTTCATTTCCCTAATTATACATGAATTTGAGCATCTTCTCAATTGTCTGTTTTGCTATTAGGTTAATGATCTTTGACTTATTTATTTGTCAGTTCTTTTAGAATTATGTGTATACCCTTTGTATTTGATATGCATTGAAAATATTAACCTGGTTTTAATTTCTCATTTCATTTTGTTTATTATTTTTCTCACCTTGTAGATATTTTTATTATACAATCAAATTTATCAATCCTTTTTATATGACTCCTAGGTTTTGTGTCCTACTTGGAAAAAAATTTTCTTACTGTGAGATAATTTTTAAAAATTTTTTTTTTTTCTGATATCTTATACTTTCTTTTTTTATAGTTAAATCATTGATCCATCTTCAAATAATTTTGGCCTTACTTGAGGCAAGAATTCCATTTTCTTTTTTCCAGATGTCTTTTAGTTGTTCCAATACTGTAAAGACAATTTAAGAAAAAATAGTTTAACTTCAAAGAGTTTTATAATTTATTAATAGTACGATATTTCTTTTACCCAGTGTGTATTCTTTAGGAAGATGAGAAGATGTGTGTCTTTTCCCATCCAGTCCATTTTAGTAATAAGTCCTTCCTTAATGGCCAGGGCATAACTTGCCTATTTAATGGTCAAAGCATACTAGCACTCAGCTACAAAAGAAAGATACCAGGAGATGCAGAACCAGAGGACCCAGCTAAGCTGTGCCTTGGATCCTGACACACAGAAACTATGAGATAATAATTGGTGTTGTTTTAAGCCACTAAGTTTTGGGATAATTTGTTACACAGCAATAGAAAACACAATGGGCACAGATGAAGGTAGAGAAGTCCATATAGAAGTGGAAGCTGTTATATATGAGTTCTAAATTTCTTTTCAAAAAATCAAGACGTCAGTATGTTCAATACCTTGCCTTCTACTTTTAAACTTAACTTCCTTATAAAGCAACCTTTTTCGATTATCTGCTCCACCCTAACTCATTCTGATTACCTGCTCCACCCTGACTCATTACCTGCTCTGTCATAACCATTTCTTCCCCCAAATCACTCACCCCATGAATCTCTTTAAATTAGCTAATCAGAATTAGTTTAGCCTGTGTGGTCTAACCCTAGCCAATAGGGGAACGACACAGCAGCAGGGGCCACGTGCGTCAGGGATAAGAACCCCTTCCCCTCCCTTGTCCAAGTGTGCACTCACCATTGCTCCATCTGTAAGGGCGCACCCTTCTATGGAAGTAACTTGCCTTGCTGAGAATTAAAAAGAAAATTTTATATTCAAGTGCCATTTCTTTTGCAGCACCGAAACTTTATTTATAACAAAGCCAATGTAGTTCTTTTCTGATTGCTTTCATTTTCTCAGTGACAAGGTCATCAGCTGACAGTGAAGGTGCAGCAAGATGTTATAGACGTTAAGGAGAAATGAGAAGATACCAAGTAGATGCATGGGAGAGTTAATGGACCAGGAAAGTATAGTCTGATTGACAACTATCTTAGAGGCTAATGATACTTGTGGCCATAAATGTAATGTGAGAACAGTCAGCATAGCTGCGGAGTTACCTGCAGCCATATTCCCCTGCGTGGGTGCAGGCACAGAGCCAGCAGAGATCTGGCTGTCGCTGGAACTAGGGTTTTGCCAGGGGAGCACAATAAAGGAAGAAGAGGCAAGGAAATTGAAGGTATATGCAAAAGAATAAATATTATGACATACCATGGAATATAGGCTTAGTACACTGAAAATGAAGAGTGTAAAAAGACAGTGCAATCAATCATTATAGGTCCTAGACATGGCTAGGCTTTTAAAAATCAGAATTTAGCCGGGTGCGGTGGCTCACGCCTGTAATCCCAGCACTTTGGGAGGCCGAGGCGGATGGATCACGAGGTCAGGAAATTGAGACCATCCTGGTTAACATGGTGAAACCCCATCTCTACTAAAAATACAAAAAAATTAGCTGGGTGCGGTGGCACATGCCTGTAATCCCAGCTACTCGGGAGGCTGAGGCAGGAGAATCGCTTGAACCCAGGAGGTGGAGGTTGCGGTGAGCCGAGATCGTGCCATTGCACTCCAGCCTGGGCAACAAGAGCGAAACTCCATCTCAAAAAAAAAAAAAAAAAACAAAAACAGAATTTACTGGAAGTGACCTGGAATAATGAAAAATGATGTACAATTATTTTAGAAAATAATGTAACATCACTGTGTAAAATTGAACATGCTTATGCTCTTTGGTTCATTAACTGTGCTTCTAGAAAAACTTTTGCAAATACGCACCAGAGACAAGTACAAGTTATTTACAGAAGAAGAGTTAATGATACCAAAAGTCTGGAAATGGCACACAGAAAAAAAAAATGAGTGAATATATTTTGGTAAATTCACACCATAGAATGTTATACAGCAGTAAAAACAAACTTCAGCTATGCACAACAGCATGGAGATGTTGTATGTATGGTATGCATGAATACAATGTATAGTATGTATAATGTGTGTATGGTATACATAATGATATGTAAAACATGCAAGTTACAAGAGACCACATGCATATAGTAGATAATATGCACTACAACAGACTATATACAATATCATTTTTATGACGTTCAAAAATAACTAAACATTCTACTGCCTAGGAATACATACATATATGATAAATTCATTTTAAAAATCAAGAGAATTAAAAGCATAAAATTTGGGATAGTAATTCTTCATGCAGAGGGGATAAGGAAATGATGTGGTAAAGGAAGACAAGTAGATGTAAATAAAACAAATAATATAAGAAGTGGTGGTCCAATATTGGGATTCTTGAAGTTGAGATTCTGGAGTGGGTAAGATTACTGATAAAAACACGGCCCAGGAGGCATGAACATAGGAGTGAGTGACTGAGGTAGAATGGAGAATGAGATGTTGGAGGAGGGGAGGCTGAGAAGCTGAAAACTCCGTGTATGGGAAGACTTATTTGTGTGGATATTGAAATCACCAAAAATACAATGGGTGTAGTGATAGAAAAATGATGGTGATCCAGGAAGGAAGGGAAGTGATGTTAGAGCCAGTAGATGGTTGCCAAAAGGAAGGAAGGTGGCAGACAACATAGTTCCATGTTGAAACTGGGTGTTTTTATGCAGGATATGGGACAATGGCTTGGGAGCAGCACTGAGACGCAAGGAAGACACTCATCCTATTCCAGGCCCCGTGGCGCCAGGCATGTGGCTGAGAAACCAGTGACCTGTATAGAGGGCTGCAGGGGAGCAGTGTCTTCAGGGAGGAGCCAGTTAGAACAAGGACATGAAATAGGTATTTTAGAAAGGAGAGGCCGGGCATGGTGGCCCACGCCTGTAATCCCAACACTTTGGGAGGCCGAGGCAGGCAGATCACCTGAGGTCAGGAGTTCAAGACCAGCCTGGCCAACATGGTGAAATCCCATCTCTACAAAAATACAAAAATTAGCCGGGCATGATGGCGGGTGCCTGTAGTCCCAGCTACTCAGGAGGCTGAGGCAGGAGAATCGCTTGAACCCGGGAGGCGGAGGTTGCAGTGAGCCGAGATTGTGCCACTGCACCCCAGCCTAGGAGACAGAGGAGACTCCGTCTCCAAAAAAAAAAAAAAAAAAAAGAAAGAAAGAAAAAAAGAAAGGAGATGGTTTCATGTCTATACATTGAATTCCAGAGGCACAAGGGAAGAGTTTTGAAGGCTGCAGAGGGATGAGATATGGCGTCAATAAAGCAGATATACATATCTATTAGAAAGGAGCATCTCGGGGGTGAGGAATGACCAGGGAGTCCAGGGCTTCTAGTGGTAATTGCCTTACACAGAGCTGAAGGCCATAATGAGATTAGTCCAGAGGATCTCAAGGAAAATAATGCCATGGAGACTGTGGGCATTAATGGATAGGGATGAGCAGAGGTCCTGCAAGAAAGAAGCAAGAAAGTCTGGGAGTTTCTTCAGCATTGCAATGGAGGCAGGGAGACTGGGGGAGGGGCACTCAATTGGTCCCTGTGCTATCCCACTCTAACCTCCTACTGAAAGACTGACATCCAAAGGAATGTAAAATGGCTTCTTTCTAATTTCATTCCTGTATGTTGACCACTTCCCTCCTGCATTCTTTTCCAGAACCTTGGCCAAAACCATTCAGAGCCAGCCAGCTGTTACATAATATTCACCATTTGTTTTATTTGTCATTACCCATCAGAACCATTGGAATGATACCCACTGGCCAAAGACCCTTGGGCCCATATTCAAAACCAAAAAACTCAAGAATGAAATAACTGGAAGACCACTGATCTGGGAGCTATTCCTCAGGGTAGGGAGTGCATCCTGTGGAACAAGGAAAGCAGCTGAGAAAAGGAATTACTCTACTCAGGCATGGATTCAGGCTGAGGCTCCAGGGTTAAGGAGCCACTACAGAGTCAGTCAAATCCCTTTGGCTGTTTCCAACACTGTGGTCTTGGCAGGCCACTCACCCCTGAAGGGCTCAGAGTAACAGGATAATTCAGTAGTATGTGGTTACAATGTGCCACAACCCTCCTGGATAGCTGACATTTTCAAGAGCAATAAAAATACCTGGACAAAGGTTAGAAAGTTCAACATAACTCTAGAAAGTTCAACAACATAACTCTAATCGCTATCATCGAAAATAACCACTATTAATCATACGTGTGACTTCTTCTGGAGAGAGTAAAATTTTTGGCTATGCAGTGATGTAAACTTAAAATCTGACCATCACCCCTATTTTAATTCAACTCAACAAATGCAAACAAATATTTCTTTAGTGCTTATTATATACAAGGGCCTGTACTATGTATTGTGTGAGACAGGGAAAAATGGCAATGCTTTTTTTTTCCATCAAGAATCTTACAAGAGAGATGAATGAGTAGTGAGTTATCTATATTACAAGGAAAAGGCTGGGTGCAGTGGCTCATGCCTGTAATCCCAGCACTTTGGGAGGCTGAGGTGGGCAGATCGCTTGAGTTCAGGAGTTCGAGACCAGCCTGGCCAACATGGTCAAACCCTGTGTCTACTAAAAGTGCAAAAATTAGCCAGGCATGGTGGCATGCACTGGTAGTCCCAGCTACTCGGGAGGCTGAGGCAGAAGAATCACTTGAACCCAGGAAGCAGAGGTTGCAGTGAGCCGAGATCGTGCTACTGCACTCCAGCCTGGGTGAAACAGACAGACTCCATTTCAAAAAAAAAGAGAAAGGAAGAGAGTTGTCTACTCAGGATTCAGCCAGATGCTGACTCTGGAACAAAAGTTCAAGTGCAAGTAGTTGGGACGGGAAGGAGACATTGACAGAGGACTGAGACAGGAAGGGAAGAGAGCCAGTAAAGGAGTTATCAAGCCAGTTGCCAGTGTAGGTGTCTGAGCTTATTCCCACTAGGGAAATTCTGGGGGGTATCACTAAACACATGCTTCGGGGCTATCCCACCTTAGTGGCAAAGTAGCTGAGGTATTTATCCACCATCTCCTAGTCATTGGTTGAGGGCAGCTCCTGGCTTGTGTCAATTCCCCCATACTTTCAGCCTACAGCACTGGCAAATGTAATGAAGCTAAATGGCCATAAAAAGCCCTCAGGCAAGAAAAAAAAGTACTGCCATGGCAGTTGGAAATCATGAACTGAAATAAGGATGAGGAGATATGGGAGAGGTATGAATCACATCTGTTACAATTGTAACTCAGCAAAAAGGTGAATACCTGAGGGCAACACAAAGAGCTCTTAAGTCTTGCTGTTATAGAGACTTTCCAGGTCAGGAAATTTTTTTGACTCAACCCCAGTGTAATGGACATTTATCATTCTTACTTGGCATCTCTGCTATTTGAATGCCCTTCCTGTTTAGAGAGACTTTCCCACTTTAGAGGTGTGTGTCTCCTTAAGATAGAAACAAAAACCTCTTTTCCCAGCTTCCCATGTAGCTGCAGAGTAGGCATGTGACCTAGGCTCTGCCAGTCAGATGTACCCATGCAAGACTTCCCTTAGAGGCTCATAATGTAGATGAAGCACCAATCTGGTTAGTCCTGACAAGGGTGGTAGCAGAGATACCAAGCTTCCAATACAGTAGCTGGAAATGGTCTAGCACCTCCTAGTGTCAGAGGTGAAAACTGTGTTATTTGTGTCCAGGCAGCAGGGGTGCTATCTACACTGGACCAGTCCTGCAAAGTAGCCTTTAAGTTAAAAATTTAAAAAAAAAAAAGTTTCTGTGAAATCCCTAATATCCTTTATAAATTACTTATCTAATGAAACAGACTAGCATGTGGTTTTTGTTTGTTTGCAACAAGGAAGCTTGATGATATTTAAAAAGAAAAAAAAGATTTGTATAAGCAGAGAATTTGGGGCAAGGAATTGCAAGGTCAGGAAACAGCACGAGGACAGGTATGAATGTGTGAAGATCCAGAGTGTGTTGTTAGAAATATTTGCTGATTGGTGTGGCTGAGGAAGAAAGGAACTCAGAACTAAGTGTTGGATGGTTGGTTGGATGGTTGGATGGTTCATTAGGGATCCTGGCAGAGAGCAGCACTGTGAAACTGAAACCATACTTTGAGAAACAGAGGCTTATGTCCAAACTGGACACTAACTGTGATGAGAAAGAGCAAAGTGGTCGCAGTGGACTTTGTGGCTTCACAGCAGGTGTGGTTGTTAAACAAAGGTAATGCAATAATCAGCTGGACAAGGCAAAAGGGGGAAGGTCAGAGTGGTGCTGTGGAAAAGGATTGGGCTTCACTATGCTTCAGATCTCAGTTTGAATTCTGTGGCCACGTATTACCGTGACATCTTGAATCCTTCATTTAATCTTCTTGATCCTCAGTTTTCTTATCTTTAAAAACATAACTAACAAAACCTAATGTCCTACCCTAATTAGCTTAAGACATGTAATCCAACTGAACAGATTCATCGATCTTTGCAAAGACCACACAGCAGAAAGACGTCTCATCAAATGAGAAAAAAAGATAGATTTTTTAATAGGGTTTTGGGGAAAGGTAGAGTTAAGTAAAATTTATCTGAGTAATATTTTGATAAACTCAAAGAAGTCAACATCAAGTCTGGACTGCAAAGAGAACCAAGGATTCTGTTTGCTAAGAAACTACAAAGTTAAGATGAATGTGAAATGCTGCATTCAAATATTTTAT
This sequence comes from Pongo abelii, assembly GCF_028885655.2. Taxonomy (NCBI): domain Eukaryota; kingdom Metazoa; phylum Chordata; class Mammalia; order Primates; family Hominidae; genus Pongo; species Pongo abelii. Next base: position 36,708,329 of record NC_071989.2, read on the forward strand.
CTGCCAAACATCTGAGTTGACAATAAAGGCCACTGCCCTGTGTCAAAGTGACTTGAATCCTCCAGGCAAGGGTGAGATGTTTTATTCCCACTACCAAAAAATAAAATAAAATAAAGCCAGACACAGTGGCTCAGGCCTTATATCCCAGCACTTTGGGAGGCCAAGGCGGGTGGATCACCTGAGATGAGGAGTTTGAGACCAGCCTGGCCAACATGGTGAAGCCCCATCTCTACTAAAAACACAAAATTAGCCAGGCGTGGTGGTGTGTGCCTGTAATCCCAGCTACTTGGGAGGCTGAGATAGAAGAATCACTTGAACAGGGGAGGCGGAGGTTGCCTTGAGCCGAGATTGTGCCATCGCACTCCAGCCTAGGCACCAAAAGTGAAACTCCATCTCAAAAGAAAAAAAAAAAAAACTTTAAACCAATTACATTTAACAGTTTAACTGAGCAAACAACAATCTGTGAATCAGGCAGCCCCCAGAACCAGAATAGGTTCTGAACTACTTTGGGGCTGCCACGTGATTCAATAACATTTACAGACATTTGATATGATAATGGCTTTGTAGTAGCATTTAAGACTTTGTAGATTATATATTTGAACAGTGGAACACACAAATAAGAAAAGAAATATTTGGTCAGAGTTTGTAGTATACTTAATCAAGAGACCAAGATTAACATCATAACATATATGTAGGCTAACATCATATAGAATCAACGTAACAATATGTGTCATACAAAGTTTATCATGAGGATTTTTGTCATTATGTGAATATTTACTTTCAAATATAATTAAGTATTCTAGCTGTAACTAAGAAAAACACTCCTTGTGTGCTTTACATATTGAAATTCTACCAGCCAGTTAGGGTTTAAGGTATATGTATTTTTCTGAGAATAAAATGTAACAATAACTAATGTTATTACATGAATGCATAAAACAATTCACCAAGCTATACACTGATGATTAATATACTTTATGCTTGCTGAACCTCAATTTAAAAGTTTTTTTAAAGAAAAAAAGAAAACATCCCTGAAGATAAATTTCCTGCCCAAGATTATACAGCATTTTATTGCAAGAAAATGCAACAAAAATTACTGTTTGACTAATTATTAAAATGTACTTACTTTTTAAAGTACTTATCTTTTTAACTATTTGTGTACATGAAAGTAATAACATCAACAGTCAAGAAATTTCCAAAATAAATAAATAAGGAAATTTGTAGGACATTCACATTTTAAGAGACAGTATGATAGGACAACCTGGGTTCAAAGACAGCATGATAGCCTAAGTCTTTGAACCCAGGTTGTCCAACTCCACCTCCTGCATGATCAATCCCTAAGTTATATTAAATGAATGCAAAATGTATAGTTGCCTGTGAATATTTTACATATAGTCAGCCTTTTGGAAAAGTTGACTTCCCAGTCTAATGGATATAAGATGATAGCCTAAATTCATTAGAAGGGCTAAAAACCAAAATGAGATATTGCATTCAATGGAGAAAATCTGAAAAAGAAGCTTGACATTTCTCAAGGTTTTTATGATCCTCAAAAGAAGAGATAACTGAGAGGAAAGATGAGTGCCCTTAAATATTTGAAGGTTCTCCAAATGTCAGATCAGAAAATATGACACCCCAGCCTGCAGCTGGTAGATCACAAAACACCACAGCTCCTGTGAGGACACATTCTTGTGGTCAGGAACAGGCAGTATCTTGATCTACTGAATGCCATTTTTGCTGAATCTGAAGTTGAGGAAGTACACTTTCCCCTAGAGGTATTCTTTGTAATCTACTGAAAAGATTAATAGAGTCATTCAAGCTTAATTAGATAGTTTCTGACTCTTACTGACTCTCCTACTAGGAAAGGCCACCAATGCCAGTCATAGACCAACCTTCTCCAATCCCACACCCCAGGGTTTAAGAATCCTGAAGCTGAACTTATCACAGACTGGAAGCCCTACTCACGGTCTCAGCAGTGATGGGATGAATAGAGCATGCTACCATTTGCTACACCCCATGAGACTCCTCATACTGACAGCTTTCAGAATGAAGGCTCCACTGCTCACAGCCTCTTCTCAGTGTCACTATTCCATCATGTGGCATTGGAGGCATAGAAGGTCATTACACAAAAATCTACCTAAACATAGGTCCTATTTGCTAGACTAGTGGCTGGCAGCCTGTCAGAGTGGTGTGTTGACTATTCTTTCATCCCTAGTGTGGAGGAGACAGGGTAGCATGAGAGGAAAGGTTGAATCCTGAAGTTTCCCTTCTAGCAGGAGCTGCAGAGTGAGGTACCAGCTATCCTTCACAAGGCAGAGTCTCAGACAGACACCAAAGAGTAAACATACTTCCCCTAAGAGGAAACTGCAGAGCAGGGGGAAAGGGTATAGTAGACCCTGGGCAAGAATGTTAATTGAGGTCCACACATTTCTTATAATTTTAACCAGTAATATGAAGCTGCCGGATTGTATCTGACCTATTTGAGTTGTGTTGTTGATGAGAATAATTTTGTTGCTCAATTTAATTGTTTTGATCAGTAATTAGAGAATTTGCTATCTGTTAAAATGGCTAAATTGAAAAAAAAAACAAATTTTAAAACTTACAATACCAAGATCTAGCAAAGATGTAGACAGAGGGAGACCCTCATACACTGCTGATGGAGGTGCAAAATGGTGCAGCCACTTTGGAGCATACTTTGGTAGTTTCTTCCAAAGTTAAACATACACTTACCATATGATCCAGCAATGCATGCCTAGGTATTAACCTGAAAGAAATAAAAACATATGTGCACACAGAGACCTGTACAGGAAGGTTTATAGCAACTTTATTCATAATCATCCAAAACTGGAAACAACCCAAATGCCCATCAACCAGTGAATGGATACCTTTATAAAATAGAGTATATGGCCATATGGAATGGAATTGAATACATCAGCAATGAAAGGAAATGATCAGTTGATACTTGCAACGACATGAATGACTCTCAAAAGGACTGTGCTAAGCACAAGATGTCAGACACAAAAGACCACAGCATATACTGTATGAATTCCATTTACATGACATTCTGGAAAAGACAAAACTATAGAGACAGAAGTCAGATAAAAGTTTGCCAGGACTTGGGGGCTGGGGGTGAGGGTGTGCATAGACTATAAAGGGGCACAGAAGAGCTTTCTGGGTTGGAGGAAATATTCCATAGCTTGACTGTGGCCATGATTACATAATAGCATACATTTTGTCAAACATGTAAAACTGAACACCTAAAAAGGGTGACTTTTGCTATCTGTAAATTATACCTAAAAAAACTGACTTTAGTAAAAAGAATTGTTAATGTTGTATTTGCAAATTTTATGTGGGTCATACCTGATAAAAGCCTGCTCACTTTCCTTTTTAGTCATTTTTAAAAATTTAAGCAGACTGCTTCTTTGAAGATTTACTGTTTTTCCTTTACAGCTTTTCCTCTTTTCTGAACTCTGCTTTTGTATTTTCAGTTTCTCACAATTGCAAATTGTACTCATTCCCAATGATCTAAAGCAGCAGTCTCCAACCTTTTTGGCACCAGGGACTAGTTTCGTGGAAGACAATTTTTCCAGGGGACAGGGAGGGGGACAGTTTTGGGATGAAACTGTTCCACCTCAGATCATCAGGCATTAGATTCTCACAAGGAGCACACAACCTAGATCCCTCACATGTGCAGTTCACAATAGTGGTTGCACTCCTATGAGAATCTAATGCCCCCACTGATCTGACAGTAGGTGGGGTGCAGGTGGTAATGCATGCTTGCTCACTGCTCACCTCCTGCTGTGTGGCCTGATTCCTAACAGGTCACATACCAGTACTGGTCCAGGCCTGAGGGTTGGGGACTTCTGATCTAAAGGATTACAAATAAAGCAAATAATATTCAAAAGTTTACAAATTTAAACAGACCTTCATCAAAATCTGTAAATTAAAATAAATGCAAAAATTGGAAAACTAAAAATGTTTTTCATAAGTTTTTGAAAGATGTTATTTTCTTCTGAAGTAGTCAAAATTATTTATTAAAATAAAAAACACAAATTACAATTATCAACATTTAAAATTAAAATTATTTAAATAAAAGTAAAATTCTTCATTTGTGATAATTTAAATAAATCTTATAAACTATTATTATAAAAACAAAACTTTTGCTATTCTTGAGTTTGCCGTTTGCTGTCTGTCCAGTAGCCAATGAAAATAATCACTATTGGGAATTTTTGAAGATGGCAGAATCAGAACAGCTCCAGTCTGCAGCTCCCAGTGAGACCAACGCAGAAGGCGGGTGATTTCTGCGTTTCCAACTGAGGTACCCAGTTTATCTCATTGGGACTGGTTAGGCAGTGGGTACAGCCCACTGAGGATGAGCAGAAGCAGGGTGGGGCGCCGCCTCACCTGGGAAATGCAAAGTGCCAGAGGTCTCCCTCCCCACAGCCAAGGGAAGCCGTGAGGGACTGTACTACCCAGCTGAGTTACTTTGCTTTTCACAATCTGAAGATCAGGAGATTCCCTCATGTGCGTACAGCACCAGGGCCCTGGGTTTCAAGCATAAAACTGGGCGGCTCTTTGGGCACACACTGAGCTAGCAGCAGGAGACTTTTTCGTACCCCAGTGTCACCTGGAAACCCAGCAAGACAGAACTGTTTGCTCCGCTGGAAAGAGGGGTGAAGCCAGGGAGCCATGTGGTCTTGCTCAGTGGGTCCCATGCCCATGGAGCCCAGCAAACTAAGATCCACTGGCTTGAAATTCTCGCTGCCAGCACAGCAGTCTGAAGTTGAACTGGGATGATCGAACTTGGTGGGGGAGGGGCGTCTGCCATTACCGAGGCTTTAGTAAGCGGTTTTCCCCTGACAGTGCTAAGGAGGCTGGGAAGCCTGGGTTGGGTGTGGCAAAGTGGCTGTGGCCAGACTGCTTCTCTAGATTCCTCCTCACTGGGCAGGGCATCTCTGAAGGAAAGGTAACACCCCCAGTCAGGGGCTTTCAGACAAAACCCCCATCTCCCTAGGACAGAGCACCTGGGGGAAGGGGCGGCTATGGGCACAGCTTCAGCGGATTTAATCATTCCTGTCTGCCAGCTCTGAAGAGAGCAGCTGATCCTGACAAGAGCGATTCTCCCAGCACACCGCACTAGCTCTGCTAAGGGACAGACTGCCTCCTCAAGTGGGTCCCTGGCCCCCATGCATCCTGACTGGGAGGAACCTCCCAACAGGGGTTGACAGACACCTCATACAACAGAGCTCCAGCTGGCATCAGGCTGGTGCCCCTCTGGGATGAAGCTTGCAGAGGAAGGCAAGGCAGCAATCTTTGCTGTTCTGCAGCCTCCACTGCTGATACCTAGGCGAACAGGGTCTGGAGTGGACCTTCAGCAAACTGCAGCAGACCTGCAGAAGAGGGGCCTGACTGTTAGAAGAAAACCTAACAAACAGAAAGCAATAACATCAACATCAACAAAAAGGACCCTCACATAAAAACCCCATCCAAAGGTCATCGGCCTCAAAAATCAAAGGTAGATAAATCCACAAAGATGAAGAAAAACCAGCGCAAAAATGCTGAAAATTCCAAAAACCAGAATGCCTCTTCTTCTCCAAATAATCACAACTCCTCTCCAGGAAGGGCAGAAAACTGGACAGAGAATGAGACTCATGAATTGACAGAAGTAGGCTTCAAAAGGTGGGTAATAACAAACTCCTCTGAGCTAAAGGAGCATGTTCTAACTCAATGCAAGGAAGCTAAGAATCTTGATAAAAGGTTACAGGAACTGCTAACTAGAATAATCAGTTTAGAGAAGAACATAAATGACCTGATGGAGCTGAAAAACACAGCACAAGAACTTCGTGAAGCATACACAAGTATCAATAGCCGAATCAATCAAGTGGAAGAAAGGATATCAGAGATTGAAGATCAACTTACTGAAATAAGGTAAAAATGTTTTTTATAAGTTTTTGAAAGATGTTATTTTCTTCTGAAGTACTCAAAATTATTTATTAAAATAAAACAAGATTAGAGAAAAAAGAATGAAAAGGAACAAACAAAGCCTCCAAGAAATGTAGGACCATGTGAAAAGACCAAACCTACAATTGACTGGTGTACCTGAAAGTGATGGGGAGAATGGAACCAAGTTGGAAAACACACTTCAGGATAATATCCAGGAGAAATTTCCCACCCTAGCAAGGCAGGCCAACATTCAAATTCAGGAAATACAGAGAACACCACTAAGGTACTCCTCGAGAAGAGCAATCCTGAGACACGTAATTGGCAGATTCTCCCAAGTTGAAACAATGGAAAAAATGTTAAGGACAGCCAGAGAGAAAGGTCAGGTTACCTAGAAAGGGAAGCCCATCAGATTAACAGCTGAACTCTCTGCAGAAATCCTACAAACCAGAAGAGAGTGGGGGCCAATATTCAACATTCTTAAAGAAAAGAATTTTCAACCCAGAATTTAATATTCAGCCGAACTAAGTTTCATAAGCAAAGGAGAAATAAAATCCTTTCCAGACAAGCAAATGCTGAGGGACTTTGTCACCACCAGGCCTGCCTTACAAGAGCTCCTGAAGGAAGCACTAAATATGGAAAGGAAAAGCAGCCACTGCAAAAACACACCAAAATATAAAGACCAATGACACTATGAATAAACTGCATCAACTAATTTGCAAAATAACCAGCTAGCACCATGATAACAGGATCAAATTCACACATAACAATATTAACCTTAAATGTAAACAGGCCAAATGCCCCAATTAAAAGACACAGACTGGCAAATTGGATAAGGAGTCAAGACCCACCAGGGTGCTGTATTCAGGAGACCCATCTCACATGTAAAGACACATATAGGCTCAAAATAAAGGGATGGAGGAATATTTACCAAGCAAATGGAAAAAAAAAAAAAAAAGCAGGGGTTGCAATCCTAGTCTCTGATAAAACAGACTTTAAACCAACAAAGATCAAAAAAGACAAAGAAGGGCATTACATAATGGTAAAGGGATCAATGCAACAAGAAGAGCTAACTATCCTAAATATACAAGCACCCAATACAGGAGCACTCAGGTTCATAAAACAAGTTCTTAGAGACCTATAAAGATACTTAGACTCCCACACAATAATAGTGGGAGACTTTAACACCCCACTGTCAATATTAGACAGATCAATGAGACAGAAAATTAACAAGGATATTCAGGACTTTAACTCAGCTCTGGACCAAGCAGACCTAATAAACATCTACAGAACTCTTCACCCTAAATCAACAGAATATACATTCTTCTCAGCGCCACATCGCATGTATTCTAAAATCGACCACATAATTGGAAGTAAAACACTCCTCAGCAAATGCAAAAGAATGTAAATCATAACAAACATTCTCTCAGACCATAGTGCAATCAAATTAGATCTCAGGATTAAGAAACTCACTCAAAACTGCACAACTACGTGGAAATTGAACAACCTGCTCCTGAATGACTACTGGGTAAATAATGAAATGAAGGCAGAAATAAACAAGCTCTTTGAAACCAATGAGAACAAAGACACAACATACCAGAATCTCTGGGACACATTTAAAGCAGTGTTAAGAGAGAAATTTATAGCACTAAATACCAACAACAGAAAGCTGGAAAGATCTAAAATTGACACCCTAACATCACAATTAAAAGAACTAGAGAAGCAAGAGCAAACACATTCAAAAGCCATCAGAAGACAAGAAATAAGTAAGATCAGAGCAGAAATGAAGGAGATAGGGACATGAAAAACCCTGCAAAAACATCACGAACCCAGGAGCTGATGTTTTGAAAAGATTAACATAATAGATGGACCACTAGCTAGACTAATAAAGAAGAAAAGAGAGAAGAACTAAATAGACACAATAAAAAATGATAAAGGGAATATCACCACTGATCCCACAGAAATACAAACTACCATCAGAGAATACTATAAACACCTCTATGCAAATAAACTAGAAAATCTAGAAGAAATGGATAAATTCCTGGACACATACACCCTCCCAAGGCTAAACCAGGAAGAAGCCAAATCCCTGAATGGATGAATAACAAGTTCTGAAATCAAGGCAGTAATTAATAGCCTACCAAGCAAAAAAAGCCCAGGACCAGACTGATTCACAGCCGAATTCTACCAGAGGTACAAAGAGGAACTTGTACCATTCCTTCTGAAACTATTCCAAAGAACAGAATAAAAGGGACTCCTCCCTAACTCATTTTATGAGGCCAGCATCATCCTGATACCAAACCTGGCAGAGACACAACAAAAAAAAGAAAATTTCAGGCCAATATGCCTGATGAACATTGATGCAAAAATCCTCAGTAAAATACTGGCAAACTGAATCCAGCTGTACATCAAAAAGCCTATTTATCACGATCAAGTCAGCTTCATCCCTGGGATGCAAGGCTTGTTCAACATACATAAATCAATAAACGTAATCCATCACATACACATAATCAATGATAAAACCACATGATTATCTCAATAGATGCAGAAAAGGCCTTCGATGAAATTCAACATCACTTCATGCTAAAAACTCTCAATAAAGTAGGTATTGATGAAACATATCTCAAAATAATAAGAGCCATTTATAACAAACCCATAGCCAATATCATACTGAATGGGCAAAAGCTGGAAGCATTCCCTTTGCAAACCAGCACAAGACAAGGATGTCTTCTTTCACCACTCCTATTCAGCATAATTTTGGAAGTTTTGGCCAGGGCAATCAGGAAAGAGAAAGAAATAAAGGGTATTCAAATAGGAAGAGAGAAAGTCAATTTGTCTCTGTCTGCAGATGACATGATTGTATATTTAGAAAACCCCATTGTCTCAGCCCAAAAACTCTTTAAGCTGATAAGCACTTCAGCAAAGTCTCAGGATACAAAATCAATGTGCAAAATTCACAAGCATTCCTATACAACAACAATAGACAAGCAGAGAGCCAAATCATGAGTGAACTCCCATTCACAATTGCTACAAAGAGAATAAAATACCTAGGAGTACAACTTATAAAGGACGTGAAGGACCTCTTCAAAGAGAACTACAAACCACTGCTGAAGGAAATAAAAGAGGACAAAAACAAATGGAAAAACATTCCATGCTCCTGAATAGGAAGAATCAATATCGTGAAAATGGCCATACTGCCCAAGGTAATTTATAAATTCAATGCTATTCCCATCAGGCTACCAGTGACATTCTTTGCAGAATTACAAAATACTACTTTAAATATGGAACCAAAAAAGAGCCCATATAGCCAAGACAATTCTAAGCAAAAAGAACAAAGCTGGAGGCATCATTCTGACTTCAAATATACTACAAGGCTACAGTAACCAAAACAGCATGGTACTGGTACCAAAACTGATAGACCAATGGAACAGAACAGAGACCTCAGAAATAACACCACACATCTACAACCATCTGATCTTCAACAAACGTGACAAAAACAAGCAATGGGGAAAGGATTCTCTATTAAATAAATGGTGATGGGAAAACTGGCTAGCCATATTTAGAAAACTGAAACTGGACCCCTTCCTTACACCTTATACAAAAATTAACTCAAGATGGATTAAAACCTTAAATGTAAAACCCAACACCATAAAAACCCTAGAAGAAAACCTAGGCAATGCCTTTCAGCACATAGGCATGGGCAAAGACTTCATGACTAAAACACCAAAAGCAATTGCAACAAAAGCTGAAATTGACAAATGGGATCTAATAAAACTAAAGGGCTTCTGCACACCAAAAGAAACTATCTTCAGAGTGAACAGGCAACCTACAGAATAGGAGAAAAATTTTTCAGGCTACCCATCTAACAAAGGTCTAATATCCAGAATCTACAAGGAACTTAAACAAATCTACAAGAAAAAAACAAACAACCCCATCAAAAAGTGGGCAAAGGATATGAACAGACACTTCTCAAAAGAAGACATTTATGCGGCCAACAAACATGAAAAAAAGCTCACGATCACCGGTCGTTAGAGAAACGCATATCAAAACCACAATGAGATACCATTTCATGCCAGTTAGAATGGCCATCATTAAAAAGTCAGGAAACAACAGATGCTGAAGAGGATGTGGAGAAATAGGAATACTTTTACACTCTTGGTGGGAGTGTAAATTAGTTCAATCATTGTGGAAGACAGTGTGGCAATTCCTCAAGGATCTGGAATCAGAAATACCATTTGACCCAGCAATCCCATTACTGGGTATATAAAGGATTATAAATCATTCTACTATAAAGACACATGCACACGTATGTTTATTGCAGCACTACTTACAATAGCAAAGGCTTGGAACCAACCCAAATGTCCATCAATGATTAGACTAGATAAAGAAAATGTGGCACATACACACCATGAAATACTATGCAGCCGTAAAAAAGAATGAGTTCATGTCCTTTGCAGGGACATGGATGAAGCTGGAAGTCATCATTCTTCACAAACTAACACAGGAACAGAAAACTGAACACCACATGTTCTCACTTCTGAGTGGGAGCTGAACAATGAGAACACATGGACACAGGGAGGGGAACATCACACACTGGGGCCTGTCGAGGGGTGGGGAGTAAGGGGAGGAAAAGCATTAGGACAAATACATAATGCATGCTGGGATTAAAACCTAGATGACGGGTTGATAGGTGCAGCAAACTGCCATGGCACGTGTATACCTATGTAACAAACCTGCATGTTCTGCACGTGTATCCCAGAACTTAAAGTAAAATAAAAAAAAAGAGAGAATCACTATCACTCTTCAAGTATGTTGTGTCCATACCAACATAAATACATCTTCGAGAGTTACATGAATTGTTTGATGTTACAAATACTCTCAACTGCGGTTTGCAAGCTAATTCATGAGTACCCCCAGAGCCACTAATTAAAGCACACAAAAGAGCAAGAAAATGAATATTCAGCACTACTGGGAAACAATCTTCTGAATTCATGCTTTCCAAAGGGAGAAATTTGAAATGCTGGTTTGTCTTACTTCAATTCTTCCGTTGCTTACTCCTCCCTACACTTCAAAGTAGTGTCCACCTCTAACTTCAGCAGAACAACCCACAAACCTTTAGACCCAGTTGCCTTTGTTTCAGGCACCCAGGCCAAGAAATGTGGACAAGCATTTCCCTGGGGTCTTAGCAGTGTTAGTCATGAGAGTCGGTATTTAGGATTATGAATTGCAAGGTGCCAACACCAAGCACAGGATCCCAAGTGATGAAGACACTCACTTATGATTTAATCATTCTTTTCTGAGTGTAATAGCTTCTAATATGTAGAATCCTCAAAAAGCACTCAGGGCAGAAGCCCCTCTTCCCTCACTGAGAGGGTGTATCTCACCTACTTACCCTCCGGTTCTTCTCACTATACCTCCAACGCCAGGATTGCCCTAAAAAATTATCTTTCAAAGTATGAATGCTTTTGTTGGGGATCACAATTCAGGAGATCATTTCACACCATAATTATCTATAACATTTGAACAGGGATTCTGTGTGAGCAACCAGGCTCAAGAATGGGTAGAATGGATTTGATAAATCAGTAGGTTAACTACCACTTATAATAATCTATTGCATATTTCAAAATAGCCAGAAGAGAATAATTCAAATGTTTCTAGAATAAGGAAAAGACAAACATTTAAGATGATGGGTATCCAAATTACAATAATTTGATCTTTATAAATTATATGAATGTATTAATTTATCACAAAATTTATCATGAAAATATGCACAACTATTATGTATCAATTAAAAAATTAAAATTAAAAAGGTAAAAATGAAAGAATGGGTAAAATGGATGAGAGGAAGGTTTGGAGACCTGGAAGAACAGAGGTCATGGTGGAGGATATGGGGGAGGCCCTCAAAAGAAGCTTCAGGACTGTTGGGGTAAACTCTGCCCTAAAAATCTTCACATGTGCCCCAGGATATAAATGTTCTTCCCAACATAGAACTACAGAGGCCCTAGCTGTGGAGACTGCTGTATGAAATATAAAATAGAATAACACTTCATCAAGGCCCAGTGGTTCACATTGGAGGCTCCTGTGCATTTGGGATACAGAGATGGATAAATAGGTAATCTGTATTTTTCAGATAGTTAAAAGTGTTTTTTAATACCCATTGTTCACTTAACAAAATTGTTAGTGTTTTGGGGGTGTATTTTGCTTTGGAAGAGGTGCCTTGCAACAGAAGTTTGATCATGTCACTCTCTCAATTAAAGTCCACACATGGCCTCAAAACCCCTGAATGATTTGCTTTGCGCCCACACTAACTGCTGCCCTTCCCTCATCTTGTGGCCCTTATGAAGACTATGGATCAGCCATGAGCTTTTAATTCTTTAGCAAGCAGTTTCCTGCCACTAAGCCATTGGTCTTTCCAATACATTGGAAACATAAACATTCTGCCTGAAATAAGTGTTCTTCCTACCTGTCCTGGCATGGCCAGCTCCTTGTCATCCTTTCACCTCAGTTTACATATCCTCACACCTTACAGCAGCCTTCCTTCCTGGCCATCTCACCTCAAGTAGCAAACACCTTCACATAAACCTTATCCTCTGTCTCAGCTCTTCCTTTCTTTCTTGACTTCACAATCTTTGCCTCAACATTTGATTATCTGCTATGCACACTGTCATTTTTGCCTGGCTAAACTAGAATGTGAACTCCATGATCTTGTTCTGTCTTGATCTCCCAGGTACCTTCATTGTATCTAATGAAGTCCCTGGCTGAAAGTAAATACTCCATTAATAAAAAGTCTCAAAAGAACTGCAGTTCCTTGGAGGATATATTCCTGACATAACAGATACTCTGTGAATGCTGTTCCTTCCTCAGGTAGGCTTGCAGAGTACCGAACAGGACTCAATGGCAAATAAAATGTATGTCACCATGAGATCTATGGGAAATAACAGTTTGATAGGTATGGATTGTAGCCACAAAATAGGTAGTGTCTTTTAATATCAGTATGTCATTTCAAATACATGAATATACTGGAGCAGAATTCAGTATTGCCTGGAGTCTTAAAAATAATCTGGCATGACACATAACACCCTCCCAAAACTAAACAAGGAAGACATTGAATCCCTGAATAGACCAATAACAGGCTCTGAAATTGAGGCAATAATTAATAGCCTACCAACCAAAAAAAGTCCAGGACCAGACAGATTCACAGCGGAATTCTACCAGAGGTACAAAGAGGAGCTGGTACCATTCCTTCTGAAACTATTCCAATCAACAGAAAAAGAGAATCCTCTCAAACTCATTTTATGAGGCCAGCATCATCCTGATACCAAAGGCTGCAGAGACACAACAAAAAAAGAGAATTTGAGACCAATATCCCTGATGAACATCGATGTAAAAATCCTCAGTAAAATACTGGCAAACCAAATCCAGCAGCACACCAAAAAGCTTATCCACCACAATCAAGTTGGCTTCATCCCTGGGATGCAAGGCTGGTTCAACATATGCAAAAATCAATAAACTTTATCCTTCACATAAACAGAACCAACAACAAAATCCACATGATTATCTCAATAGATGCAGAAAAGGCCTTCAACAAAATTCAACAGTCCTTCATGCTAAAAACTCTCAATAAACTAGGTATTGATGGAACGTATCTCAAAATAATAACAGCTACTTATGACAAACCCACAGCCAATATCATAATGAATGGGCAAAAACTGGAAGCATTCCCTTTGAAAACTGGCACAAGACAAGGATGCCCTCTCTTACCACTCCTATTCAACATGGTGTTGGAAGTTCTGGCCAGGGCAATCAGGCAAGAGAAAGAAATAAAGGGTATTCATTTAGGAAAAGAAGAAGTCAAATTGTCCCTGTTTGCAGATGACATGATTGTACATTTAGAAAACCCCATCGTCTCAGCCTAAAATCTCCTTAAGCTGATAAGCAACTTCAGCAAAGTCTCAGGATACAAAATCAATGAGCAAAAATCACAAGCATTCTTATACGCCAATAACAGACACACAGAGAGACAAATCATGAGTGAACTCCCATTCACAATTGCTACAAAGAGAATAAAATACCGAGAAATCCAACTTACAAGGGATGTGAAGGACCTCTTCAAGGAGAACTACAAACCACTGCTTAACAAAATAAAAGAGGACACAAACAAATGGAAGAACATTCCATGCTCATGGATAGGAAGAATCAATATTGTGAAAATGGCCATAATGTCCAAGGCAATTTATAGATTCAATGCCATCCCCATCAAGCTACCAATGACTTTCTTCACAGAATTGAAAAAAACTACTTTAAAGTTCATATGGAACCAAAAAAGAGCCCGCATAACCAAGACAATTCTAAGCAAAAAGAACAAAGTTGGAGGCATCACGCTACCTGACTTCAAACTATACTACAAGGCTACAGTAACCAAAACAGCATAGTACTGGTACCAAAACAGATATATAGACTAGTGGAACAGAACAGAAGCCTCAGAAATAACACCACACTTCTATAACCATCTGATCTTTGACAAACCTGACAAAAATGAGAAATGGGGAAAGGATTCCCTATTTAATAAATGGTGCTGGGAAAACTGGCTAGCCATATGTAGAAACCTGAAACTGGATCCTTTCCCTACACCTTATACAAAAATTAACTTAAGATGGATTAAAGACTTAAATGTAAGATCCAAAACCATAAAAGATCCTAGAAGAAAACTTAGGCAATGCCATTCAGGACATAGGCATGGGCAAAGACTTCATGACTAAAACACCAAAAGCAATGGCAACAAAAGCCAAAATAGACAAATTGGATCTAGTTAAACTAAGGAACTTCTGCACAGCAAAAGAAACTATCTTTAGAGTGAAAAGGCAACCTACAGAATGGGAGAAAATTTTTGCAATCTACCTATATGACAAAGGGCTAATATCCAGAATCTACAAAGAACTTAAACAAATTTACAAGAAAAAAAACAAACAACCCCATCAAAAAGTGGGCAAAGGATATGAACAGACACTTCTCAAAAGAAGGCATTTATGCAGCCAAAAAACACATGAAAAAAATGCTCATCATCACTGGTCATCAGATAAATGTAAATCAAAACCACAATGAGATACCATCTCATGCCAGTTAG
Organism: Pongo abelii; assembly: GCF_028885655.2. Lineage (NCBI taxonomy): Eukaryota > Metazoa > Chordata > Mammalia > Primates > Hominidae > Pongo > Pongo abelii. Next base: position 36,723,387 of record NC_071989.2, read on the forward strand.
AATGGCAATCATTAAAAAGTCAGGAAACAGCAGAGGCTGGAGAGGATATGGAGAAATAGGAACACTTTTACACTGTTGGTGGGAGTGTAAATTAGTTCAATCATTGTGGAAGACAGTGTGGTGATTCCTCAAGGATCTAGAACTAGAAATACCATTTGACCCAGCAATCCCATTACTCAGTATTACCCAAAGGATTATAAATCATGCTACTATAAAGACACATGCACACGTATGTTTATTGTGGCACTATTCACCATAGCAAAGACTTGGAACCAACCCAAATGTCCATCAATGATAGACTGGATTAAGAAAATATGGCACATATACACCATGGAATACTATGCAGCCATAAAAAAGGATGAGTTCATGTCCTTTACAGGGACATGGATGAAACTGGAAACCATAATTCTCAGCAAACTATCACAAGGACAGAAAAGCAAACACCACATGTTCTCACTTATAGGTGGGAATTGAACAATGAGATCACATGGACACAGGGTGGGGAACATCATACACTGGGGCCTGTCAGGGGGTGGCAGGTTAGGGGAGGGAAAGCATTGGGAGAAATACCTAATGTAAATGATGACTTGATGAGTGCAGCAAGCCAACATGGCACATGTATACCTATGTAACATACCTGCACGTCGTGCACATGTACCCTAGAACTTTAAGTACAATAATAAAAAATAATAATCTGGCATGGTGTCATGGACCTGGTGTACATATTTTATTTAAGTGCTGAGACTTTTAACTAAGTAAATCTTCTATCATCTCATACCAGTTAGAATGGCGATCATTAAAAAGTCAGGAAACAACAGGTGCTGGAGAGGATGTGGAGAAATAGGAACATTTTTACACTGTTGGTGGGACTGTAAACTAGTTCAACCATTGTGGAAGACGGTGTGGCGATTCCTCAGGGATCTAGAACTAGAAATACCATTTGACCCAGCCATCCCACTACTGGGTATATACCCAAAGGAATATAAATCATTCTGCTGTAAAGACACATGCACACATATGTTTATTGCAGCACAACTCACAATAGCAAAGACTTGGAACCAACCCAAATGTCCAACAATGATAGACTGGATTAAGAAAATGTGGCACATATACACCATGGAATACTATGCAGCCATAAAAACGATGAGTTCATGTCTTTGTAGGGACATGGATGAAGCTGGAAACCATCATTCTCAGCAAACTATCGCAAGGACAAAAAGCCAAACACCACATGTTCTCACTCATAGGTGGGAACTGAACAATGAGAACACTTGGAAACAGGAAGCATGGCATCACACATGGAGGCCTGTTGTGGGGTGGGGGGAGCGGGGAGAGATAGCATTAGGAGATATACCTAATGTAAATGACGAGTTAATGGGTACAGCACACCAACATGGCACATGTATACATATGTAACAAACCTGCATGTTGTGCACATGTACCCTAGAACTTAAAGTATAATAAAAATATATATATATAAAAATAAATAAATAAATAAAAATAAAAATTAAAAAAAGTAAATCTTCATAAATGTTAGAACTCATTTGTATTTTATTCTCTAGGAACAGGTAGACTGTTAATAGATAAACAGTGAAAAAGTAAGTCTCTCTATTCCAATATGTAGGGTCAATAAATAAAGGCCACCCGTCCTTTACTTATTTTTAAGCTGTGTGGTTCCTCAGAGCCTTAAGTGAATACATACTGTGAATCAGAATCACAGAACCATCATTCTTCTTTGAGCACCGATTAGTATTTCCTGGAACTAGTGTTCCCTGGCACACAGTTTGGGAAATGCCATGGTATAATACATCATTCTGCCTTTTAAAAAACTGCAAGACCAAATTATATGGTGCTGAAGAAAATACTACAAGCCTGTGCAAAAACACAACAGCATACAATTCATTAGCGCTTTAGTTCAAATGTGCCTGGTATGGTCCAGCTTCTCTCCACATTTCCAGAGAACATCTCTCTTGCATTTACTGCTTCTCCACACGTTTTAATAATCCAGGAATAGAAGCAGCATTCCTGGATTATTACAATGTACAAAGAGATTATACAAATATCTTCCAGGTGGTCAAGATCCTGGGGGAAAGTAGAGAATCCATATTAGAGTTTCCAATAGCGTTCATTTTTACTAGTTACATACTGAAAAGTGTCCAGAAATGTGAGTTCTTATTCTTTCTCTGTCTGATTATAAGACTTTCAAACAATCATTCATTCACTCTAAAAATTTTTATTGTCAGGCCTTGTTGTAGGTGCTGGGGACATGTCAGTTAACAAAACAGACAAAATCTCTGCTGTCATGGAATTTATAATATGGTGGGGAAAGGCAAATAATAGCTGAAATAAACAAGCCATTCATCTATATATTAGGAGGTGATAAGTACTATGTAAAAGTATAAAGCAGGAAGGAGGGCTATGTAATGTCAGGGGTACGACTTTAACAGAATGGCTAAAAGAGACCTAACCAAAAAGCAAAGACTTGAAGAAAGTGAAAAAGTGAACCACAAGGATGTCTGGGGAAAAGCACTCCCCGCAGGGTAAACAGCAAAAGCTCTGAGGCAGGATTGAACCTGGAGGTTTGAAGACTTGCAGGAAATACAGCATCTGGGATAGAATGAGAAGGAGGGTGAAGAGGAGGAATTGAAGGCAGAGTGGTAGTGAGGAGTTGAGAGGCAGCAGGAGAGGTGGAGTCCAGGAGAGACATGATCTGGCCTGATGCTCTGACAGTATCCTCCTAGCAACTGGGTGGAAGATAGTCTGCAGTGGGCCAAGGGCAGAACCTGGGAAGCCAAATAACAGTCACATAACAGACCAGAAAAATAATAGAGACATGTACAAGCCATAATTGTAAAGTTTTTACATTTTCTGTACTCAATGAAGCACTTTTTAGATCCATTACCTTACCTGATCCCCATGACGACACGTTTTGTGACAGCATACATTATGCCTGTCTCATCGATGAGAAAATTAAGGAATAACAAGGTCAAGGGTCTCGCACCACAAGAGGCAACTCCTGTGTGAAAGAACCGGTTCTGGAGTCAGGAGCTCCACCCCAAACTGAGAGCTCTTTTCACTATACTCCAGTTTGCCAATTCAAGAGATAAGTCTTAAGTCCCAAGTGTTTGGGGAAATGCTTAAGGTGAATGGTGATGAGTATGCATGCTAGGTTTAGCCTAGAGGAAGTGAGGCTTAGGCAGAATTGTAGTTTTTTTCCTTCCTTTTCCTTCCTTCTAAACTTTTTATTGACATATAACACACATCCAGAAGAGTGCACAATCCCCAAACCGAGTTTTTAAAGGAAGTTTTGAAGTTTCTAAGCAGACCACAAACTTGAAGGCCTTCATGAACATGTGCCAAAACAAGGGTAATAAATTCTTGGAAAGATGCTTTTAGGTACACATGAAACCTCTCATTAATTCTGTGCCTGGGCTTTCAGGGTTAGAGATCAGTGCACTGTTCCACACACCACAAAAATGACTGCCTTGAGACATTCTTTGCAATTCAACAAGTTTAACCCAAATCTTGACATTACCGTTAGGACTGGATAGCCAACTGATTGGAAAGTTTGGACTGCATTTAAAGGAAATTTCAAGTGTTAATTTTCCAAAAAGCAACAGCAACTTTTTAGAGATCTGCAACTCAGGTCCTTTACTGTCCCCCAACCCCCTTTTTACACCCATTTGTGGAAACAAACAAAGCACATGATGAAAATGTTTTACATCTTCAAATAATTACATAAAATAACAATAAACAAACTCATATTCAAAATAAACAAATTCATATGACTGTATATCAAATTTGTAATGTAATGAGACGAAATAATTATTCCAAGTGACTTTTGAACATAGTACTTTGACCGTATACACTAGTGGGATATATTCCAAGACAAAAAGAAAGGCAAATAAATCTTAAACTTCACTCACTAGGTTCATTGTCAGTGGTAAAAATGCTATTGGCATTTTGAAATTATTTTGTATGGAATAAAGAAACTAAGTAAATACAATATAACTGGAAATCAAGAAGTTTATAGTAAGAGAAAAGAGATACAAATATAAAATCAAAGCTAAGTAAACCAAGTAATATTAAACTTAATTGGAAATAATATAAACTAATATTTTGTTTATTTAATTCTGACCTCTGTCTACTGAAACATAGACACTATAGGCCAGGGCATAGAAACATAGTTTCTATAGGGCATAGAAATCATGTTAAACAATTAGCTATAGGCACATCCAGTGCGCCAATCTAAATAGCATCCTCCACTCAAAGGAACCAAGACTCCTTAGAGAAAGAGAGAAATTCAGATCTGGGATAGCTCCCACATGTACAGGGCTCCCATTGGCCAAGTTGGGGAAATTGGAGGAGTGAAAAGAAAACTGACCATAACTGATTGTAAAATCTTGAATAAATGATATCCACAGGTTCATAATGACACTCAAAAGTGGAATAAAATTAAAAGAGAAAAAAAAAAACCTCATTTGCCATCTTTGACGGTGACGATTTCGCTAATTCATTATTCCAAGAGCTGATTGTTTTTCCCTTTTAATAAAGTAGTTCATCCATTTATCCATAACAAATGAACGAAAGCTCTATTTTGCAGAACAATTTCAGCTACTAAATGCAGAAAGGATGTTAGCATGAGAATATCGCATTTTTACAACTATTAATAAGATCATTGATTCAGACAAGAATCATTGATGGATGCTATAGTTATTAAGGCAAAGGTTGTCGGAGAACAGGATGTTCATAGTATATGAAAGTATCACCCCCACAGATGTCTTGCTAATTTGCAAAGGCATGTACTTTTATAATGCAAAGATCTGGTGGTTATCACTTTAACCGAGTGATCAAATTTAACATCGCAAATAGTCAGACAGCTATTTTGAAATTATAAGCCCCCTAACAGGATGCAATATTATAAAGCACATAAAATCACCTCTGCAGTGTTTCTTGCCAAAACTTAAATCTGAATTTAATCAAGTATTTAGACCTAACTTCAAATTTACAGGAAATATAAGACAGAAGGAACAAATAAAACACATTCATGAGAAAGCATTCAGACAAATCCACAAACGGGGACATTCTATAAGACAGCTTGGACTCATCTCTTCAAGAGGTCAATGCCATTTTTTTAAAAAAGAGAAGGGCAGTTCTAGAATAAAGAGATTTAAAATATTTAGCTAAACACAATGTATATATTTTTATTGAATTCTAATTTTTTAATTAAGAGCTATAAAAACAGTTTAAGTAATTAGGAAAATTTGAATATGAACTGGACATTAGATAAAATTACATCATTACTGTGAACATTCTTAGGTGTGATAATGGCACTGTCTTTATGTAGGAAAATGTCTTTCTTTTTAGGAGAAGCATGCTGAAATATTTTGGGATGATTTATGATGATGTCTACCACCTACTTTCCAAAACCTATATAAAATTAGGCAAGTATGACAAAATGTTAGGAAATGTTTGATTCCAGGTAGTAGGTATAAGAGTGTACACTGTACCATTCATTCAACTTTCCACTATGTCTGAATATGGTTATAATTAAAAGATGGAAAAATATATATGCAGACCAAACAACATACATTTTAAAAACAAATACCTAAGGAAGAGGAATGGGATCTGGGAATGAGGACAGAAGAGGAAAACAAACCAGTGGAGGAGCCATGCGTGGATGAAGAGATGAGGATTACAATTGACTCAACCCTCTGCTCCTGAAACAAGAAAAATAAAAGGCATTCTTCAAGCCTTGAAGCTGGCAAATGAGTCCCTTCCCTCACAGCTGGGAGGGCAGGCAGAGCTATGTGAGGGTGAGGAGTTGAACCCAGCAGACCCACAAACATGCAGCAGCAGGCTGACAACCTAGGGCTGTTCACAGTGCAAGTCGTGTCTGGATGCTTTCAAATCCATTTGGTGATGGGAGTTATCTCCCTTATGTAATGAAGGCCTCATGTTATTTGATTTACAGCTTCTCATACAATGGTAGATTTGTTCCATAATCCCCTGGATTGTAGCTAAACCCCCAAGGACGTATTTATCTACTTTGCTATAGTCAAGGCCCCAGCTCACATGTAACTATAATTTCTTCCATTTGCTCAAGGTGTGTCATCAACTTCCAAGCATTTCAGGAGAACTCCTCTGCGTGGCCTCCCTGAGAGCCAGGTCAAGGGGGCTGTGAAGCTCACACAAGCCTTGTCCCATGAGAGAGAATGAAAACAGCTGAAGTACATTGCATCTGGTCCTTGAATAAATGTACAGTCCGGGAAGTGCCCCACCAGGTCTTGATGGCATATAGTGAAGAGACTGATTACCTCCCAGGAGGTCTGTATAAAGATCCTGAGAGGAACACATGGAGAATTCCAACAGAGTGGAAACTTCCTGATGGCAGGAAATGCATCTTCCTGTATCCCAATGCCTAGTCCAGTTCTGAGAATATGATAGGTAATCAATACATATTTGTCAACTGAGTAAATAGATAAGAATGATCAGTCAAACAAAGCATAAGTGATTCAGACTGGAAAGGAAAGGATAGGTAAGAAAACCACGATGTATTTTCCCTTAATCTGAATGAACAAGTGATTTGAGTGGCAAACAGGGAAAATAAAACACATGGCAGATATCTGTATCTACCCATTTTGTTTTGGTGAGTTAAAACTATTTTTAAGTAAATGTAATAAATGGAAAAATGTGACCCATGTAAGTGAGATACAAAAAAAAATGACTAGAAACAAATTGTTCATTTGTGCTAGAAACCAAAGTGTTGCATTACAAACATCCAAGACTGAGGACTCTTAATACCCTGTGAGACCACTCTCTGATATTTCTAGTCTAATAGGAGCAATTCTCATTCCTGGTTTTGTCAACCACAATGGTTTTCATTTCACCCCCAGAAGCATCATGAAATTTTGCCCTAACTTCTCAAAACAAACTATTTTAATTCCCCAAATTATTGTAAAAACAAGGTGGTAATGGAGAAGATGGGGGTGTTGTGAAATCAAAGAAGCAATTATAATTCTCCAGAAAAGTTCAAAACTCTTCTCTCGTCCAAACAGTTGTTTCTAAAAATGCCACACTCCCCAAACTTAGAAATAACCAGCAGACAGGTAAAAATAATCCCCAAGATTTTTTGACCTATTCTTGCAGAACTTCTACTGGGGAGTGAGTCTTCCCTTCTCCAAAGCACAAAAAAAGTAAGTCTTGCTAGATGAGGGAAGCCAAGTTTGTTAGGGCTGGCACAAAGCAAACATTTTTGCCTTGCTTGAATTACTTTCAACAATTGAAAGCATCATTCTAATAACCAATGCCACAAGAAACCATGCAGTGAACTCAGAGAAAATCAAGGGGGGTGATCTGAACTTCAAACATGGCCTAAGTAGCTGATCAAGAGAGACAATTGCTGATATTTAAAAGTAGAAAATTAGAGGTCCTGTGTGCCTATTCCATTTTTACCCACCTCTTTAAGTAAATCCTTTTCTGTGATATCAAGAGGATCCATCTGCTAGCTACATCTTCAAAAGGCCCTTCCTTCAGTTACTCGCAAAGAATCAGCAGGTCTTGAATCTGACTCTACCAAATACAGACTCTATTATAACCCAATCTCTTTCTGAGCCTCTCCTGAATGGAACACCTATTCCTGGCTTCTGATTATTATTGTGTTGGACTAGTTCAACCTTTGATCCAACTCTCTGGGCTGGAATGATATCCAACCAGTACAGTACAGTGCTTGAAACCATCCACTGTTTTGGTCAATGTTGAACGTTTGTAAACATTTGTTCAATGCCATGGTCCTAAGTGTCAGCCTGGAAGAGGCCTTGCTTTGTGACTTTCCCCTTTTTTGGAAATTCATTTAATCTTGCTCTGAACATTATTTATTTCTTCCTGCTTCTCCAGGTAAAGCCAAAAAGGCCCCAGTAAGTATCTGCTAGTCATCCAAGAGTAAAACAAGTTGACATCCATTTCGATTTGCATCTCCGTTTCCCGGTGTTTATAATCCAAACACCCAGGCTTAAATTCTATGGTAAGCAAAGAAACTCATCATCATTGCTTGCTACAAGTTGTGGAGGCATAAAGAAGTAATTCTTATGCTGAACAGTTAACCATGCAAAACCCTGAGTCTTACTCCCAGAGATGCCAATATAGTAGGTCTGTAGTGAAACAAAAAATTGACACGTTAACAAGTGCTTCCGATTATTCTGTAATACACAAGTGGACATGGACCACATTTTTGAGAAAAGAGAAGGCCAGAACAGCAAGAGCTGGCTGGACACGGAGGCTCACACCTGTAATCCCAGCACTTTGGGAGGCCAAGGTGGGAGAATTGCTTGAGGCCAGAAGTTCAAGACCAGCCTGGGAAACATATTGAGACCCTGTCTCTAATTGTTGTTAATAATAATAATAATAATAATGATAATAAGAGCTGAAAACAGCTGGAGGGGGAAAAAGGTCCCAGGAAACTTGGTGGAAGCCAAGGTTGCAGGTGGCCTTTGGTGGAGGCCCTTGGTGGGGAGATATCTGAGGTGTGCCATTCCCTCATGAACTGCTACTCACCACTTGACCCCATGCAGAAGGGAAGGGTGAAGAAGCAGTGGTTGTGCCAAACAGCAGGCGTATCCCAGTTTCCCAGACTCTGCCCTCTCTCACTCATCACCCTAAGGGCTGTTTCACGGCCACCTGTAGGCTTGGTCTCACTCCTAGTTGCCATAAGTGGTGACTGGAAGTGGAATGCAGGCAACTTCCACCCCACTCTGGTCACTTGGCATCATCAGTAGAGCTGCCAGTCAGACTCTGACCTCATGCATTGGTTAGGACAGGCATCCTTAATCTTTTTCACTTCACAGCCCTCAAAATACTTTTAAAACAATCTCACTCATTTCTAAGTTGATATCTAACATTCTATATTATTAGTTTAAATAGTTGAAAAGGGTATTGATATTTTTCTGGCATGTTGTATATTTTGGCATTTTAAAATTAAACTGTTATGAGACTTTTTTTTTTTTTTTTTTTTTTTTTTTTTTTGAGATGGAGTCTTGCTCTGGCACCCAGGCTGAAGTGCGGTGGCATGATCTCGGCTCACTGCAACCTCCACCTCCCAGATTCAAGCAATTCTCCTGCCTCAGCCTCCTGAGTAGCTGGGATTACAGGCATATGCCACCATGCCCGGCTAATTTTTTTGTATTTTTAGTAGAGACAGGGTTTCACCATATTGGCCAGGCTGGTCTCAAACTCCTGACCTTGGGATCCACCCACCTCGACCTCCCAAAGTGCTGGGATTACAGGTGTGAGCCACCACGCCTAGTCTACAGGACTCTTTTAAATGTAGTAAATAGAATCTAAAAATTATGATTTGACACCCACCATCATTCATTCATCTATTCAAAATGTTCATAAACAAGTCCTTTTTTAGTAATTAGAAATTTTATAGCAATACATTTTCCTCTTAAACTTGTATTTCCATCTGACTTCCCCCATATAATTTCATCCAATATAATATTTTTTATTCTTATAGTCTTTTAACTCTTTCATCCCATTTTCTCTTCAAAATATATATATTTATAGATATAGATAGATAATCATATGTATGGTATGTAAAGATTACCTATAGCCATACCACCCTTAATGAGCCTGATCTTATCTGATCTCAGAAGCTAAGCAGGTTTGGGCTTGGTTAGCACTTGGATGGGAGATATATATATATACATGTATAAATACATATACATATTCATCTATCTATAGAGATAAATATTCAAGATATATAGTCTGACACTTAATTTTTATTTATTTATTAGAGACAGAGTCTTACTCTGTTGCCAAAGCTGGAGTACAGTGGTGTGATCATAGCTCACTGTAACCTTGAACTCCTGGGCTCAAGCAATCCTCCCACCTCAACCTCCCAAGAAGTTAGGACTACAGGCACACACCACCACACCCAGCTAGCTTTTTTAAAAAATATTTTTTGTGGAGACAAGGTCTCACTGTGCTGCCCAGGCTGGTTTTGAACTCCTGGCCTTAAGCAATCCTCCTGCCTCGGCCTCTCAAAATGCTGGGATTACAGGCATGAGCTACTGTACCTGGCCTAATTTTTTAAAATTTAATGCTTTTTAAAATTTCCTATCACTAAAAGAGTTGAAAAATATCTCCTGAGTTTAGTTATCACTATAATTTTGGTAAAATCAGCGTAAGTATGTTATAAATCATTAAATATAAAAAAGGAAATTTTATTAGAAATGCATCTCTGAATAGGACTGATTTTAGTTATCTCTATGAATACATAATACTTAATGTTAGAATGATTCAGTGTTCAGCATTAATTATACTAATATTTTTCATTTTTACATATGAAGTCCTGAGAAACCTTATTTATTCAAATACTTATATGAAAATGGAAATGGTTTTATTATAGCAATGTTATTTAATTTTTTGAACACTTTCTAACCTAATTTTAATGATTTATCAGCTGACAATTTTGCCTTGAATTTTTATAAAACAAAATATCAGAAATCATATGGGTTGCAAAAGATTTCTTATGCAATTATAGACTCATGTAATTTCTCACACCAACACCAGTATTTCAAATAGTCCTTTGGTGCCTGATATGGTTAGGCTTTGTGTCCCCACCCAAATCTCATCTTGAATTGTAATCCTCATAATCCCTGTAATCCCCATGTGGGAGAGACCAGGTAGAGGTAATAGAATCATGGGGTGAGGTTTCCCCCGTGCTGTTCTCATGATAATGAGTGAGTTCTCATGAGATCTGATGGTTTTATAAGGGGCTCTTCCCCCTGTGCTCAGCATTTCTTCTTCCTGCTGACTTGTGAAGAAGGTACCTTGCTTCCCCTTCGCCTTCCGCCATGATTGTAAGTTTCCTGAGGCCTACCCAGCCATGCTGAACCATGAATCAATTAAACCTCTTTCCTTTATAAATTACCCAGTCTCAGGCAGTTCTTTATAGCAGTATGAAAACAGACTAATACAGTGCCCCACAGGTTTTTACATTCTGGAGGATGCTTTCTTGATGAGGACAAAAATTGGTTCTTAAAAGATGAAAAATATCTTACTCCTGTATGTATAAAGCACAGATATGCACAGTACATAAATAGATATACAAGGTACAGATGTTCCTCAACTTACAATGGGGTTACATTTTGATAAATCAATAAAAGTTGAACCATGTCAGACGTTCCTTGATTTACAATTAGATTAAGTCCATATAAACCCACCATAAATTGAACTATCATGGGCCAGCTGCATATGTACTGTATTAAAATTTCATAATAGGAATGATTAACATAAAACATCTAAAAGGCTCCTTAGAAGGTGATAAGAATTAAGTTTGAGAAACACTGCCTCAAGGGCAAGTCCTCATTTTAAGATTTGGAACGAGTTAGAATTACACCTTTTCTTTGAAGTGGGAGAAAAAGGGCATTTGTGGAGTGAGAAAGGGAAATTGTTTCAACCACAGGCATGTTCTAAGATAGACTAATTTTATGAAGGAATCTGTTTGAGTTAAGATTTGTTCAGTGAATTAGTGTCAGTGACGTGCATGAAACATAGTTAATTTTTCAATTTGAGTATTGTTATTATTACCATCACAACATTTATCATTATGTGGAAGTTTAAACATCTGGCAATTGAATCCCTTAAAATTATAAGGGTTTTCATATCCAGTGGAGGTTATTTAACCCCCAGGGAAACTTATACCTCACTTTCAAGGTCACCAAGTTAGGATAGGATCGGTTGCTTATAAAGGAGACCAAAAGTAACAATGCTTACAGCAGACAAAAGTTTATTTCTCTGTCACATAGAAACTGGAGCTGGCATGGCGGCTCCTCCCTAGCTGGTCAGGGCCACATATTCCTTATATCTTGTTGCTTTGCCAGTCCCTAGGATGTTACACTGATCTATGTGATCCATGATGGCCCACTGGCATGTCCCCATTCCAGCTGGGAAAGGAGAGGAAAAGGTAAGGAGGACATAGTCTGTTATAGACCGAACATTTGTGTCCCTCCAAAATTCATGTATTGAAGCCCTAACCCCCAAGGTGATAGTATTTGGAGTTGGGGCCTTTATGTTTAGATGAGGTCCTGAGGGTAGGAGTCTCATGATGGGATTAGTGCCCTGATAGGAAGAGACTAGAGAGCTTGCTCTCTCTCTACCAAGTGAACACACAGCAAGAAGGCAGCAGTGTGCAAGCCAGGAGAAGGCCTCTACCAGAACCCCACCAAGCCAGCACCTTGCTCTTAGACTCCCCAGGCTCCAGAACTGTAAGAAATAAATTCCTGTTGTTTATAAGCCTCTCAGTCTATTGCATTTGTTTATAGTAGTCTGAGCTGACTAATACCTGCCCCCTCCAGAAAGGTGCACATGTCATGCCTACACTCTCATACCATAGGCCAGAACTCAGTCAGGTGGCCAAATATTGCTGCAAGGAAGGCTGGAAAATGCAGTGTTTAGCTGAGTGGCCCTGCACTTGGCTGGGTATCCTATGCCATTTGAAAAGGGGAGAGGGATACTGAAGGAGATCTAGGAGTCTCTCTCACACCTGACCTATATGATTCCTGGAGTTTTGGTGGGAATCCAGGTATCTTTCTTAGTTTCTGGTCCTTAATTGCTGCTCTGATAGCCTGCTCTGTACACTAGTTTCTTCAAGACTGGGGTCCTGCCTTGTTCATACGTATCCCTCGCCCAAGGACTGGAGTCCAGTGGACACAACACACTGTCTGCTTGCATCTTTCTTTCTTTCTTTCTCTTTCTTTCTTTCTTTTTTTCTTTCTTTCTTTCTTCCTTTCTTTCTTCTTTCCTTTCTCTCTCTTTCTCTCTTCCTTCCTTCCTTTCTTTCTTTCTTTTTCTTTCTTTCTTTCTCTTTCTCTCTTTCTTTCTTTCTCTTTCTCTCTTTCTTTTTTTTCACTCTTGTTGCCCAGGCTGGAGTGCAATGGTGCGATCTCAGCTCACTGAAACCTTCACCTCCTCCTGGGTTCAAGCGATTCTCCTTCCTCAGCCTCCAGAGTAGCTGGTATTACATGTGTGTGCCAACACGCCCAGCTAATGTTTGTATTTTTAGTAGAGACGGGGTTTCACCATGGTGGCCAGACTGGTCTCGAACTCCTGACCTCAGGTGATCCACCCACCTCAGCCACCCAAAGTGCTGGGATTACAGGCATAAGCCACCACACCTGGCCGGTCTGCCTGCATTTCTGAACATCACTATCTTGAATTTTCCCATTGCTCTGCATATCTAATATTTTCTCTTGGACCCAAGACATAGCAGAGAAGTGGAATAAATTCACTTCTCTAGTAGGACTAAAAATCAGTCAACGGCTGATTCAGGTAAGAAGAAAGAGACCAAATCATCAACTGAACTGCTCTGGTTAAAACAGATGGGGACCCTCCATTGGCTTCTCCAACCCCTTCCCTACTTGACAAATCTCCAATGTGGTTGGGGTTGGGCCTGGCCATAATGTGCAGTCTTGTCAAAGTGAGGTCTCCAAAGAATTTTGACTATAGTTAGTCACAAGAGAGTTTCTTTTACTTTTGTTTGATGTGGGGTAGCCCATAACCTCCTCTTATGCTCTGCCTTAGGAAATAATCAAGAATCAGCCACACAAATAAATTGGGAGGTACTGATCTACTGCTCTCCTAATGCCTTAGGCCAGGTAGGAAAGAGGGGAATAGAATTCACATGAATCTCAAGAGTGTATTGGCTGGGCACAGTGGCTCATGCCTGTAATCCTAACACTTTGGGAGGCCAAGGCAAGAGGATTACTTGAGTCTAGGAGTTCGAGCAATATAGTGAGAATTCATCACTACAAAAAAAAAATTTAAAAATTAGCCTAGCCTGTGTAGTCCTAGTGACTCGGGAGGCTAAAGTGGGAGGAGGGCTTGACTCAGGGAAGCAGAGGTTGCAGTAAGCCATGATCGTGCTACTGCATTCCAGCCTGGGCAACAAGCAAGACCCTGTCTACAAAAAAAAAAAAAAAAAAAAAAAAAAAGTGTGTAATGCAGAGGCTGCAAAAGAAACTGCAAAACCAGCACATAAAGCTGTAACTGTCTTTGAAGTCTAGAAGGTTACAGATGAGCCCTAAGATGAGCTGTGTCACATATCATTTGATGAAAAACCTGTGATGGCACACATTATTGCTCTAGCCAGTTAGAAAGAGAATCTGATTCTTATGGCAACATTTGTATCTAATTAAAAGTAATTAATGATTAGGCTGAAGGGATAGTTTAAAGTCAATTGATAGTGAGGGCAAAAAGTATCAACGTATGGGTTAGATTATGCTATAATAATAAGCAAACCTAAAATCTCAAAAGAAAAATAACAGGCACATCTCTGAACAGCCCTAATCATGGCCAAAGAAAAGTTTAGGAGACTTGCTTGCTTCTTCGATTCCTTGTGTTTGAAACAATATAATGCCAATATCAAAACAAAAATTTCTGTGCTAAATATCTGGGGAAGGATACAGAGTGGATGAGGGAAGGTTCCCCTTCAATACAGAAGGTGTTCCCGATAAAGATGGTATGAGGGCTCTGGCCCAGCCAGAAGCTTCCATCTCCTAAGAGCCAAACCCAGACAGAGCCTGGATGTCTGTAGAAGGAGGGGCCTGGTGTGCAAGGGGCAGCATCTCGGGAGTGAGGGAATGGTGCGTTCTCTTTCGATGTTGAGAGTTCTACCTAACTAAGCCCAATTAATAAATGACTAATGTAGTTACTTAGTTGTTCAAAAATATCTTTTGAATGCCTCCCATGTGGTAAGCACTGTAATAGTGTGACAGAAACAGAACTAGGAGGCCAGGTGCGGTGGCTCATGCCTGTAATCCCAGCACTTTGAGAGGCCGAGGTGGGCAGATCCCCTGAGATCAGGAGGTCGAAACCAGCCTGGCCAACATGGTGAAACCCCTTCTCCACAAAAATACAAAATTAACCAGGCATGGTGACGCATGCCTGTAATCCTAGCCACTCCGCAGGGCTGAGGCTGGAGAATTGCTTGAATTCAGGAGGCAGTGGTTGCAGTGAGCCGAGATCACTCCATTGCACTCTAGCCTGGGTGACAAGAGCAAGACTCCGTTTCAAAAAAAAAAAAAAAAAAAAAAAAAGAAGGAGAAGGAGAAGAAGAAGAAGAAATAGAACCAGGAATTACAACAGATGGGTTATTCTGATATTCTGATTCTGGAAGAAGAGGGCCACAGGACACCTACTAGTTATGGGATGATCCAGTGCCCAGGAAGCACTTGACACAAAGTAGATGCTCATTAACTACTTGCTATTGATGGTGGTGGTTTAATGGTTGCTTTCTCTAACTCGATGGCTTTCTTTTATTTCACTTCCATGTCGATGGACAAAGGCAGAGCTCTCGTGCTATTGCATGGCGACACCCGGGCTCGCTGCTGAAGCATTGTCTCCATCGTGGGTATCTCCAGCAGTGACAGGCCCTCTACTTTCTGTTTTCTTCCAGGGAGGCGGGTTAGCCTGCAGGCCTTTGGGATGCTGGGTCATAGACTAGACGTGTATTTCTCCCTCCGTGATATTGGCAGATCTCCTACCCTTGGTGTAGCTGGGCTCATTCCAAGTGCTTTTGGGGGTGCTCTTGGCCAGGTTGGCAGACTCCCTGTACAGAACGTGCCTTGTACATTATCCTCTGGGGGCTGCTGCTGATGAGTTCCCTGCCAGCAGCATCCTCTTCACTCCTTCCATGCATAGCTGCAATTTTTAATTTTTTTAAAGAAACATTTATTCAGGTATAACATACATACAGATATAATAAAATATTGAGATCATAATTGCCCTTCTAATTATGTTTGGTAGATTTTTCCAGTTTGTCTTCCATGTGTAACTTTTTTTAAACATAAATTACTCAAGAAATTTTTTTTTGTGCTTCTTTTTCATTTAACAAATATTTCATGTTTCTACATAGGCTGTAATGATAATTTTAGTGACTATTTTATATTCTGTTGTGTTTGTGCCTCAAAAAAAATCTTAAACCACTCTTTTAAAGTTTTTTTTTTCAAGGATAAGAAAAAAGTTTAGTTGGATTTTTCAAATAACTTGCTCTCACCTCCTGATTTTTCTTGCATGAAAAAAAAAAAAAGCCATGACTGCTACCAGGTCTCAATGACTCTAAAATGTCACCCATTGTAAGACACACCCCATTTTATGTTCCTGAGAAAGAACACAGCTCTTTAATAATGACTGCAACTTGTGCAAATGTCTCCAGAGTGAAATATGCTTTTCAAGTATTACAGAGCTGTCTGCAAAGTTTGGAACTCAGCACCATGAGCATGTGGTGCTCTCTCTGCCCTTGCAGGCCCAGCCATCAGCCTCCTGCCCTGGCACATGTTCAGCAAGACCTCAGGGAGCGGAATTAGCAAACAGGAAAACTAGCCTGGCACTGGTGGCTCCTGCTAATCCTAGTCTGTCACACTAGCCCATGTAACTGCTAAAAGATTGACTAGCTTTTCCTCACTCAGCAGGGCCCCTCTTTGTGTGACAGCCCTCTTTTCCTCCTGCCACACACCCAGACTTTCCAAATGTCCCTAGAATCCCTCCATTTCTTCATTCCATGGAAATTCATCTCTCTATAGAATTGGGTTCTTCTGGACATGTTTGTGTCTCCAGCTCTCCAATGCCTTTTTTTTATATGTTTTTTTTTGTTGTTGTTGTTGCTGTTGTTGTTGCTATTGTTGTTGTTTTTGTTTTTTTGAGATGGAGTCTCACTCTTTTGCCCAGGCTAGAGTGCAGTGGCACAATCTCGGCTCACTGCAACCTCCACCTTCCAGGTTCAAGTGATTCTCCTGAGGTTCAAGTGCCTCAGCTTCCCAAGTAGCTGGAATTACAGGTGTCTGCCACCACGCCCAGCTAATTTTTGTATTTTTAATAGGGACAGGGTTTCACCATGTTGGCCAGGCTGGTCTCCAACTCCTGACCTCGTGATCCACTTGCCTTAGCCCAAAGTGCTGGGATTACAGGCGTGAGCCACTGTACCCAGCCTATATGACTTTTTTAAAGCTTATTCATTTTTGTCTCCATGTCACTGTGGGAGCAATGGTCTGTCCCAACCATCTACATCCTAATGGGAAGGTGTCACTGTAGTAGATTTTGTCTTATATGGTTGGGCTTATACAATGGCAATGACAGTGATAGTTATTCCAAATCCTCTAGTGATTTTGTTTGGGTGTCATTTGGAATTTTCTTTCTCTCAGGTGCTTTAGTTAAAAATCCAAACTCCCTGGAAATGACTGTACAATGCAGAAGGTGCAGACTGGTGGATACTATCTGCAGATATATTTTCTTTGACCTGTACTCTGTGTGTATGTGTTTAACTTGAATTTTTGCCAGTATTTAAAAACTGGAAGCTTTCACATTTTAAAATTTCTACATTTTCATTTATGGAGAATGACCTCTGGTGGCCCAGGTCTTGCGTTCCTGCACAGCCATGATGGTCTGGAGCAGAGAAGTGGCCAACCCCTTCCAACAGGACAGCCCGCTCATTACCTGCCTGTAGGCATGCAAGGTTGCATCTCCTTGTCTAATGAATGGGTCATAGGTAACATTAGGGAAGGCTTCACAAGGGCATCTTATTGCACTTAAAATAAATCCGAGTCCATACCATAACCTAAAAGACCCTACACACTCTGGCCCCTGGCTCCCTCTCTGACTCATTTCTTCCCATTCTCCCCGACTCACTCTGCTGCCTGCTTACTGTCCCTCAAGCAAGCCAAACATACCCAGCCTCAGGTCTGGGCTATTTCCTCTGCCTATTGATTTTCCCCCAAATAGTTATATGACGCAGGGCCTAACTTCACCCATGTCTCAACTCCAATACCACCCCACAGAGAGGATTTTCCTGGCCATTCTATCTGGAAGAGCACCACTCAGCAGCTACGCCCTTCCTCTTTATTTTTGTAGCACTTACCTCTACATGAGGGCAAAGACTCTTCTTGGGTTTTTTTTTTGGTTTTGGTTTTGGTGGGGCTGGGGGGAAAGTGTTTTCTGTTTTCTGTTTTTGTTTTTGTGTGCTAATGTACTCAAAGTTGCACCAGTGCCCAGTGCCTGGCACACAAATATTGTCAAATAAGTGGATGAATGAACACTGTCTTTTTGACTCGAGGCATTGGTTCCATAGTTTTCAGACCAACAGGGAAATGGAGCTTCATCAACTCTGACATCATTTCCAACTCTAAATTTTGTCCTTCTCACCATAAACCTCATAATGAGTTACAGATTTCAACCTAGCCACTTGTCCTCTTAGGGAATACCAAAAATGCCCATTTTATAGACAGAAGAAAAGAAAGCCAATCACTTGATGCCAACTGATAAAGACTGGCAGCTTTACATGCATGGGGAAGAGAACAAAGCCAACATGTCCCCAGAAGGGTAAGGCAAAGGTAGAATGGTGAAATGGAAGATGAGCATCCTGGTCAAGGTGAGGAAAGAGGAACTGCCACTCTTCCTGTTAGTCTGTGGGGGCGTGTATCAGGTGAGTTGGATATGAGATGTGTGACCTCACTGGAGAATGTCTAGGGGCCTAGGCTACAGAGCTGATCAGGCTACTAGACCCTCTGTAGGTCCAGGCATGCCTGCTGAATGAAGGAATGGAGAAATGAACAAAGGTGGGCATTAACTCCAGCAGAGGGTCAATACCATGAGCCAGTGCTGACTTGTTTGAGCCATAGGTTCAGATCTGCACTGTCCGATATGGTAGCCACTAGCTATGTGTAGCTACTTAAACTAAATTAAATAAATGAAATTTAAAATTCATTTCCTTTGTTGCACTATATTCCAAGTGCTCAATAGCTACATTGGGCTACTCTCTACCCAGTGGTACAGATTACAGAACATTTTGCACAAATTCATTTGGCCAGTTCTGATTAGATACAGCCACGCACCTGGCTTTCCAGTGTCCAGCCCTATATCCCAGTTACTTTTAACTCAGATTCCACCATTCTCTCTTTCTTGCTATAGGATGAGAACCTGGCTGTTTAAAAACATGGAATCAGTGGAGTCCTGAATAGCAGCACATGACTTGCAACAACTTTCAACATCTCATAAAATGGCTGCTCAGCATTCACTTTCCATCTCAGAGTCACTTCTTTGGAACTGTTAGGGAGTCCAGGGTACATTTGAGTCCTGGCAGCTCAGGTCCTGCTCTGTGGCAGCTCTTCCCACTGCTCATAGAAGTCCCACACCCACTTCTCAACCATGTCCGGCTGAGCATTACAAATCACCTTCTGTTTAAAATAAAATAAAAAATCTGACTCATTGGAGTTACTCCAATTCACTTTCTTGTTTGGAATTCCACAATTCTTTTGATGTTTATCAATACATCACTACCCAGCGTGCTTGCCAAGATCATGTCTAGGCTGTGGTGATCTATCATCTCCCCACAGCATATTCTAAGATGCGTCCCACCCCCTTTAAGGGTCCGAAAGGTCCAGGAGCAGCACAATGTGGCAAGATGCCAGGGAAAAAGGACTCGGCTCTCATGGAGACATCTTATTCACCAGCCCAGGGCTGCCTTTGAGAGCAGTGTGTACTAGGGAAGGATTCCAAGGAGGTGTGTGACTTTGGAATAATTACAGAGGTCGGCAAAGCAAGTTAGGAAAGCCTGGAAATCATAATTATGGCCAACCATAGACAAGGTGATGAAGTTGAGAACTTTGTCTCGGGCTTCCCTCCAAACTCCCCTGGGAATCTTTTTCTCTGATGTGTCTCCTTTGTCCCTGTCTCTCTAGCTTGTCCAGAACTTTCTATCTTGGCTTCTTACTCCTCAGGGAAGCTTCTATTTGGCTCTTTTTCTCCCATGGAAACTTGGTTTCATTCCCATTAGGCTCTGCTAGTTAAGAACAGCCAGTTAATGGGACAAGTTAATTTACTTAAAAGCACGAGTCCTTCACCTGGTCCAAACGTGGGCTTAGAGGGAGGTGAAGACCCTAAGGCATTACAATTTTGTGTGCCCGTTTTCTAGGGGAAAGAGTCATAGATTTCATCAGATTCTAAACTAAACACATTCTAAACCCTTGACCCCCCAAAAAAGGTTCAAGTCACTGTGGGCTAATACTGAGAGCTAGTAACAGCAGGGGGATTTCTTCTGATGTGATGTTTGCATTTTAACCACAGTGCAATGGAGAAACTACCATCTGTTACATATTTTTGCCTCAGGAAAAAATAATGGGAGAGTTTTCAGTCCAGAGGCAAGAAAGGAGGAAAGACTGGGGCAGGAAACAGGGCCTCTTGTTTGCTTTTGAGATCATGTCCAAACACCCCCATTTAGGAGCAAGGGCATCTTCATCTTCTCTTCTTAGTAGCATGTGTTTCTCTTTGAACACAAAACCTTTCCACTCACGTAAAATGTAGGCTTTCTTTAGAAATTTCAAAGAAACAAATCAGGCTTAGGATGCCATTCATGTTCTTCGTTACAGATCAATTCTGCAACGGAGTGGCAGCAGGGCATGATAAGGGAACAGGAGACAAGGTTTCAGTTCCAGCTCTCCCGCTAATTTGCAGAGCATCTTTCCAAGCTTGGCTCAGCCTCTCTGGGCCTCAGTTTCCTCATCTCTAAAAAATCTGGGCGTCCTCACCAGTCCTATGATTCTAAGACGCTGCCAAAAGTCTACGTGAAATAAAATTTCTCTACTGCCCTTTTATTAGTACTGAGAGGTTGTTTTCATATTCGAGGAGAAAAAATATCCAACCAAACACTAAGTTGTTTTCTTTCCTTTTAATACGTTAGCGTCTTGTCCAAAGGAGGAAAACCTGCTCTTAAAAACTTCAAAACAGTTTGTGGTGGATTGCAATTCTTGTCTCAGAAAGATTAATTGGAAACGAAATCTAAGGAAGAAAATTCAAAGCCCATTTCAACGCTTCCTGCCTTTTAGATCTTCTAACATGTAAATTGACCGTTACAAAGAGGATTAGTTATTAGAATGGTCTGCGTGAAGACCAACATTCAGCTCCCTGTTTATTCCTCGCCAGAACATCCTGGGTGACCAGCATCTTAATGTCCTTCTTTTCAGTTTGTGAGAGGATGAACTGCATACTAACTCCAGATCCTGTGTTCCCCAACTTTAATTTAACCGCAACCTTAACAAACTGGAGACTCTTCCCCACCCCCAAATTGTGCTTTCAATTAGAACAAACTTGGTGCTCCAGACATCCACACTAGGAAGCCGCAATTATCCTCAAAGACTTAAAGCTACTTTTAATCTCTGGATTTTTCTTGGTCTCTTCCATACTCATTTCTGCTATAATCTTATCTGCTTCATCTTTTTATTCTTAAGTCCTGAGTGGTGGTGGTGTTTTTCCCTCAAAAAATTCCCTGTAAGACTGCACTTTCTAATGGCTTTGTTCTCCCCATCACTGGTCTTATACCTCCTCTTTTCTTCTAATACAAAGACCCACTTACCTAGCAACCTCAACTATTCTTACATTATTGAGAATCAGGAAACGAGCAAGGAGCTGGATCAAATAGCCAACATGGTTTAATCACAAGATGTGTGATAAGTTAGCCTTCACTGAAACCAGTTTGCTTTTGCATTGCACATAATTCTATCTACAAAACAAAGCAAGTTTCAAATGTATACGTGGGTGGAAAAGGGGAAGAGCCAGGCAGGGATGGAAGGAGAGAGGGCTCTGAGGGCTAGATGCCAGCCAAGCAAGATGCCAATGGGCAGCCTGGCAGTGATAAAGGAAATGAAAGGCAATAAAGAAAGGGTAACAGGGAAGTCAAAGAACCTTTGCAGTCTGGAATACTTAACGGTGAGATACATAGACCTATTAACTGCAGTGGTAAGTAATCTGGATTATAGCATATCTAGAATGGGCTTACAATGAATTATCAATTTAGCTTGGAAACAGGACAAAGGTGATAAGCTGATGGAGAGGAACTATTTCACCTAAACTCCCAATAGTCACTATTCCTTTTTTATTTTAATAATAGTTGAGCACATAACTGTTCAGAATAAAGTCTATATAGTTGTCCCTTGGTATTGGTGAGGAATTAGTTCCTGGATCTCCCTCAGATACTAAAGTCCATGGATACTCAAGTCCTTTATATAAAATGACATAGTATTTGCATATAACCTACACATCTCCTCTCATATACCTTAAATCATCTCTAGACTACTGATAATATCTAATACTATGTAAATGCTATGTAAATCATTACACTGTATTGTTTAGGGAATAATGACAAGGAAAGTGACTGTACATGTTCAGCATGGATGCAATTTTTGCTGAACACTTTTGATCTTCAGTTGGATGGATCCACAGATGCAGAACCCACAGATACATAGGGCCAGATGTGTTTCCCATCCTCCCTTGCAGTTGGGTACGGCCAATGGAATGTGATTGCAGGTCATGTGGGCAGCTTTCAAGTCACGCTTTTCTTTAAGGGAACCCTCAGACTTTCCAGTCTCCTCACCTGCTGGCTGGGATGTGCACATGGTGATGGAGCGGGGACAACCAGCCACACATTAAGGGTGACAGACCAACAAGAAAGAGCCTGGGTTGCTGTCACAGTGGAGCCACCATGTCACCTTATACTGCTTATGCTTGATCTGTTCCTTGATAAGAATATAACCTTATCTTGTTTAAGCCACAAATATTTTTGTTTTTAACAACAGAACCTACATCCTAACTAATAAACTAGTGAAATTTTATTACTTCTAAGTAGGAATGTGACTTGAAATATCCCAATGATTATGCCTCAAACTCCACTTTCTCTCTGTCCTGTGGCAATGAAAAAAGTAGAATTTGGAGTCAAACCTTGGCTCCACTCCTGCCTAATTTTTCTTCACTCATAAATGCACATAATGAGAGTTAGTATTTATTAGATGCTTCTGTGCTGTGCCTGCTTCTGTGCACCACCCTATTTAACTCAAAACTACCCTACGCAGTAGGCATTATTACTCCAGTCTTGGATGGAGTTAAAGATGGAGTTAAGCATCTTTCCTGAGATTTTTTTCAGCTAGTGAGAGGCAAAGCTGGGATTTGGAGTGAGAGAGCTGGACTTGAGAATCCACAGCTTTTAACAGTTTCCCTTTGCACTTACCTTTCTGCATTGGTGGGAGATCAAGGTTAAGTACAAAACCCAGAACACAGTCATTTCTTCACAAACTGGGGACACTACTGGATGATGCTAACCAGATTCTGACAGACTCTGTCTCTTCAAGTGTAGGGACCGCATTATCTGCTGACCACCTTAGCTCCAATGCAACATTCTTCCCAGGAGGTGAAGGGACCTAAAAGTCTTTAATTGCTTACTTAACCAGGGAAGTTTTCTTTCTCCTCCTGTTATAAATTGATTTTTTTAGTCAAAATCTCAGAGTCCTATGTCTTTCCAAGGCTACATCCTATAATGATAATTCTGAGTCACTAAAAAAAGTTTAGATTCTGCCTAAAATGTTCCAGAAGGCAGGAAATACACCCCAATAGTAAACCCACATACTGAGAGAGGACTCCCCTACAGATGAGGAAGACAGACAAACTCCAGCCCTCTGGTCTTTCCTTTCTCACACAGGAGGGAGAAAGAAGAAATAAATACTTCTTGGTGCCAAAAAGGAGGCTGTGGAACTTAAGGCTTGTCAGTGCTCACAAAAGGGAAAAAAGAAGAAATGCAAGTTCAAGAAGAAGGAAGAGAAAGAGGAAAAGAAAGGAGGAAGAAAAATGTGTGATACATGCAGATTTCTCCTAAAATGGATAAAGGGGAAAATGACGGTGCTTTAAAAGGTAGGTTCTGTTTTCTGTCTAAGAATCATTCTGCTCCCATCCCCCACTGCATCAGTGTGTTGAGGGGGCGGTAGGCAGGTGGGATACTGCACATGTGGAAGCCCCCTGAAAATTGCCAAGGCCCCTAGGACTGTGATCCTTCTCTATCTGGCCTAGAAAGGAAACATTTCTATCTCACAGCGCTAGAAAAAGGCATTATCCCCATGTATTAATCTGTTCTCATGCTGATAATAAAGACATATCTGAAGCTGGGTAATTTACAAAAAAAAAAAAAAAAAAAGAGCTTTAATGGATTCACAGTTCCACATGGCTGGGGAGGCCTTACAATCATGGCAGAAGGCAAAGGAGGAGCAAAGGCATATCTTACAAGGTGGCAGGCAAGAGTGTATGCGGGGGAACTCCCCTTTATAAAACCATCAGATCCTGTGAGACGTATTCACTATCAGGAGAATAGCATGGGAAAACCCGCCCCCATGATTCAATTACTTCCCACAACACATGGGGACTATAGGAGCTACAATTCAAGATGAGATTTGGGTGGGGACACAGCCAAACCACATCACCCCATTTCACAGGTAAGGAAATTGAATCTTGATGATGACAACCAACTTGTCCATGATCATACTGGTATTAAATTGAATGATGGAGCTGACTTTTCATCCTTTTTTGAGACAGAGTCTCACTCTGTGGCCCAGGCTGGAGTGCAGTGGCATGATCTCAGCTCACTGCAGCCTCAACTTCCCAGGCTCAAGTGACCCTTTCACCTCAGCCTCTCAAGTAACTGGGACTACAGGCACACACCACCATGCCCAGCTAATGTTTTTGTTTTTTGTAGAGGCAGGGTTTCCCTATGTTGCCCATGCTGATCTCAAACTCCTGAGCTCAAGTAATCTGTCCACTTTGGCCTCCCAAAGTGCTGGGATTCCAGGTGTGAGCCACCATGCTCAGCAGACCTGGGATTTTTTTTTTTTTTTTTTTTTTTTTTTTGAGACGGAGTTTCGCTCTTGTTGCCTGGGCTGGAGTGCAATGGTGCAATCTCGGCTCACCGTGACCTCCGCCTCCCAGGTTCAAGCAATTCTCCTGCCTCAGCCTCCCAAGTAGCTGGGATTACAGGCATGCATACCATGCCCGGCTAATTTGGTATTTTTAGTAGAGATGGGGTTTCTCCATGTTGGTCAGGTTGGTCTCGAACTCCCGATCTCAGGTGATCCGCCTGCCTCGGCCTCCCAAAGTGCTGGGATTACAGGCATGAGCCACTGCACCCGGCCAGACCTGGGATTTTTAAACTCAAGACTGCCAGTTGTCCACATCTACTGAAAAATAGGATTCATTTTATATATAGCACCAATATTCTCCTTGGATTACTTCTTTTACTAACTAGCTATTATTCAAGTGTCTTTCTTCTTTTTGTTCAACATTTATTAAGTACCAACTATGTCCAGTGGTTAAGATATAGACATGACTCCTCCTGTCATTAGATTTACAGACTGATGGAGAAGGCAAAGATGAACCAAATAAGGGCAATAAAGTGGTAAAGTGGTCTGGGTGCAGTGGTTCATGCCTGTAATCTCAGCAGTTTGGGAGGCTGAGGTGGGTGGATCATTTGAGGCCAGTAGTTCAAGACCAGCCTGGCCAACATGGAGAACCCCTGTCTCTACTAAAAATACAAAAAAATTAGCCAGGCATGCTAATTTACATGCACCTGTAATCCCAGCTACTCGGGAGGCTGAGACACAAGAATTGCTTGAACCTGGGAGGTGGAAGTTGCAGTGAACTGAGATCACACCACTGCATTCCAGCCTGGGTGACAGAGCGAGGCTCTTTCTAAAAATAAATAAATAAATAAAGTGATAAAGTGTTACAAGTACTATGACAAAAGTATTTGCTTTAATAGGGATGTGTTAAGCCACCTCAAAATCATTTCATTTTTAGAAATAAGTAGAAAAGACATTAGCTCATATATTTTGTCACTTTGTAAATATAAGATTGCCTAACGAGTTCAGTTGAGGTAGAAATAACTATGTCTGCAAAAAGCTCATGATCATTCTCATTTATAAGTGGGAGCTAAACGATGAGGACTCATGAACACAAAGAAGGAAACAACAGGCACTGGGGTCTACTTGAGGGTGGAGGGTGGGAGGAGGGAGAGGAGCAGAAAAGATAACTATTTGGTACTGGGCTTAATACCTCAGTGATGAAATAATCTGTACAACAAACCCTCATGACACAAGTTCAGCTACGTAACAAACCTTCACATGTATTCCTGAACCTAAAATAAAAGTTTAAAGAAAAGAAAAGCTCATGATTGCCAAGCTGTCACTCAGGATGTGGGATCCATCTCTTCATGAATAATAGGAATGCTGTGCTTTTAAGGATCACCCCGCTGCCCCCTCAAAGAAAAGATCAGAATAAAAGAGAGGAGGTAGTGTAGAGGAAATAATAGCAATCACACGTTTCCATGCCTGGCCAGCTGATTGGGTTAAGCCATTGCTTCTCTGTCCGTTTCAGCTTCCTCATCGTGAACTCACAAGGTCCCCCTGGCTGATATCTGAGGCTCTCTCTGGCCCTCACAATGATCTAGTTGTAAGTAATGAGGCGAAGTCAAGTCAGCTATGAGGTCAACCTCATGGGAGGCAGCTTGGTTCTCCAGTATTCCTAACAGTTCTATAAGCTCCCAATATTCTTCCAGAAAATTTGCTTTTGCTCTTTTTAGCTAGAGCTGGTTGCTGATGCTTTCAACTGAAAACTCAAGGAACTCCAGATCACTAGGCAGTGGGTAGAGTCAGGGTGCCAAGGTCAATTATGTTTGTAGAACTCAGGGCTAAACAAAGCTACACCATATTCTTTACTGCAGGCTTTTTCAGACTCTTTTTCATGGCCATGTCTTTGTGACTTTCCAAATGAGAATATCATATTTGGAGTTTCCTAAGCCATCTCTATCACAGATCCTTTTGGTGGTTGTTTTATTAAAGCGATTTGGAGGACCTGTAGCCTGGGCTTCCTGGCTTCTGAGATGTTTCACTTTTGTCTTTAAGTGTTATATGTGTGTAAACTCTGACCTACCAGCCAATTTTAGGATCTTACGTGAAGAAACCTTATTGTCCACTTTCCTTCACCCTCACAAAATACTAGGTATAAACTGATTACTACAGTAAAGCAAAATTGTACTTCAAACTCCTTGTGATGCAACTATCCCGTAACCACAGAGGTTTAATGTGATTAAAGCCACAATAAATTGCAGACGCTCTTCATAAGGCCAAGAGAGCTGACCCACGTCACGTTGCCAAAAAGCAATTTTCATGATTACTTTCTGCCTGCCCAGGATTCCTGTGGTTTCCACTGGTAAAGTGATCTCTCATTTCCTGACATTATTGCTCTCTTACTGCCATTCCCTGCATTGTATCACGGGACTCCTGGAAGGGTCAGCTGCCATGGGGATAGAGAGAGGATGCACTCCCCGGCATAGCCAAATATTGATTATCCACAGAAGGTTTAACCACAGCTCCATCAGCAAACTGTGGTTATCAATGACGTGATCACTGCCACTAAGGACACTCTGCTCAACCCAATGTTTTATTTAATTCAAAACTTTTATCAAATTTGTACCAAACTCATACCACATGCCAAACTTTGTAAGATTATCTCATGCTTTCTGCTTCTTACCCTATATTAACGCTTGAGGAACTGCTGGGACCTAGAAATTCCTGTAGTACATTGTCTAGAGAGCAGGGACTCTGGCCTGAAAGAACTGCAGATTCCTAACTCATCTCAGTGTCCTCTGGGCAGAGAAGGCAGGTGCTCCTTGGCATTGTGTGTTTGAATTACAAAAATAGACACACAAAATATAAGCTTAAATCTGTAAGGACATTTTTTTAACAAATCTTTCTGACAAAAAAATTGGTCTCAATTTGGTGCTAGAAATTATTCATTCCTGGGACTTTCTTCAATAAAGAAGATTCACTTAATGCAAAATAACTGTTTAACTAAAAAGAGGAAGAGAATACATTCTATGTCTTAGTATTCATAACTAAGCACCTTGCTCAGGATGCTCGCATGCATATTATATATATGTACGTATATTACATGCACATTTTGATATGTGAAATAAACATTGTAAGATGGCTACTTTTATTAGTATTCCTGCTTTATAGAGGAGGAACTTAACATAGGAGGTTAAAAATCTTGACAAAGTTCATATTGTTAGTAAAAAGCAAAGTTGGCGCTGACTCTAGTGGTTATTACACATACAGCTACTATGCTCTGTTCCTAAGAGGTTTGCTGAGACATTGATCCCATCCACCCTCCAGGGGAAGATGGAGTCCCTAAACCCAGTAGCCTCTGGTCATGAGCATTTGCATCTGTTCAACCCTCTTCTGCTCACCTCCCCACTTAATCGTGAGCTGTACAAACTACCACCATTTTCTAAATGTGCCCGACATAGTAAATGTTGTGAAGCATTCATTTAGCCCCCTAGGAAGTCGCTTTCTGATTAAAAGGTAAAAGCACTGGGTGGGTGGAAAAGCACCCCGTAAGTAACCATGTGCTGAGGGTCACCTTTTTTCTTTTAGGACTAGGCTGAAAGGTCAGGAGCTGGGGGCGGGGGCAGCGGATCAGGGAGGCTGTCATTCCTGAACAAATATGGTAGGGTAATTAGGCTAAGTGCCCCTAAGCACTGAATGATATCGCTGAACTCAGGAAGGTCTTCATGGACGTAGTCAGAAGGCTGTGTCTGTCTAGAACGGGCTCAGAAAACTACAGCTACAGCCAGACCTGTGAGCCAAATCCAGCCCACAGCTTTCCTTTTGTATAGTCCATGAACGAGAACGTCTCTTGTATATTTGCAAGGCTGTAAACAAAACAAAGACTATGATAGGGACCATTTGTGGTCCTAAAAGCCTAAAATATGTGCTATCTGGCCCTTTACAGAGTAAGTTTGCCAACAGTCTGGTCTAGGCTTCACCCATGACTCCCATAAGAAAGCCAAAGGTCAATGAACATGAAGCTAGAATAAAAAACATTGTGAGTTTGCAATGGCTCCACTTGCAATTTTATAGCCTTTGTGTAACTCTTTAAAGCAGACCTACCTTACCCTTTGGGAACAAAGTTTCAGTATTTGTTTGGAAAGAAGGGAAATGGAAAATAACCTTCTGTTTCCCAACTTTACAACTTCTGACTCAGTAAGTCTCCAGGTACTTTGTGAGTTTTTTCCAGGCAGATTCTGTGAGAATGAACAGCTTCACAGATGTTTCCAAGAGTGGGTATGAGAGATCTTAATCATAAGGAAGAAAACATTAATGCCTATTGCATACCAGAAACTGTCACATCTGCTGAATCAAAAATTCCATGCAGCCTGCCTCCGTTTGAAAGATAACTCACTAGATCTCAAAAGGGTTGCCCAAGATGAAACAGCAGGTAAATAGCAAACTTGGGATGCAATTCTTGGTTTTCTGATTCAAAATCCAGTGTTCCTCTTCCTACACTCTGCTCAAGATAATGAATCTGAAAGTGTTTCAGATGGAGAATCCAAAATCCAGGGGCCCAGCTAGTCCCTGATCCCTCAGCTGATTAAAGAGGGTATCAGACTAGAGGATTATAAGGCCTCATCCAGCTCCATCCTTCTGTGATTATTTTTGAGAAATGATGTAAATAAAATAGAAGGGGAAGCTCAGCTCAGGTATGCAATTTATGCTTCTGGCTTGTCAAATTTCCTTGAGGTGTGAGGTCAGTGGGGGTAAAGGGAACATGGCCAGACTCATTTAAGAGAGAAATGCATGACCAATTTCTGCGTGCAAAAGGCCTCCAAAGCTGCAGGCATGGCAGCCTGACTCAACAAAGACTTCCTCCCACTCAAACACATGTAAATACTGGATAAATATTTTAAAAAGCTAAAATACATAGCTTGAAAGAA
This sequence comes from Pongo abelii, assembly GCF_028885655.2. Taxonomy (NCBI): domain Eukaryota; kingdom Metazoa; phylum Chordata; class Mammalia; order Primates; family Hominidae; genus Pongo; species Pongo abelii. The sequence continues at coordinate 36,753,019 of NC_071989.2, forward strand.
AGCCAAGATAATTCCCAGGTGCCAGACACAAAAAGAAAATTTAAACTCAGAGACATAAGCTTCAACTAACACCTGAGGGACCAGGAAAGAATCAGGCCTGGATACGGGCCCCACAGTAAATTTGGCCTGGAGGCTGCTCGGGCTGGAACTTATACCTCTGTTTAAAACTGGGACTCTCACAAATACTTCCAGGACTTGAAAGGGTAACTAGAACTTTGTTTACTGCCTGGGGATGACAGGAAGCAAGCTATATTTTCTGGACTGTGGGTGGGAAAAAATATATACACCCTGTGAAAAGCCCCAAACCTAACCTGGGTGTGGAGTATGAATTTAAGCTATCTACATGTTATAAGAATCTCAAGCAAGATATTAACATCATTACTGGCCCATAACCAGTGGAGCCACAGGAATCTAGAGAGAAGTGATATCAAACTGCTCCATAAGGAGTCATCTGTAACCCAGAGTACACGGGACTCTCACTAGAAGGAGAAAAAGCTTATAGTAAATAATTACTAACCATACGATAAAAGAGTATCAGCGAGGAGCATCAGCTGATACAACACATGGAAAAATAATGAGGCTGAAAGCTAGAAATAATGAAATAATCTCAAAGTTGCTGCAAAATAAGTATGTTTAAAGAAGCCATAATAAACACATCAAAATGATAGGATTCTTAAAAAGCAAGCAAAGGATTTAAAGATAACCAAATTGAACTTTGTTAACGAAAAATGTAATCATTCAAATTTTAAACTCAAATTAAATAGCAGATTAAACGCACTTAAAAAGAACTAGTGAGCTGGTAGATTGATTTGAGAAAATCATCCAGTATGAAACACAGAAAGATAATAACATAGAAAATCTTAAAGAGAGTTTGAGAGCCATGGAGGGTCGACTGACAAATTCCAACCTGATCGAACTATAAATTCTAGAAGAGAATGGAGGGAAGGGGGTTAGAAACAACTCAAAGAAATAATGGCTGGGAATTTTTCAGAATTGAAGAAAGCCCCTGAATTCCAAGTAGGATAAAACAAAACAAAACAAGACCAACAAAAAGCTCACAAAACTACGTACATTGGAGCCAGATTTTTAAACAAGAAATAAACTCTTAAAAGCACCTGAAATAAGCCAGGCACAGAAAGACAAACATCACATGTTCTCACTTATTTGTGTGATCTAAAAATCAAAGCAACTGAAGTCATGGACATAGCGAGTAGAAGGATGGTTACCAGAAGCTAAGAAGGGTATTGGGGGCTGTGGGGGAGGTGGGGATGGTTAATGGGTACAAAAAAATTAGAAAGAATAAATAAGACCTACTATTTCATAGCACAACTGGGTGACTATAGTCAGTAATAATGTAATTGGACATTTTAAAATAACTTGGAGAGTAATTGGATTGCTTGCAATTCAATGAATAAAAGCTTGAGGGGATGGATACCCCATTCTTCCTGATGCGCTTATTTCACATTGCATGCCTGTATCAAAACACGTCATGTACCCCATAAATATATGCACTTACTATGTACCTACAAAACTTAAAAATAAAAAAGCACCTCAAAAAAGATATAACCTAAAAAGAAATGACAAATAGGCTGACCAGAGAATTATTAGCAACAATAGAAGAGTTTCTCTTATACCCAACTAAACTAAAAATATTTTCAAAAACTAAAGCTAAGAAAAATTTACCATTGACATCTATTGCTGAAAAAACTACTAATCTGATGTACTTCAGAAAAAATATAATTGAACTCAAAACAGGGTGTGAAGCAAGAAGAAATAATGAGCAGACAGATCAAACAAAAGCATTGATTTAAAACAGCAAGATCATCTAATCCAGAAGAGCCAAAAGCAAGCAAAACTAAAACACTAAGGAAACATAACCTGGAAGATGGAAGGGGCAGTTTTAAATCTTTGTATATTGGGGAGGGAAAACAAAGAAATATTGACCAGTAAAGTATGCATGATATAATTTTTACTGTAACTAGTAAAATATTTGAAATAGAAGGAATACTTTCAAGCCAATAGAAGGAGATGGAGTGTTGTAATGAAAACAAACAAAATAATAAAAGAAAAAAAGGAAGATGAAGAGGAAAAGTAAAAGCACATGGACAGACTTCTTGGAGGTCTAGTTTCAGGTTCAAATTCAAAACTCATCCCAGCCCCTGTTGAGGTTGGGCGCCACCTGGTGGTGATCGTCTACTCTGGCTTGAATATTGATGGGTGGTTTCTGAGTCCAGGAACTGGCTGGGGACCCACTCTCTGCCTCCACTGCCTGCCATTTCTCCTCTGCCTAGCCCTCTTCCACATACATAGAAGATGAGGACTTTAATTCACCTCCTGGTTAAGAACAAGGGCTGGGCAGACCGTGGGAGCTCATCACCAACTGCGTTAGACCAAAATTTGTGTTTCGACCAGGAGTTATGACATCCAAAGAAATAATAAAAGCTCAAAATTTATGATTGAATATTCAACTCCAGGAGTTAAAAAAATGAACAGGGTAACCCAAGGAAAGCAGAATGAAAGAAATGACAAAGGTAAGTAAGGATTCAATGAGCTAGAAAATAAACAATAGATGTCAAGAAAATCTAAGTTTTTCTTAAAAGGTAACTAAATTAACACCTGGCACAGAAAAAAGTATACACAATTAAAAATGCTAAAATGGAGCATAATTGGGGGTGTTCCAAGATGGCCAAATAGGAACAGCTCAGGTCTGCAGCTCCCAGCATGATCAATGCAGAAGATGGGTGATTTCTGCATTTCCAACTGAGGTACCTGGTTCATCTCATTGGAACTGGTTGGACAGTGGGTGCAGCCCACGGAGGGCAAGCTGAAGCAGGGTGGGGCATAACCTCACCCAAGAAGCGCAAGGGGTCGGGGGATTTCTCTTTCCTAGCCAAGGGAAGCCGTGACAGATTTCCCTTGGCTAGGAAAAGCCAAGAAAACAGGACCTGGAAAAACAGGACACTCCCGCCAAAATACTGCACTTTTCCCAAGGTCTTAGCAACTGGCAGACAAGGAGGCTCTCTCCCGTGCCTGGCTCCATGGGTCCCACACCCACGGAGCCTTGCTCACTGCTAGCACAGCAGTCTGAGATCAAACTGCAAGGCAGCAGCCTGGCTGGGGAAGGGGCGTCCACCATTGCAGAGACTTGAGTAGGTAAACAAAGCAGCCAGGAAACTCGAATGGGTGGAGCCCACTGCAGTTCAACAAGGCCCACTGCCTCTAGACTCTGCCTCTGTGGGCAGAGCATAGCTAAACAGAAGGCAGCAGACAACTTCTGCTAACTTTAACATCCCTGTCTGACAGCTCTAAAGAGAGCAGTGGTTCTCCCAGCATGGCATTTGAGCTCTGAGAATGGACAGACTGTCTCCTGAAGTGGGTCCCTGACCCCCATGTAGCCTAACTGGGAGATACCTCCTAGTAGCGGCCGACAGACACTTCATATAGGTGGCTGCGCCTCTGGGATGAAGCTTCCAGAGGAAGGATCAGGCAGCAATATTTGCTGTTCTGCAGCTTCCGCTGGTGATACCCAGGCAAACAGGGTCTGGAGTGAACCTCCAGCAAACTCTAACACACCTGAACCAGAGGGACCTGACTATTAGAAGGAAAACTAACAAAACAGAAAGGAATAGCATCAACATAAACAAAAAGGTCATCTACACCAAAACCCCATCTGTAGATCACCAACATCAAAGACCAAAGGTAGAGAAAACCACAAAGATGGGGAGAAACCAGAGCAGAAAAGCTGAACATTCTAAAAATCAGAGCACCTCTTCTCCTCCAAAGGATTGCAGCTCCTCGGCAGCAACAGAACAAAGCTGGACAGAGAATGACTTTGATGAGCTGGCAGAAGTAGGCTTCAGAAGGTCGGTAATAACAAACTTCTCTGAGCTAAAGGAGGATGTTCGAACCTATCGCAAGGAAGCTAAAAACCTGGAAAAAAGATTAGACGAATGGCTAACGAGAATAAACAGAGTAAAGAAGACCTTAAATGACCTGATGGAGCTGAAAACCATGGCACGAGAACTTCACGACTCATGCACAAGCTTCAATAGCCAATTCAATCAAGTGGAAGAAAGGGTATCAGTGATTGAAGATCAAATTAATGAAATAAAATGAGAAGAGAAGTTTAGAGAAAAAAGAGTAAAAACAAATGAACAAAGCCTCCAAGAAATATGGGACTATCTGAGAAGACCAAATCTATGTTTGATTGGTGTACCTGAAAGTGATGGGGAGAATGGAACCAAGTTGGAAAACACTCTTCAGGATATTATCCAAGAGAACTTCCCCAACATAGCAAGGCAGGCCAACATTCAAATTCAGGAAATACAGAGAACACAACAAACATACTCCTCAAGAAGTGCAACCCCAAGACACATATTTGTCAGATTCACCAAGGTTGAAATGAAGGAAAAAGTGTTAAGGGCAGCCAGAGAGAAAGGTCAAGTTACCCACAAAGGGAAGCCCATCAGACAAACAGCAGATCTCTAGGCAGAAAACCTACAAGCCAGAAGAGAGTAGGTGCCAATATTTAACATTCTCAAAGAAAAGAATTTTCAACCCAGAATTTCATATCCGGCAAAACTAAGCTTCATAAGTGAAGGAGAAATAAAATCCTTTACAGACAAGCAAATGCTGACAGGTTTTGTCACCACCAGGCCTGCCTTACAAGAGCTCCTCAAGGAAGCACTAAACATGGAAAGAAACAGCCAGTATCAACCACTGCAAAAACATGTCAAATTGTAAAGACCATCAATGCTATGAAGAAACTGCATCAATTAATAGGCAAAATAACCAGCAAACATCATAATGACAGGATCAAATTCACACATAACAATCTTAACCTTAAATGTAAATGGGCTAAATGCCCCAATTAAAAGACACAGACTGGCAAATTGGATAAAGAGTCAAGACCATCAGTGCGCTGTATTCAGGAGACCCATCTCACATGCAAAGACACACATAGGCTCAAAATAAAGGGATGAAGGAAGATCTACCAAGCAAACAGAAAGCAAAAAAAAAGCAGGGGTTGCAATCCTAGTCTCTGATAAAACAGACTTTAAACCAACAAAGATCAAAAGGGACAAAGAAGGCCATTACATAATGGTAAAGGGTTCAATTCAACAAGAAGAGCTAATTATCCTAAATATATATACACCTAATACAGGAGCACCCAGATTCATAAAGCAAGTCTTTAGAGACCTACAAAAGAGACTTAGGCTCCCACACAATAATAATAGGAGATTTTAACATCCCACTCTCAATATTAGACAGATCAACGACGTAGAAGGTTAACAAGGATATCCAGGACCTGAACTCAGCTCTGCAACTAGAAGACCTAATAGACCTCTACAGAACTCTCCACCCCAAATCAACAGAATGTACATTCTTCTCAGCACCACATCACACTTATTCTAAAATTGACCACATACTTGGAAGTAAAGCACTCCTCAGCAAATGTAAAAGAACAGGAATCACAACAAACTGTCTCTCAGACCACAGTGCAATCAAATTAGAACTCAGGATTAAGAAACTCACTCAAAACCTCACAACTACATGGAAACTGGACAACTTGCTCCTGAATGAATACTGGGTAAATAGTGAAATGAAGGCAGAAATAAAGATGTTCTTAGAAACCAATGAGAAAAAGACACAATGTACCAGAATCTCTGGGACACATTTAAAGCAGTGTGTAGAGGGAAATTTATAGCACTAAATGCCCACAAGAGAAAGCAAGAAAGATCTAAAATCGACACCCTAACATCACAATTAAAAGAACTATAGCTAGCAGAAGGCAAGAAATAACTAGGACCAGAGCAGAACTGAAAGAGACAAAGATACAAAAAAACCCTTCAAAAAATCAATGAATCCAGGAGCTGGTTTTTTGAAAAGATTAACAAAATTGATACACCACTAGCAAGACTAATAAAGAAGAAAAGAGAGAAGAACCAAATAGATGCAATAAAAAATGATAAAGGGGATATCACCACTGATCCCACAGAAATACAAACTACCATCAGAGAATACTATAAACATCTCAACACAAACCAGAAAATGTAGAAGAAATGAATAAATTCCTGGACAGATACACCCTCCCAGGACGAAACCAGAAGACATTGAATCTCTGAATAGACCAATAACAGGCTCTGAAATTGAGGCAATAAGTAATAGCCTACCAACCAAAAACAGTCCAGCACCAGAAGGCTTCACAGCCAAATTCTACCAGAGGTACAAAGAGGAGCTGGCACCATTCCTTCTGAAACTATTCCAATTAATAGAAAAGGAGGGAATCCTCCCTAACTCATTTTATGAGGCCAGCATCATCCTGATACCAAAGCCTGGCAGAGACACAACAAAAAAAGAGAATTTTATACCAATATCCCTGATTAACATTGATGCAAAAATCCTCAACAAAATACTGGCAAACCAAATCCAGCAGCACATCAAAAAGTTTATCCACCACGATCAAGTCGGCTTCATCCCTGGGATGCAAGGCTGGTTCAACATATGCAAATCAATAAACGTAATCCATCACATAAACAGAACTAATGAGAAAAAACACATGATTATCTCAATAGATGCAGAAAAGGCCTTTGACAAAATTCAACAGTCCTTCATGCTAAAAACTCTCAATAAACTAGGTATTGATGGGTCGTATCTCAAAATAATAACAGCTACTTATGACAAACCCACAGCCAATATCATACTGAATAGGCAAAAACTGGAAGCATTCCCTTTGAAAACCAGCACAAGACAAGGATGCCCTCCCTCAACACTCTTATTCAACATAGTGTTGGAAGTTCTGGCCAGGGCAATCAGGCAAGAGAAAGAAATAAAGGGTATTCAATTAGGAAAAGAGGAAGTCAAATTGTCCCTGTTTGCAGATGACATGATTGTATATTTAGAAAACCCCATCGTCTCAGCCCAAAATCTCTGCAAGCTGATAGCAACTTCAGCAAAGTCTCAGGATATAAAATCAATGTGCAAAAATCACAAGCATTCCTATACTCCATTAACAGACAAACAGAGAGCCAAATCATGAGTGAACTCCCACTACAAAGAGAATAAAATACCTAGGAATCGAACTTACAAGGGATGTGAAGGACCTCTTCAAGGAGAACTACAAACCACTGCTTGAGGAAATAAGAGAGGACACTAACAAATGGAAGGATATTCCATTCTCATGGATAGGAAGAATCAATATGGTGAAAATGGCCATACTGCCCAAAGTAATTCATAGATTCAATGCCATCCCCATCAAGCTACCGATGACTTTCTTCACAGAATCGGAAAAAACTACTTTAAAGTTCATATGGAACCAAAAAAGAGCCCTCATTGCCAAGACAATCCTAAGCAAAAAGAACAAAGCTGGAGGCATCACGCTACCTGGCTTCAAACTATACTACAAACTATACTACAGTAACCAAAACAGCATGGTACTGGTACCAAAACAGATACATAGACCAGTGGAAAAGAACAGAGGCCTCAGAAATAACACCACACATCTACAACCATCTGATCTTTGACAAACCTGACAAAAATGAGAAATGGGGAAAGGATTCCCTATTTAATAAATGGAGCTAGGAAAACTGGCTAGCTGTATGTAGAAAGCTGAAACTGGATCCCTTCCTTACACCTTATACACAAATTAATTCAAGATGGATTAAAGACTTAAATGTTAGACCTAAAACCATAATAACCTTAAAAGAAAACCTAGGCAATACCATTCAGGACATAGGCATGGGCAAGGACTTCATGACTAAAACACCAAAAGCAATGGCAACAAAAGTCAAAATAGACAAATGGGATCTAATTAAACTAAAGAGCTTCTGCATGGCAAAAGAAACTACCATCAGAGTGAACAGGCAACCTATAGAATGGGAGAAAATTTTTGCAATCTACCTTTGTAATCAAAGGCTAATATCCAGAATCTACAAAGAACTCAAACAAAGTTACAAGAAAAAAACAACCCCATCAAAAAGTGGGCAAAGGATATGATCAGACACTTCTCAAAAGAAGACATCTATGCAGCCAACAGACACATGAAAAAATGCTCATCATCACAGAGAAATGCAAATCAAAACCACAGTGAGATACTGTCTCATGCCAGTTAGGAAGGCCATCATTAAAAAGTCAGGAAACAACAGACACTGGAGAGCATGTGGAGAAATAGGAACACTTTTACACTGTTGGTGAGAGTGTAAATTAGTTCAACCATTGTGGAAGACAGTGTGGCAATGCCTCAACGATCTAGAACTAGAATTACCATTTGACCCAGCAATCCCATTACTGGGTATATACCCAAGGGATTATATCATGCTACCATAAAGACACGTGCACATGTATGTTTATTGTGGCACTATTCACAATAGCAAAGACTCGGAACCAACCCAAATATCCATCAATAATAGACTGAATTAAGAAACTGTGGCACATATACACCATGGAATACTATGCAGCCATAAAAAAGGATGAGTTCATGTCCTTTGCAGGGACATAGATGAAGCCGGAAACCATCATTCTGAGCAAACTACCACAAGGACAGAAAACCAGACACCTCATGTTCTCACTCATAGGTGGGAAATGAACAATGAGATCACTTGGACACGGGGCAGGGAACATCACACACCAGGGCCTGTCAGGAGGTGGGCGGCTGGGGGAAGGATAGCATTAGGAGAAATACCTAACGTAAATGATGAGTTGATGGGTGCAGCAAACCACCATGGCACATGTATACCTATGTATCAAACCTGCACGTTGTGCACATGTACCCTAGAGCTTACAGTATAATAAAAAAAAGGGGCATAATTAAAGAAATGATTTTTAAAATATATATGCAATATTATGCCAATAAAGTGTAATACAGATAAAATTGATATTTTATAATTTAAATATTTATTGTTTGTTAATATACATATCAAAACATTTACAGAACTATGTGTGTAAATGCTTACATGTAATGATATACATGATTTTTAAGTGGTCTTATATTTGCTTTTCTATGTCTCAATTGACCCCTCCCCCTACAGGCACATGCATACCCCACGACACCCTGTGTGTATCATAGGACATGCTTTGACTGTGAGTGAAACCAGAGGGATTTAGTTTTCTCCTCATAAGAAGCAGTGGAGTTACTTTGCTGCTGGCAATTCTTTTGGCCTCTCCTTCATGGTCCCAAGATGGCTGCTGCATCAAGCCCACATCCCAATAGGAAGCAGGAGGAAGGGAGACAGGGCAACCAGCAGAATTCTACTGAGGTTTTATAAGCCAGGACAGAGTCACATGGCCATCTCTGGCTGCAAAATGGCAAGGGGAAAGAGGAATGGGAATGGAGTTGGGTCAACAAATCAACATTATCTGCCACACCATTTCCAAGTTAATTTGTATCCTCCTGCATTTTTCTTCATGTTCCTACGATCCTATACAGACATACAAAGGACTGTACTGAACCATCACACATTGTGATGGTTCATTTTAGGTGTTGACTTGACTGGTTTAAGGATACTCAGATAGCTAGTAGAGCATATTTCTGGGTAAACCTGTGAGGGTGCTTCCAGAGGAGAATGGCATTGGAATCAGTGGACTAAGTAAGGCAGATCTGCCCTCACTCAGTGTGGGCAGTTGAGAGCCCAGATAGGAATAAAAAAGGGCAGAGGAAAGGAACATTTTCTCACTCATTTTCTTTCTCTCTCTCCCTGAACTATGATTCCCATCTTCTCCACCCCTGGACATCAGAACTCCAGGTACTCCAGCCTTCAACCTCTGACTGAGAGCTATAACATCAGCTTCCCTGGTTCTCTGGCCTTCAGGTGACTGGGCAACACCGCTGGCTTCCCTGTGCCTCCAGTTTGCAGACCAAGTAGCATAGAACTTCTCAGCCTCCATAATTGTGTGAGCCAATTCCTGTAATAAACCCCCTGTCATATATCTACATATTATATCCTATTGGTTCTGTTTCTCTGGTGGGGCGAGGAAGTATAATACCAGAAGGATACACATGTATTCTCAACGCCTCCTTGTATAAAAGCAGTCCTGCCTCCTACTAATGATCAGGATCAATGTTGCAGCAGTGAGGAAGCATCTAGCAGAACTCCAAGTACAGGGAGTGTAACTGACCAAGGATCCTAGCTACCGGCTCTGAAATCTGAGGCTGCACTTCCCACAGGCAGCTCTAGGTCGGTGTCTGGGCACAGCAGGGATAGGATGGTGGGTCTTTCTGGGAAACATGGGACTCCCCTAATGGTTTGCTTTGGGTTTAGGACTCCCCAAGGCCCTTCTTGAAACTTCCTTGCATTGCATTGCAGTCTAGGGCCCTCCCACCCAACCTCCCTTCCTTCTCCACCTCTTTCAGCATCAGACTTACAACACAGTCTGGCCATTCTTCCGTTCTAACAAGTCTACCACCCATTTTCTTTCACAGGTCTTTGCTCCAGTAAAATCCTCACATGTTTAATCCCATCTTGGGGTCTGCTTCTCAGAGGACCCACACTCATAGTCAATTACACCTGTCAGTATGACAGCTTTCTTCTTGCCTACTGGAATCTGGCCATAACTGTAATTTGTAGTTCGGTGGAAACCTTGCTGTGTCCCCCTGGCAAGAGTACTATCTCTCTTTGGGGACCAAGGCATTAATAACCCTGCAGAGATCAGACTTACAGGGATAGAAAGCACAAAATCCACCAGAGGGGCTACTCCTGCTTCCACCCCTTGGTTCCGAGACCTGTTTGTTTTTCTACTGAAGACATAGTATTATATAGAGGTCTATTATCTAATACATGCACCGCAGACTAAAGGATGGCACCCCACCATTAGAGTATTTCTTCTGAGCAGGAGCATCAGCTGCTATTTTAGAAGATGCTTCTACCTTTCCAAGATACCAGCTGCTTCAGGATGGTGTAGTATGTAATACAAAAGTGGATCCCGTTGTCATGATCCCACTCCAACACTGCCTTCACTATAGTCAGTTACTAAATTGTTCATGCTTGTGGATCAGGTATTCTGTAAGCTTCTAAATAATGGAACCTAGATAAAAACTCTGCAGGGAGAAAAGCAAACCTACACCAAAAACAAGTCTCGAAGGTAGTCAGCCTCCAAGATGGCTCCCTGCGATTCTCTTCTACTCATATTCAGTATTTTTGTGAACTCTCCCCTGCATTGAAAGGTCCGACCTTTATAACCAATATGATATTGCAGACACGATGCTGTGTACTTCTGAGGCTGTGCCATAGAAGACATTGTGACTTCCACCTTTCCCTATATTGGATCACTTGCTCTGGAGGAAGCCAGCCACCACATATTAAGACACTCAGGGGCTGGGCGCAGTGGCCTACACCTGTAATCACAGCACTTTGGGAGGTCAAGGTGGGTGGACCACCTGAGGTCAGAAGTTCAAGACCATACTGGTCAACATGGTGAAACCCCGTCTACACTAAATATACGAAAATTAGCCAGGCATGGTGGCGGGTGCCTGTAATCCCAGCTACTTGGGAGGCTGAGGCAGGAGAATCGGTTGAACCTGGGAGGCAGAGGTTGCAGTGAGCAAGATCACGCCATTGTGCTCCAGCCTGAGCAACAAGAGCGAAACTTCGTCTAAAAAAAAAAAAAAAACTCAATGAGTCTTATGGAGAAGTCCACATAGTGAGGAACTGAGGCCTCCTGCCACCAGCCAGCATCTGACTGCAGTCTTAAGCAGTCCCTTAGCCAGAACTGCCCAGCTGAGCAACTCTCAAATCCCTGACCTACAGAAGTCTCGAGGGATGATAAATGATTGGTTTGTTTCAAGCAACTTAGTTTTGAGATAGTTTGTTATGCAGTACTACATAAGTGAAATAAGCCTGAAATATGTCTAAAGTTTTGGGACATTGGTACCCACCTGGCTCCCAAACAAACCATCTTACTTCTTTTTCTACATGAAAATCAAAAGCATTCTAACTACAGGCTAAGATATCCTCTATAATGAATCTGATTATTCTTCATAAATTCTTGAGGTCTGCAATGTATAAAAATTACAGAAGAAGGTAATTCAATGCCCTGGATTATTGAATAAAGAATAGACATTTTTTCATCTGGTTTTTCAAAATGTAAACATATGCTAAAACTAACTACTAGAAAGACAACAGAAACAAAAAAACTGATGCCATTCATTGTCATCTTCCACTTTGTTTTGTGCTTTGGATAAACTTGAAATTCTGTGGGTTACAAGAGAATTGCAAACACTATTGTCCTAGAAGATGTCTGACCTTAAAAACTTTTTCTGAAGCACCGAAATAGGAAGACAGGAGGTCAAACTATCTCCTGTCTTCCATGTCATTGCAGATAATATGATTCTATACCTAGAAAATCCCACAGTCTCTTCCCAAAAGCTCCTAGATCTGATAAACAACTTCAGCAAAGATTCAGGATATGAAATCAATGTACAAAAATCAGTAGCATTTCTATACACTAATAACATCCAAGCTGAAACCAAATCAAGAATGTGATCTCACTCACAATAGTCACAAAAATATTAAAATACCTAGGAATACAGCTAACCAGGGAGGTGAAAGATCTCTAGCATTAGAATTATGAAACACTGCTGAAAGAAATCAGAGATGACACAAACAAATAGAAAAAACATTCCATGCTCATGGATTGGAAGAATCAATATCGTTAAAATGGCCATACTACCCAAAGCAATCTACAGATTGAATGCTATTCCTGTCAAACTACCAATGACATTGCTCACAGGACTAGAAAAAAACTATTTTAAAATTAATATGGAACCAAAAAATAGCCCTTATAGCCATAGTAATCCTAAGCAGAAAGATAAAAGCAGAAGGTATCACACTATCTGACTTCAAACTATAGGGCTACAGAAACCAAAACAGCATGGTACTGGTACAAAAACAGATGCATAGACCAGTAGAAAAGAATACAGAGCCCAGAAATAAGGCCACACACCTACAACCGTCTGATCTTTGACAAAGCTGACAAAAACAAGCAATGAGGAAAGAACTCCCTATATAATAAATGGCACTAAGATAACTGGCTAGCCATATGCAGAAGATCAAAACTGGACCCCTTCCTTACACCATATACAAAAATAAACTCAAAATGGATTAAACACTTAAATGTAAAAACCAAAACTAAACTCTAAAAACTCTGAACAATAACCTAGGCAATATCATTCTGGGCCTAGAAATGGGCAAAGATTTCATGACAAATATGCCGAAAGCAATTTCAACAAAAGTGAAAATTGACTAATGGGATCTACTTAAACTAAATAGTTCCTGCATAACAAAAGAAACTATCGACAGAGTAACAGACAACCTATAGAATGAGAGAAAATTTTGTAAACTATGCATCTCACAAAGGTCTAGTACCCAGCATCTATAAGAAACAAACAAATTTACAAGAGAAAAACAACCCTATTAAAAATTGGGCAAAGGACATGAACAGACACTTTTCAAAAGAAGACGCACATGTCTAACAAGTATATGAAAGAAACCTCAACATCACTGATCACTACAGAAATGCAAATCAAAATCACAATGAGATACCATCACACACCAGCCAGAATGGCTACTACTAAAAAATCAAAAAATTACAGATGATGGCAAGGTTGTGGAGAAAAGGGAGTGCTTATACACTGCTGGTCTGACTGTAAATTAGTTCAGCCACTGTGAAAAGCAGTCTGGTGATTTCTCAAAGAACTAAGAACTACCATTCAACCCAGCAACCCATTATTGGGTATATACCCAAAGGAATATAAATTGTTCTACCATAAAGACATATGCACGTGTATGTTCATTACAGCACTATTCACAATAGCTAGGACATAGAATTAACCAAAATGCCCATCAACAGTTGACTGGATAAAGAAAACGTGGTATCTATACACCATGGAACACCACACAACCATAAAAGAGAACAAAATCATGTCTTTTGCAGCAACATGGATGGAGCTGGAGGTCATTATCCTAAGTGAGCTAATGTGGGAATAGAAAACCAAATACCACATGTTCTCACTTATAAGGGGGAGCCAAACACCAAATGCACATGAATACAAAGAAGGAAACAACAGATACTGGGGCCTACATGAGGGTGGAGGGTTGGGAGGAGGGTAAGGATTGAAAAATACCTGTCAGACACTATGCTTATTACCTGGGTGATGAAATAATCTGTACCAAACCCCTTTGACACACAAGTTGCCTATATAACAAACCTTGCACATGTACCCCTGAACCTAAAATAAAAGTTAAAAAATAAGATACAATTTAAAAAAATTTATTCTGATGATGTTAGTGGTGATATTAACAAATGTGATGTTTTGATATTGAATAATAAAAATATGATAACATTTGGAAAATCAAGCATAACTCAATGAACCAGTATTTTCCAAATGACTGATGCATGATATTACAAAATTATGCCTAGGTGAAAGATACACTCAAAGTGCATGATAGACCAATAGATTTTAGTGTAATGAAGTATGAAAAGTTTACTGATAAGGCTTCAGATTCTACATTGTAACTAACCTTTAATTATGCCCACTTTTCAAGTTTTATGAAGTATCTCACTTAAGCTCCCTGTCTCCTGTGCCCTGATTACCCAAAATTATCTGCAAAAGCTATGAAAATACTCTTTTTTTTCAATTACATACCTGCATGAAGCCAGATTTTCAACATATACTTCAACCAAAACAACATATTGCAACAGATGGAACGCTGAAGCAGAGATGGGAACCTAGCTGTCTGCTATTATGCCAGACATTGACGAGAGCTACAAAAATGTAACATGATGTCACACTTATAACTAATTACTTTTTGTTTTGGAAAATATGGTAATTTTTCACAAAAATATGTTCTTTATGTTAATGTAGGATGGGTTTATTATTGTTAAGTTAATGTTTTTATTATTGTTAAGTTAATGCTTTTATTTCTAAAACAGTAGACATTTATAGATTTACCCCACAAAACAGGTTTTGGGGGCAGTCCTCATTTTTGAGAGTATAAAAAAATCAGAAGACCAAAGAGTTTGAGAACTGCTGACTTTTTGCAACCTGAAGAAGTTGGAATTTTTGTTATCCTCATTCTACAGATGAAGTAACTAATGTTTTGCAAAGTAATTTTCCAGGGTTATGCAGGAGATGACAAGTAGCAAAGGCAAGCTTTAACTCAGGATCCCTGGCTACTGGGCCCAGATTCTTAAATACTGCAACATCTTTCTGGAGTCTAGTCAGACAATTTAGCTGTAGCAGCCCCTAGAGTGGGCTTTATCATCACCCCCAATTTTTCCCATTCTTAGTGGCACAATTACAGAAAAAGGCAGCATGACCTTTCCCAGGATAGAGCCTCCATGAATGAAAGTAGGTTGGTGACTGTGGGAGTCAGTACTCTGGTGGATAGGGGGAGGAGTGGAAGAAGCAGTCAATTCTCACCTATTGTCCATGCTTTTCTAAGTATATGTCCAGATTCTCTCAACTCTCAGACTCCACTCTAAGACTTGATATTTTCCAGTGGGGTTGACTGAAGCAGTGACCCAATCTGCAAGCAGGTGTTGAGTAGAGGCTCTTCCTCTCACCTTCTAGTTCTGCCCTGTCCAATACAGTAGACACTGGACTCATGTAGCTATTTAAATTTACATTCAAATTAGTTAAATAAAATAAAATGAAAATTTCAGTTCCCCAGTCTTACTACCATATTTCAGGTACTCAGAAATCATGCACTGTACATGTTTCTTGCAGGTACCGGGGTCTTTGGAAACCCTTGCAGTCTAGTGAGAAATGTTCTGGCTTTGCAGTCAGTTGAACCTGGAGCCACTGGACAATAAAAATACCCAGATAGTTGTTGTTGTTGTGATGGTGGTGGTGGTGGTGAGGTGATGGTGGTGGTTGGTGCTGGTAGTGATGGTGGTGGTGGACTTGGTGATGGTGGTGATGATGGTGATGGTGGTGGTGGCAGTAGTGGTAGTGGTGGAAGAGGTGGTAGTGGAGGTGGTGGTGGTAGTGATGGTGATGTTGGTGGTTGTGGTGATGGTGATAGTGATAATGTGATGGTAGTTGTGATAGTGATGGTGGTGGTGATGATAGTGACGGTGGTGGTAGTGGTGGTAGTGATGGTGATGATGCTGGCAATGGTGATGGTGGTGGTGATGACAGTGATGATGATAGTGGTGGTTGTGATAGTGATGGTGGTGGTGGTGGGGATGATGAAAAGCACTGAAGACCAGGTTCTGCCCTTGGGATTGATAAATGTTGGGTTTCTCACTGTGCAGTCTTTAGACTCTGTGCATTAGAGTCCCAGGTGTGTTTCAGCCCTACTGAGCCAGAATCTCCGGAAGGGAATCTCTTTTTTCCACAAGCTCTTTGGGAAATTCTTAAGTACCCCAAAGTTTGGAAGAATTGTGATAGATTAAAGCTGTGGTAGCATATTAAACATTCACACATAAGAAGCAAGAAACTCTAACTCTCCAGGAGGCTTACTATGAACTCTGAATATTCCCGGGTGTTCCTATCCCTTTTCTCTTCAGTGAGCGCTAGTCCTTGGCAGTTTGGCTCCAGGAAGCACAGACTCCAGGTGGGAGGGCCTCCAGCCACTACAACACAGCAGGATTCCTAGAAGCCAGGCACACTGCGTGTCTCCTCTGAGAGAGGCACAAAGCCTCACAACGCTTATTGGGGGGAAAGACCAAGTTCCTGTTACAGCCACTATCCTGTGTCTACACTAACACATGCCAAGCTCAGCTCCAGGCCATGTCCCAGGCCAGCCGACTTGGCTTTCTCCCCTCACCATTGCGATTTATCATTTCCCAGAACCAAAAAGCCTTAAGTCTCTCCATGCCCTCTGTAGGTGTACCAAGATGGGGCCTTGTCCCTACCTGGGCTAGTGTTCAATAGATGAGGCTGAGATTTTAAAGCACTGCGGCAGTGAGTCTGTGAGAATCCTCTTGCTTTATTTACCTTTTTGTTAGGCTTTCTTTAGAAATTCGTTGGCGTGTAACTCCCGGTTGGCATGACTACAACTGGGTGTATGCTCCCTCTCCCTTAGGAGTTCAGGAGGAGATTGGAATGTGGTTCTGGGTAGATGGGGAATCTCATTAATCAATGTGGGTAGGGCTGGTGGAAAAAAAAAGTTTTAGTATATGGCAAGCTTGAAAGGCCCACAGAATTTTCTCTTCAAAGCATGCAATTGAGTACTCTTGTTTAGCTAGAACTTTGCTGTAACATGACTTTCCTTGGCTCAGAGTATGGGGTTACAGAAGACCTCACTGGGACCCAGCCAAGGAAGTTAGATTAGCAGAAGTACCAGAAGTACTGGATGAGAACATAGTGTCATTGAGAATGTGGTCCTGGACAAAAAGATCTCAAGGGCAACCATACTGCAGGATTTCAAACCACAGCAGGCCAGGGAAGTTCCTGATGAGAGAAGAAGCTGATCCTCACGGGTCCAGGTGACTGTAATGCAGGCTGAACATTACAGAACCCAAGCAAGGCTCATGCAGGCAGAACTGTTGCTGGGCCCATTGCCAAGTCCGGCCACTCTGACACTGCCCAGGAAAGCCATGGAATCCTCCCTTCCTATAAGGACATAGCCAATTATGCATTTATGAAGCACCTAGCATATGCAGAAAAGCATGCATGGGCTGGGCGCAGTGGCTCACATCTGTAATCCCAGTACTTTGGGTGACCAAGGCGGGTGGATTACCTGAGGTAGGAGTTCGAGACCAGCATGGCCAACATGGTGAAGCCCCGTCTCAACTAAAAATACACACAAAAAAATTTGTTGGGCATGGTGGCGCATGCCTGTAATCCCAGCTGCTCAGGAGGCTGAGGTGGAAGAATCACTTGCACCTGGGAGGCAGAGGTTGCAGTGAGCCGAGATCATGCCACTGCACTCCAGCCTGGGTGACAAGAGTGAAACTCCGTCTCAAATAAAAAAAAAAAAGAAAAAGAAAAGCATGCATGGTTCTTCAGTGTAGAGTTGGAAAGAAACAAAACAATAGTGCCTCTGCCATGAAAGATGTTTATGTTCAATTAGAGGTCAAAAGTGTGGCTATGAGGAAAATAATAAGTAATCATAAAATTATTAGTGTGGTACAAGCACAGTAAATGTATTTTAAAGAAAGGGACTCATAAAGGCAAAGAATGTATTTTAATTGTGATTATACTTCAAAAGAGAATGGTTAAGATGAATAATCCAAAAATTAATTATTGGCTAACTTGTAGGCTGGTAGCCGGCAGAGATGTGTGTATGCACGTGCGTGCATGTGTATATATACGTGTGTATGTGTGTGTGTGCATGTGTGTGCATGTGCGTGTGTGTGCACGTGTATTTTCATGTGTGTGCGCATATGTGTGTGCACATGTGTATGTGTGTGTATGTGTGTGTGTGCATGTGTATGTGTGTTGGCACCACTGTGCAAGCACCCCAAAAGCATGAAAGCTGAGCCACATCCATCTCTCCCTCTCTCCTTAGGGTTTGTTTCCTTGTCATGGATATTTTCCTCTCTCACTCTCCCTTCCTACCCTTCATCTTCATGCTTCCCTTGCCTGTGCCCTTGATCAACTGGTGGAAGAGATTGGAGAATGTGTTTTCCCTCCTACTGATTCTTTCATTGCTCTGCACCCTCCTGCTCCTTCCACCCCCGTACCTAGCCAGACCTCAGCTGCACATATTGCTCCAAGTGTTTGGGATTATTTCCCAATGTGTGGTAAGGAGGAGAATCCCAGTGCCAGCAATTCCATGCTGTCTCTGGATCCGAATAAGTTGGCAGCCAAAGAAATGCAGGCCGACGCAATGAAACCTTCCAGGGAGCCAGCCACTCTTGGATGACTCTGTGGCTCCGACTCACACTTCACCCCCTACTTTTGTTTTCTTCTTCCCTACAACAGCAAACAAATTATACACGAATTCTAAGCACAGGCCTGGTGAAGGGTGTTGCAGCTTCTGTTGCTCTTTCTTCTCTGAACCTATTGCTGCTCCCCAGGACCTCCCTGGCTGGGATGGATGTGGTTGTTCTCATGTGAATAAGAGTACAAGGCAGAGGCTGAAGCAATCCAGTCCTAATCATGTTAAGATTCAAGGCTCTACTTGTCCCTCGGTGTAGGTCCGTTAGGCATTAGCACAGGGCCTTGCTTAGAGTCCCCGTTCAATAAATACAGCATGTGTCCGTCAACTGTTTCATGCAGGTTCCAAAAATGAGCCATGGGAAAAAGAAGTCACCTCTCCTAAAGCTTGCCAACTTCCTGGAGCATCTGAGAAGTTGCAAGATGGCAGTGGTGATTATGTCATTGTTGTTATGGTCTGGGTGGGTAGGTCCACGTGGCTGTGCTTATTGGTGCTAATGACATCAAGGATCGGTTCTCAAAAGGCCAGCAGGCTTTGCATAAAAGAAAATGTGCTGTGTGGCCCTGAATTCCCCTGCCCTCAGTCATGGACTATGGAGAGTGGCCTTGCTCTAGCCTCGACAGAGCGTAGGCTGGTTTAGGTCATGTTCATCTGGAAGACAGGGAGGTGGGAGACTTCCAAGGAAACATCTCACTGAGGGCTACTAGCAGCAGCAGGAAATAAATAAAAGAAAGAACATTCACGTCATAACTGTTCCCTCCTCTTCTCTGTCCAAACCCTAGCTGGCTTTTCACCCATAGATGAGGCCCACATCAATGCCACCCCCATCTCTTGGGCAAATGTTCCTTTATTGATTTTCTGGCATACGTCTACTTGCTTTACTGGGACCAGGGACAAAGAGCTGCCCCCACACATACCCACACACAGGCTGTGAGATGTTGGGTAGGTTACTTAACTTCTTTCAGAGCCAGGTTTCTCATTCATCAAGTGATAGAATAAAAACATCCACATCACAATCCTCCATTGAGACAATTAAGTCAGATAAAGCAGGCAAAAGTGCCTAAGTCATTTGTAAATTGACATGAAAACGCCATCATTTTTTCTCAAGTAGATTTCTGCTCCAGAAGAGAAAAGAATTGCTTTTCTACAACTTCAGAAACTCCCAATTGAACCCACAGCCCATCTATCTATATTTACTCTTAGAGTTAATTTTTCATGGTCACCAACTAAAGAATTTTAAAAAAATTAAGGCAGGTGACTTCTAGTAAAGTTTGCAGATTAAACACGACCATCCACTTTCTTCCCCTCCTAAAACACCACTAAAAATGCTTTTCGAATGCTTTCTACTTGGTAATCAAAACTATCCTCACCAAAAGAGAATGGAAGGAAGTCTACCAGAGACTGAGAAGGGTAGTAGGGAGGTAGGGGAAAGGTGGCAATGGTTAAGGGATACAAAACAAACAGAATGAATGAATAAGACCTAGTATTCCATAGCACAACAGGGTGACTGTAGTCATTAATAATTTAATTGAACATTTTAAAATAACTGAAAGAGTATAATTGGATTGTTTGTAACACAAAGGATAAATGCTTGAGGGGATGGATATCCCATTTCCAGCATGTGACTGTTATGCAATGCATGCCTGTATCAAGAGATGCATGTGACTATTATGCAATGCATGCCTGTATCAAAACATCTCATGTACCCAATAAATATATATACGTACCCACAAAAATAAAAATTTTAAAAAGTTAAAAAAAAAACTATCCTCTACAATTCATGGGAATCAAGCCAGCTTGAAAAAGGGATAAGTTGTGCTTGTAGACTGGATGTTTGCATATTAATTATAATTATCTGGATATGCACTGAAAGCATCAAGGGTGGGCTAAGCATATACCCTTTTTTTTAACTCCTCAGGTAGTTTCAAGGGTTGGCCTGGTAGAGAAATCCTGGGCCAGCCCCTCAATATCCCCACATTCCTTAACCTAGGGCAGAGTTTCTCCAACTTTCTTGATAAGATTCACCTGGGATACCTGCTAAAGATACAAATTCCCAAATCCATCCCAGTTTCTCTGAATCAAGTCTTAGGGAAAGAGGCCTAGAAAGTAGGTGAATGATATCATCTGGAAGTTGGGAAACACTGCCCAAAGTTCCTCAAATGTTACCTGAAAACCTTGTTTTACCTCAGTTACCCGAAAACCTTGTTTTTAAGAAGTAAGGATTGCCAGGCAGATCCACCTTAACTCTAAGAATTTTGAGAACCCTGGAGTGAGACTTGGAATTTTTACTTCGATCTAGCACCCTTGGTTGACCCCCAAGTCTGCTACTCCATAAGAAATGCTGCTCCAAACCTCTGGAATGGCACCAGAGAATGGAGGATGATTCCTAAGTACTGCCAGCTCACACCTCCTAAGCCTGAACCAGACACTTGCTTGAACTTCCTTGTGGCTATTAAAAAGAGTTGACTAATTATACAAAGGGACAACCCTGAGCCGTTTCAAGCCTAGGGAGTGAAAGCTCTAAAGTAAGATAGGTGGCCTGGGGTGCTGAGACAAGCCTGGGCAAGCCAGTGTCCAGAGAAGCTGCATTCCTAGGGCTGCTTTCCGGGGCTCCACTCCCTTTAAGCTGTGAACCAACTCATATGTGCCGCTGCCCCCAAGGAAGTGCTCCTTCACCCTGGTGCTGTAGATGTGTACAAGGGTCTGGCCACTAGTCGACAGACCTGGCGAGTCTCCCTTTGGCATCCCTTCTCGGGGCTCCTGCCGCCATCTTGGATCCCATCTCCACGGGGTCTGCAGACTCATCACTAAGGACAGAACCTCTCAGGGCACATGATGTAGTCTCCTCTCGAGTATATTTCTGTCTCCAAGCAAGAAGCCATTAATTACGGAAAATGTGAGGAAGGGGGGCATTTTCTTCCTTCCCCAAAGTTCCTGTCAGCATGCAAACAAGAATTTCTGTCCTCTCCAATGTATTGAAGCAAAAGCTGCTACTTCCCAGCCACCTCTCATTGGTTTCTCCCTAAGTGATAACAGGGGGTCAGTCTAGCAATGTAGGAAGATTGTTCTTGCTGGGTCTCTGTCCTCAACTGCAGGAATTTATCCAAGGGACAGCTTGTGCCCCCTGTTACTGTGTACTCTGGAGATCCTGTGGCTTGTCCCTTTGGCAATATGAATGTTAAGGTATGGATTCAGAAATACAGTAGAGAAAAGCTTGCTTCAAAGTATAAGAGGACCTGGGGACTCACTATTTGTCTTTAAAAGATGAAGGGGTAAACTTATTTCTACCCTTCCATCACCCATCTGCTTTAATCTCTCTTTTGAAACCACTATCATATAAGAGTGCGGGACGAACACAGACCGTGAGTCCCTGAGCATGGGGTGCTGACGGGCAGACTGACTGGCTAACCAACTACAGAGACTCCCAGTTGAATCCACAGCCCATCTATCTATGTTTACTCTTAGAGTTAATTTTTCATGGTCACCAACTAAAGAATTTTTAAAAAATTAAGGCAGGTGACTTCTAGTAAAGTTTGCAGATTAAACACGACCATCCACTTTCTTCCCCTCCTAAAACACCACTAAAAATGCTAATAAAGAGATTTCTTAAGCCACAAATCTAAAAGGCTGATAGTCCATGAGAGGGGGCATGAAGAGCAAAATTTTGAAGGCAGAAAATGCACAAATGCATTCTGTTAATCAGAAAGCTGAGAAGCAATTTGATTTGCAACAAGAGATCCTCCAAAGCTTAAAAATTAGCAGCCACTAGTAGGGGCCGAAAGGAGTAGCTGAAATAAATAGGAGTGGCTGAAAGTCTATATTTTAGAGTCAGACCCTCTAAGTCCCTCCCAGGGCAGTCATGTTACACAATTTGTGGCTTTTCTCCTAACAAATCTCAGAGACTTCTGTGATTCTTATTTATTTATTTATTTATTTATTTATTTATTTATTTATTGACAGAGTCTCACTCTTGCCAGGCTGGAGTGCAGTGGCACGATCTCGGCTCACTGCAACCTCTGACTCCCGGGTTCAAGTGATTCTCCTGCCTCAGCCTCTCGAGTCGCTGGGATTACAGGTGCACACCACTGCACCCAGCTAATTTTTTGTATTTTTAGTAGAGACGGGGTTTCACCATGTTGGCCAGTATGGCCTCTGTCTCCTGATCTCATGATCCGCCATCCTCGGCCTCCCCAAGTGCTGGGATTACAGACATGAGCCACTGCCCCTGGCCTTGTGATTCTTTAAACTATGTGCATTTACTGCCTTTAAAAAATTTTGTTTATATAAGGAGAAAGGGAAGGTGAGAAGAAGGGATTCTCCACTGATGTGTATGTTGAAGGCCAATTTCCCGTCTTCCTCTTCTCTCTGGATCTGGCCTTTTTAAGTCCAACACACACTGTCAGTTGAAGATCTGAAAGGAACAATGCCGCGGTGTGAGGAAATTTCATGGTGAGAACAGTTGGGTGTGCTAACACGTTACTCAGGAGCTTGACTTTTGTCTAAAGCATGTAATCAGGCCCATCCAGGCTCTCCCCTTCTGCCAGGACACTGGCCCTACTAGAGGCCCTGACCCTCAAGGCTACTGTCCTTCTGGCCAGCACAGCTGACTTCCATGACCCTGGCCAAAGCTGAGATCATCCCGTTAGCTGCACTTTGATCCTGGAGAAGGCCCTCTCCCGTGCTGGCCAGGGTTCCTCGTTGGAATGGAAGCCTGTCAAGTCACATTCCTCACCACCTACGTGCTAGAAGCCCATATTTTCTAAATCACTCCTGTTTGCGCTCATCAAGGTTCTTCTTGCTGAGAGTCCACCCAATCTCTCCATTTTCAGAAAGCCCATTCTGGGTTAGAAACACGTTCATCCTTTCTTGGCATTTTCTCCTCTGCAAGTTGGCTTCCTCCCAGCTCTGCCTCAGGCCAGCCTTACCATGCCAGGTCCCATTTGGGACTCTTTTGCTCCAAAACTCTGAAATCTCCATTTTCAAGGACAAGACAATGATGTGGCTCTGGGAAGCCCAGTGCACTTAAATTGCACCTCTTTAAACTCTTAGGATTCTGTCTAATTTGCATTTTAATGCATACACCTCTAGTGGCTTGCCTGAACCCTTGTCACCATCTTTGGGAGAGGGAGTTATAAAATCACACTTGCTAGAAAGAGGAACTTTGTGGTGATTTCATTTGTGGAGACTCTAGTGTCTCTGGGTGCTTCTCCTTAGGATATCCTAAGGAGATATCCTATCCTACGTAGACTGGGACAGTAGTCTACCTTCTATGGGTAGAAATCACTAATGTAAAACATTACTAATCCCCACCTATTTTTCATACTCTTAGCCCCAGAGCAGCTTACTGGAAATGATTCCCTGAAGAACTGGACAGTCACTAAGACTGTGTGCTCTGGGGTATGGAATCCTGACTCAGTTGTGTGACCTTAAGCAAGTTAACTTAACTTCTCAGTTTATTCATCCGGGAATAACAATAGTATTTGTCTCATGGGTTTTTATACTAGTTAATCTGGGTATGTGCTCTGAAAGGTACCTGGCATAGAGTAAATGCTCAATAAATACTATTATCATGAGATCCTCCTGTCCTTCAAGGAAAACCCACACGACCCCCAAGTTACCCACTCCCCTCTGTTGAGCACTGTGCCTGGTATGTGTGGCTGTTGTTGCATTTATCACCCTGCAGCCTCCCCCAGCTGGACAGTGGTCTCCTGAGGACAGGTGCTGTATCTTAATCCTCTTTACATTCCCCAATATCTGGCACAGAGCTCAGCATGTTGTAGATGTGCAATAAATGTTTGTGGAATAAATACCTTTCAGAGGAGAGGGAATGGCAGGCAGTTCTGAACTACTCAGCAAGTTTGATCAGGCAACCAAAGAAATGTGAAATAATTCTTGTTATCCTCCCTTCCTCAACTGCACCTTAACTGTCAGAGACTCTGGCCACATCATCTGTGTCATCAGGGAGATTTTCCCATTTGATTATAACTTCTTTCTCCTCAGGGAGGAGTGGTGAAATGCCTGTAGAGAGGAGGGATGCTGGAAGAAGGATGGAGAGAGGGAATTGATCCAAATGTGGTGGATCCTGATCAGCAAGGCAGCCAGTTCATTGCTTTGTGTTCTGTGACCTTTTGAGGACGTCATTTTTCAAGACTTCTTCTCAGCAAGAACACTCTGCCTCTTTCAAACCCCCCTTAGCATTGTTGTACCACCCCAGAGTCTGTTGACCACAAAGTTTGTTTACAAATACTATGGCAACCCCAGGAGCTCTGGCAAATCTATTGCCAGCAAATAAAGCACAAGGCTGGAATCACCAAAGCCCTCTGGACTCTCAGCCTTACTGATAGGGTTTTTAAAGCATCTGTTTTATGTTCCTGAGCAAGCATTTCACCATGATTTGCAGGGCATTTTTTTTTTCCTCTAAATGTCTCATATCCCTCTCCTAAAGGACATTTAAAAAACCATTCTTTTGGCCAGTAACCCCATTAAAGTTTAGTTCCAGAGCTTTACTGGGGGGATTTTCAACTATCTTTTTGATGTTCTGGTTTTAATGGGACATTATATCAACTGTGAGTTTTTACTGTAGCTCTATCCCCTTTGCCTTACCTGTTTAGTTCTGTTGCAGATCCTGATATAAGGACTCAAGTATGAGAAGTTTTGGAAGCAGGTGATCCCAAGAAACACTGGAGGCAAAAAGAGGAAGTAAGCAAAGAGAAGACAATGAATAAATGGTGTACAGCCAATTTCTGCTGTAACGGGAGCATGAATCCATTTGGGGAACACAGGAATCAGAATGAGTGCCCCAGAGTTATCAAGTCCCAGGGGCAAGGGAGCCGAAGGATCTGTACACCAACTTTCATCAGTCCCTGGTTGAGGACAGCTGGGTAGGAGAGATGGAACTCATCTTCACACACTTCTCACCTGCTGAAAGCAAGCCCTAGGGTGTGAGAAGTCTGGAACTACAATAGTAAGGCCAGAGAAGATATGGGCAGGACACCAAAAGTGTGATGAATAAATAATAAAACTGATGAATCTCCACCTAGAAAGGTCAGGGAGGAAAGTAGAGAAAAAAAATCATTCATATTAGAAATGAAAGAGGTGACTGCACCTCAAATTCTATGGATATTTTTAAAATAATAAGGAAATATCATGAGCAATTTTATTCCAATAAATGCAACAACTTAGATAAAATGGACCAAGTCTTTGAAAAATACAAACTAATAAAGCTCACGCAACATAGATTAATTTCAAAATAATTATGCTGAGTGAAAGAAGCCAGACAAAAAAACAGTATATATTGTATAATTCCGTTCATATAAACTTCTAGAAAATGGAAACTAATCTGAGAGGAAGCAGATCAGTGGTTGCCTGGGGATTTCGGGCGGAGCTTTGGAAGGTCAGGGAGCAGGAATGGAGGAGAGAAATGGATGACAAAGGGGCAAGAGGAAAATTTAGGGGGTGATGAGTATGTTCATTTTCTTGGTTATGATGACAGCTTTACCACAATCAAGTGACATACGTCTGCCAGAACTTATCAAATTGGAAAACCTAGGGTAACACTTCAAGACATTGGTCTAGGCAAAGATTTTATGGGTAAGACTTCAAAAGCACAGGCAACTAAAGCAAAAATAGACAAATGGGACTGTATCAAACTAGAAAGCTTCTGCACAGAAAAGAAACAATTAACAGAATGAAGAGACAACCTGTAGAATGGGAGAAAACATTTGCAAACTATTCATCCAATGAGGGACTAATATCTAGAATACACAAGAAATTCAAACAACTGAACAGCCAGAAAAAAAAAAAATCCCATCAAAAAATCGGCAAAGGGATTTCTCAAAAGAAAGCATACAAATGGCCAACAAGTATGTGAGAAAATGCACAACATCACTAATCATTGGAGAAAGGCAAAAAACAACCACAGTGAGAGATAATCTCACCCCAGTTAGAATGGCAATTATCAAAAAGACAAAAAATAACAAATGCTGGTGACAACTGGGAGAAGGGGAACTCATACACTGTTGGTGGGAATATATTGTTGGTGCAAAAGTAATTGCAATTTTTGCCATTACTTTTTAATGGCAAAAACCGTAATCAAAAGTAATGGCAAAAATTGCAATTACTTTTGCACTAACCTAATAGAAAACAGTAAGAGGTTCCTCAAACAACTAAAAATAGAACTACCATATGATCAGCAATCTCACCTCTGAGTAAGCATCCAAAGGAAATGAAATCAGTATGTCAAAGAGATATCTGCACCCCTATGTTTATTGTAGCACTATTCATAATAGCCGAGATATGGAATCAGCCTAAATGCTCATCAGCAGACGAATGGATAAAGAAAATGTGGGGCCAGGCACAGTGGCTCACACCTGTAATCCCAGTACTTTGGGAGGCCAAGGCGGGCAGATGACCTGAGGTCAGGAGTTCAAGACCAGCCTGGCCAACATGGAGAAACCTTGTCTCTACTAAAAATTAAAAAAAAAATTAGCTGGATGTGGTGGCGCATGCCTGTAATCCCAGCTACTGGGGAGGCTGAGACAGGAGAATCGCTTGAACCTGGGAGGCGGAGGTTGCAGTGAGCAGAGATTGTGCCACTGCACTCCAGCCTGGGCAACAGAGTGAGACTCCACCTCAAAAAAAAAAAAGAAAAGAAACTGTGGTAGATATACACAATGGAATACGATTCAACCATAAAAAAGAATGAAATCCTGTCATTTGCAGCAACATGGATGAGCCTGGAGGACATTATATTAAGTGAAATAAGTCAAGCACAGAAAGATAAATACCACACATTCTCACTCCTATGTGGGAGCTAAAAAAAAAGTTGAGCTCATAGAAGTAGAGAGCAGAACTGTGGTTATTAGAGGCTGAGAAGAATAGGAGGGAGAGAAGGATATGGAGGGTGTTTAGCAGACAGGAAATTACAGGCAGATAAGAGGAATAAGTTGGTGTTCTATAGCACTATAGGGTGACTACAGATAATAATTCATTGTGTATTTTCAAAAAGCTAGAAGAGAGAGTTTTGAATGTTCACCAAGAAATGATCAATATTTGAGGTTATGAATATGCTAATTACCCTGATTTGATCATTGCACATTGTATACATGTATTAAAATATCACTCTATATTCTATAAATATGTATAATTATGTGGCAACTAAAAATAAAAGGAAAAATCTTATCAAATTGTACACTTAATCACATGTGGTTTATTTTGTGTCGATTATACCTCCATGAAAGTGTGGGGTTTTTTTCTTTTTAATTCGAGGGTTCGATAAATCACTACTCAATCTACCTGTTTTTAAAGTTTGAATTCGAAGGACCATCCAGCTTTATTAAAATCCCAGCATTTTGAGAGGCCAAGGCGGGCAGATCACCTGAGGTCAGGAGTTTGAGACCAGCTTGGCCAACATGGTGAAATTCCGTCTCTACTAAAAATACCAAAAATTAGCCAGGCATAGTGGCAGGCGCCTGCAATTCCAGCTACTCAGGAGGCTGAGACAGGAGAATCACTTGAACCCGGGAGGTGGAGGTTGCAGCGAGCCGAGATCACGCCATTGCACTCCAGCCCGGGCAACAAGAGCAAAACTCTGTCTCAAAAAAAAAAAAAAAAATCCCCTTGAAACCAGGGGATGTGAACTGTCATATGCATATTTATGTGCAGTATGCTGAGTTCTTGTCCTGAAGAGGAAAGGAGAGGTGGACAAAAAGGGAGGGCACAGGCAGCAAGCCTAGCGGAGCTACCAAAAGTGCTACCGACACAAAAAACTTTCACTTGCCACCCTCACCCCAGGCAATACACAGGATACAAAGTAAGTGAAATCCATTTTCTTTACTCCTGGCCTGACATAAATATTCACTGGCCTGAAGCAGAAGAACGTGTTCCAGCTAGCTTGCCAGTTACACCATCCTGGCCAGGCCACACGCTTAGCAAGCTGTATTCCAAGTCACTGTGTCCTGGCTAAGCCGCCAAGGGCATTGCTTGGGACCTTGCTATAGGCAGGCCAGAGATTTGCATTTCTTAGCTGGGGGATTCCAGCAAAGAGATCAGTTCGGGCACCTGAATCTGACATGGAAATGTTATTTGATCCATGAAGCCAGTTGAGATGTTGCAACTCCTTTGCACTGATCTGATTTTACTCTAGAAGTATTTTCCTCCAGCCTAGACTTGGCTCAGGTGTCCTAGAAATCAGGAGAACTGTATGTGGGTAAAAAGTGAGCAGGTCTAATGTTGACTGAAAAGAACGCAAGGTCTCTGTGCATAGGGATGTTATAATTGCTCTAGGAGTCAGGCCTCCCTCCATCCCTCCATCCACTGGTCAGTGTGGGGTTTCCTTCCACTGGGGTGGGGAACAGAGCTGCTGAGAATGCTGCTGCTGCTCTCAGAAATGCCACCACGGTTGCCATTGGCAATCCTTTCTTGTGCAATGTCCTTTCTCAGGAAGATGAATACAGGCTGTACATAACCAAGCATCAATCAAACACTCAGCAACCCCCGGTCTCATTAAGCAGAAACTAAAAGGACCCTGAGGAGAAATAAATTTGACTAAATCTGGAGTTCAGGGGAGAACCCAGGAAAGGGAAGGAACTTCCTGCCACATGGGGGCCACTTTTAGGAAAAAACCCTGTAGCCCAGCACATACATTTTCCTCCCTCCCGAATGCCAAGGCCATTTTAACTTTCATCTCTTTGTTCATCTGTTTCATCAGCAAAATCCCTGATTTGAGAGTCATGGGCAGAAAGAATTGCTATAAGTAAAGGTCTGTGCAGAACAGGATAGCACTTGCTTCTCTTAGAACAGATGTGTTTGCAGAGAAGGAACAATACACCAGGGTTTTTCTAATCTATATCTGACTCTGATTAGTTGTGAAACCTCAAAACAAGAAGAGTGGACTCTAGTTTTCAAGCTGTGAAGTTCTGTAACCCATGATTTAATAAAATCCACCTCTGATTGCTCTCTGGAACTCTGAACTCTTCAGAAATCAGTCAGAATCCAGCAGAAAATAAAAGTTGGCCATGAAGGACAGCCATTCTACTTTGATTTATTTTTGCTGCATTTTATCTTTTGTGTAAAATATTTGGCACATAATGACAAAAGAAACAATCAATCTAAGCTACAAGGAGCAGCAATTGTAAGGGCAGAAATGATTTCATAAGAAAAATTTCTTTGACCATGTGCCAAAAAACCTCCTTTCTATGTACAGTGATCAGACTGCCTTTGAGTTTTCAGACTCTTGGTAGAAAAAAAAAAAATTCCAATTTTCAATGTTTCATGTTTCTTGGTACTTTGCCCTACACAGATAGTCTTAAAGTTTATTGTTATTGCTAGGACTAATCTGGTCTTAATTCTTCATAATAACATAGGCCAACTATCATAAAGCAAAACATCATTTATCCAGTGTCATGGGGGTTATATTGGTCAATGTTTTCAGTTGCACATGGCAGAAACAATTCTAGATGTTTGAGCTGAAGCGGAATGGCTTTCTTTGAGAATCTGATGGTGGGCCAGGGATTTTTCACCTGTGGCCTGGTAGCCAGAGACATTATTCAAATTATACCACCAAACTTCTCCTACTGCTGCTACCTAGGTAAACCAAGTTAGTGGAACATCAATTAACCTTTTCCTGGGGCTGAGGGCTATTGCTCTGAATAAAATGTGTTGTGATGTGAAGTACAGAGAGACTGGAACTGGAGCCACGCAGCGGGGAGGCAGGAAGGGTGTGTATCAGGCACAAGCTTTCAGCTGTAGCTCCGGAGGCCGGTTCTAGAGGGCTCAGACTCACTTTACACTGGTGACCCACCTCGTGTATATATGGAGTCTCTGCATTCTGCCTCCAGCCTCTGTAGGATAGACAAGTGCAGGCTGAAATTTACGTCTCCTGGGGCAACCCTCAATGAATTTAGTACAGAGTAGAGTGGTCAGGTAAATGCTCTGGCCCATCTCATCTTCAGGGAAACTGTCTGACAGGCATTCTGTACACTTCTTAAGAGGCCCTGGCAGAATTCAGCACTGCTGTCCATACTAGCAGCTTTGATCATGCATCCTTACACTAGCTTTTCCTCCTTCCTTGCCTCACTGTCACCACCCCTCACTCCTGCTTCCTAAGAACATTTCCTCAGTAAAGAGGCATCCCGAAAGACTACTCAAGTCCTTGTCTCAGGCTTCACCTCAGGGAGAACCCACACTGAGACAACCTGGCTCATGAACTGAATCCGTCAATTTGGAATTCCATCACAGGGCTTTGCCTGCATCAAGTACCAGGGGAGTGAACAGAGGATGAAAGAGAGAAGAAAGGGCAGGCTAGCTCCCTGTGCCAGAGTGCTTAGCTCAGCATATAACAGGGACTCCATAAATATGGAATGAATGAACAAATGAATGAAAGAATTGAACATAGCAAGTTCATCTTCAACAATGATAAATGTAACAATAATAGCTACCAATAACTACTCTGTATGCACCTTCTTATGTAAAATGTACAACGATTGTACGGTCTAGGTTTCAGAATCAGAGCTGGGTTGGAATCCAAGCTCCTTGACTTGGAATCCAAGCTCCGTGACTTGGATTAACTTTCAGCGTTTTTACTTAACCTCACTAGGCCTTAATTCCCTCATGAACAAAATATGTATAATAATAGTATTTACCTCGATGTTTACGAAAGATGCTTGGCACAAGGCTTATCTAGCACTTACATAGCTAGCTATTTTTCTTATCAGTCCCTTTTTGCAGATGAGAAAACTCAGGTCCAGCTATCAGTGGTTGAGTTGGAACTTCATCCTGATCAGTTCAGTGGCAAAACTTAAATCATTTTAGCTGCTATTTATCCCTACTGCCCTGCTGGAAAAGTGGTTCAGAATTTGACCCATGGAATTGGGCAAAGTTTGTTCAGGTTGTAGGCATGATTCAACAGAAACTGAAAACAGTGTCTTATGTTTACAACAGTTTGTGGAAAATACCAAGTGCATAAGTAGCTGCTGTAGGCTGGATGGTTGCATCTCCCCAAAATGTGTATATTGAAGAAGCCCCTGACCTCCAATGTGATGGTATTTGGAGATGGGGCCTTTGGAAAGTAATTGGACTTAGATAAGGCCACAAGGGTAGTGTCTCATGATGAAATTAGTGCCCTTATTAAAAGAGAAAGGGACATGGAACCTCTCTCACTGAGGAAGGGAACATTCAAAACACTGAGCATTTACCTGAAGGCAAGTGTATTACTAAAGAAACCTAGAAACCATTAATGAAACGTTTGTTATTCCCTGCAACCTGTCAGGTAAGGCTCATGCAGATTACATGTGTTGCAGAAAAACAAAGAACCAATATTTTCTTTGCACAACTGACTAGCAGTAAATAAATTATCACATTGGGTGATGAAAAAATTTTTGAAAAAGCTGCTGTGTTGCTCCTGACAGGTTTTTTTCCCATTCTTTGTACTAGTTTCCGACCTTGAAAGCATTATAACTAGCGACAGTTATCTTAAAGCTAGTCACATAACATTCCCTGGTTGATTGATTTTATTATATACAGTTAACAATAAAAGAAGTGTTTATATGGGTGGGGGAGTGGCAAACATAAATGTAAAATATCAGTATTTATTTTACATTTACTCTTCACTTTGACAAGCAAATAATGTGGTTTCAAGAATGCTTTTGAAAAACAGATAACCAGGCCGGGTGCGGTGGCTCACGCCTGTAATCCCAGCACTTCGGGAGGTCAAGGCGGGTGGATAACCTGAGGTCAGGGGTTCAAGACCAGCCTGGCCAACGTGGGGAAACTTCATGTCTACTAAAAATACAAAATTTGCCAGGCATAGTGGCACATGCCTGTAATCCCAGCTACTTGGGAGGCTGAGGCAGAAAAATTGCTTGAACCCTGGAGGTAGAGGTTGCAGTGAGCCAAGATTGCACCACTGCACTCCAGCCTGGGCAACAAGAGTGAAACTCTGTCAAAAAAGAAGAAAAGAAAAACAGATACCCAGTAGAAAAACGTTAATATAGGATAAATACTTTCAAAAACAGTGGAAAATATTGAAATAAGGGAAGCACAGCCCATATAGGAAAAGACAGTGCACATAGTAATGAAAGAAAAAGAAAAAACATGTTTTAAAAAGAGGACATATATACCAACTATATCATACTCACAATAAAAATAAATAGCTTAATCTCCACTATTAGAGCTTGAGATTTTCAGAATATTTACAAATTCTAACTATATTTTATTTATAAAACATTTATCTAAATCACAGAAAGTTTAGGAGTAATAGGATAAGCAAAGATATGATAACTAAATGCAAACAAAAATAGTTACTCAGTATCTATATGGCATAGTCGAATTTACTCCTCCCCCTGAAAATGAACAAGACAGAGGGTAATTTCTTTTCTAATTATTTATTTATTTTAAATTAACATCATGTACAACATGACATTTCAGAGTATATAAACATTGTAGAATGGTTAAATTTCAGTAATTAACAAATGCATTACCTCACATAGTAATTGTGGTGAGAGCACATAACATCCACTTTCTTTATATTTTTTAAGGATACAAATAAGGATACAATGTTTCATCATTAACTATAGTCACCTTGCTGTACAATAAAGCTCTTGAAATTTATTGCTTCTATCTAGCTGTAATTATTATGACTGACCAAATCTCCCTCCTGTCTAACCAACCAAGCCTCTGCTAACCACCATTATACTGTCTACTCCCATTAGATCAACCTTTTCAGATTTCACATGAGTGAGATCATGCAGCACAGTAGTCCCCCCATATCCACAGTTTTGCTTTCCAGTGTTTCAGTTACCCACAGTCAACTGTGGTGTGAAAATAGGTGAATACAGTAAATGTGTATATACCACATTTTCTTTATCCATTTAATCACTGATAAACACTTAGATTGATTCCATATCTTGGCTATTGTGGATGGTGCTGTGATAATCACAGGAGTACAGATCG
Source organism: Pongo abelii (assembly GCF_028885655.2). Lineage (NCBI taxonomy): Eukaryota > Metazoa > Chordata > Mammalia > Primates > Hominidae > Pongo > Pongo abelii. The sequence goes on from NC_071989.2 coordinate 36,786,792, forward strand.
CTCTTTGACATATTAATTTCATTTCCTTTTGATATATACCCCGTAGTGGGATTGCTGAACCATATGGCAGTTCTATTTTTAATATTTTGAGGAAGCTTCATACTGTTTTCCATAATGGTTGTACTAATTTACATTCCCACCAATGTATAAGGGCTCTCTTTTCTCCACATTCTTGCCAACGCTTATCTTTTGTCTTTTTGATAATGGCCATTCTCACTGGGGTAAGGTGATATCTCATTGTGGTTTTGATTTACATTTCCCTGATGATTAATAATGTTGAGCATTTAAAAAACATACCTGTTGCCCATTTGTATATCTTCTTCTGAGAAATGCCTATTAAGATCTTTTGCCCATTTTAAAATCAGGGTTTTTGTTGTTGTTGTTGCTGTTATTGAATTCTGTTCCTTATATATTTTGGATATTAACCCCTTTTCAGATACATAGTTTGCAAATATGTTTTCCCATTTAAAGAAGGTAATTTTATAAGAATCTTAATCATGATAGTGCTCACAAAAGCCAATTAAAAAGGAAACAAAAGAATTTTAATCATGAGCCTTTATGAATAGAATAGCACTCAGTTAGAGAAGGCAAAAAAAAGTAAGTGTGGTACATCATGAAGAAAATAAGAGCACCTGTTTTGCTGTTTGACAAGTCAAATAATAAAAGTAAATAAATTAAAACAGGCCAGGCACGATGGCTCACGCCTGTAATCACAGCACGTTGGGAGACTGAGGCAGGTGGATCACCTGAGGTCAGGAGTTCGAGACCAGCCTGACCAACATGGAGAAATCCCATCTCTACTAAAAATACAAAATTAGCCAGGCGTGGTGGCAGGCATCTGTAATTCCAGCTACTCGGGAGGCTGAGGCAGTAGAATCGCTTGAACCTGGGAGGCAGAGGTTGCAGTGAGCCGAGATCATGCTACTGCACTCCAGCCTGAGCAATAAGAGCAAAACTCCGTCTCAAAATAATAGTAATAATAATTACTTAAAACAAAGATCTGAATAATATAGGAAAGTTGAATAGCTATAGCTACAGTTGCAGCCAAATTTTATTCCCTACAGAAATACATTATCCTTTTTAGAGCCCATTAAACATTTATAAAGATTGATCATGTATATTATACCATAAAAATTGTCAATAAATTCCAACTGTAGATACTGCAGAGGTAACATTCTGTTATTAGAACAAAACAAAACAAAACAAAAAAATATGGCTAGTTTCCCAATTTATTTTATTAAGCCAGCATAATTTGATGGCAATCCTTGACAAATGTGTGACATGAATTCACTTAAAACATAGATGGAAAATTCTAAATATAATATCAGGAAAGTGGAATTTAGGAGCATACTAAAAGAAAGAATGCACTGCGAACAATTGGCTTTATCTCAGGAATATAAAGCAGATTTACTGCCAATCTCTTATTATGGCATCTGTAAATCTAAATAGAAAACTTCATGATCATGCTAATAGACACTAGAAATGCATTTGATAATATTCTGCAACCATTCCTGATAATAACTTTGGTAAACCAGAAGAAAGCCTGCTTTAACACAGCAAACAATTACAAGTATGAATAATTATTTAATCCTCGCCAATACACTAATGGTGGACAATATTATTGTTTCTGACTTACAAATGATAAGTGAAGCATAAAGAGGTTGCAACACCTTCCATAGTAAGTAGAATGGAAATGCAAGCCAACATAATATTTGTATCAGTAAGAGTTCCACAGAAAAACAGAACCAGTAGGAGATATATATTAAGAGATTTATTGCAACAAGACCAGGCGCGGTGGCTCATGCTTATAATCCCAACACTTTGGGAGGCCAAGGAGGGCCAATCACCTGAGGTCAGGAGTTTGAGATCAGCCTGGCCAACATGGTGAAACCCCGTCTGTACTAAAAATACAAAAATTGGCCAGACATGGTGGCCCGTGCATGTAATCCCAGCTACTTGGGAGGCTGAGGCAGGAGAATCGCTTGAATCTGGTAGGCAGAGGTTGCAGTGGGCTGAATCTCACCACTGCACTCCAGCCTGTGAGACAGAGCGAGGCTCCACCTCAAAAAAGAAAAATTTAAAAAAAAGAAAAAAGGTTTATTGCAACAAATTGATTTATGTTAATTCTGGGAGCTGGTTACAAGTGCAAAATCTGTAAGCAGGTCATCAGGAAAGGAAGGTACAGAAAGGAAGCTGCAGTCCGTGGGTGGAAGTTTTTCTCCAGGGAAGCCTTATTTTTGTTCTTAAGGCCTTTCAACTGATTCAGTCAGGCCTACCCAGAGTATGGAGCATAATCTCCTTTGCTTAGTAAAGTAAGACTTTGTTTTTATGAAAAGGTTTTACTTGGCTGGGCCTGGTGGCTCACTCCTGTAATCCCAGCATTTTGGGAGGCCGAGGCGGGTGAATCACAAGGTCAGGAGTTCAAGACCAGCCTGGCCAAGATGATGAAACCCCATCTCTACTAAAAATACAAAAATTAGCCAGGCGTGGTGGCACACGCCTGTAATCCCAGCTACTCAGGAGGCTGAGGCAGAGAATTGCGTGAACCTGGGAGGCGGAGGTTGCAGTGAGCCGAGATGGTGCCACTGCACTCCAGACTGGGCGACAGACTGAGACTCTGTCTCAGAAAAAAAAAGGTTTTATTTTAGGTTCAAAGTTACATGTGCAGGTTTGTTATATAGATAAAAAGTGTGTCATGAGGGTTTGGTGTACAGATTATTTCATCTTCCAGGTAATAAGCATAATACCCAATAGGTGGTTTTTCAATCCTTGCCCTCCTCCCATTCTCCACCCTCGAGAAGGCCCCAGTGTCTATTGTTCTCTTCTTTGTGTCCATGTGTACTAAATGTTTAGCTGTCACTTACAAGAAAGAAAATGTAGTATTTGGTTTTCTGTTCCTGCCTTAGTTTGCTTAGGATAATGGCCTCTAGCTCCATTTATGTTGCTGCAAAGGACATGATTTTGTTCTTTTTATGGCTGTGTACTATCCCATGGTATATATGTATCACATTTTCTTTATCCAGCCTACCATTGATGGGCTTTTAGGTTGATTCCATGTCCTTACTATTGTGAATAGTGCTGAAATGAACACATGCATGCATGTGTCTTTTTGGTAGAACAATTTCTATTCCTTTGGATAGGTACCCAATAATGGGATTGCTGGGTCAAATGGTAGTTCTGTTTTAAGTTCTTTGAGAAATTGCCAAACTGCAGTCCACAATGGCTAAACTAGTTTACATTCCTGCCAGCAGTGTATAAAGATTCCCTTTTCTCTGCAGCCTCACCAGCATGTTATTTTTTGACTTTTTAATAATAGCCTTTCTGACTGGTGTGAGATAGTATCTGATTTTGGTTTTGATTTGCATTTCTCTAACTATTAGTGATGTTGAGCATTTTTCATATGCTTCCTGGCTGTGTATATGTCTTCTTTTGGGAAGCGTCTGTTCATGTCCTTTGCCCACTTTTTAATGGGGTTGTTTGTTTTTTGCCTGTTAAGTTCCTTATATATTCTGGATATTAGACCTTTGTTGGATGCATATTTTGCAAATATTTTCTCCCATTCTGTAGGTTGTCTGTTTGCTCTAAAGATAGTTTATTTTTCTGTGTAGAATCTCTTAGTTTAATTAGGTCCCATTTGTCAATTTTTGTTTTTGTTACAATTGCTTTTAGTGCCTACTTCATTAAATCTTTGCCAGGACCTATGTCAAGAATGGCATTTCCTAGGTTTTTTCTTTATTTCTGGGCCGTTCCATTGGTTTATGTGACTGTTTGTGTACCATTGCCACGCTGTTTTGGTTACTATAGCCTTGTAGTATAGTTTGAAGTCAGGTAATGTGATGCCTCCAGCTTTGTTCCTTTTCTTAGGATTGCTTTGGCTATTCAGGCTCTTTTGGGGTTCCATATGAATTTTAGAATAGTTTTTCTAATTCTGTGAAAAACTGTCATTGGTAGTTTGATAGGAATAGTATTGAAACTGTAGATTGCTTTGGGCAGTATGACCATTTTGACAATATTGATTCTTCTTGTCTGTGAGAATGGAATAGTTTTCATTTGTTTGTGTTGTCTCTGATTTTTTTTCAGCAGCGTAATTTAATTCTCATTGTAGAGATCTTTCACCTCCCAAGTAAGACTTTAATCCTACTTTAATCACATCTATAGAATCTTATCCTAAATATATTATATATGCACCCAACATTGGAGCACCCAGGTTCATAAAACAACTATTTCTAGATCTACAAAAAGACTTAGACAGACACACAATAATAGCAGGGGGACTTCAAAACCACACTGAAGAATTAGACAGATCATCAAGGCAGAAAACTAACAAAGTAACTCTGGACTTAAATTTGACACTTGACCAACTGGATCTAATAGACATCTACAGAACATTCCACACATAAACTGTAGAATATACATTCTTCTCATCTGTACATGGAATATACTCCAAGATTGACCACATGCTAGACCATAAAGCTAGTCTCAATAAATTCAAAAATATTGAAATCATACCAACCATACCCTGAGACCACAGTGGAATAAAAATTGAAATCAATACTGAGATCTCCCAAAACCACACAATTACATGGAAATTAAACAACTTGCTCTTGAATGACTTTTGGGTAAAGAATGAAATTAAGGCAGAAATAAAAAAAGTTTTGAAATAAAGGAAAATACAAACAAAACATACTCAGATCTCTGGGATGCAGTAAAAGCAGTGTTAAGAGAATATTTATGGCAGTAAACACTTACCTCAAATGGTTAAAAAGATCTCAAATTAACAATCTTACATCACACCTAAAGGAACTAGAAAAACAAAAACAAACTAACCCCAAAGCTAGCAGAAGAAAAGAAATAACTAACATCAAGGAAGAAATGAATAAAATTGAGACTCAAAAATTCATACAAAAATCAATAAAACAAAAAAATTGTTTTTCAAAAGAATAAACAAGATCAATAGACCACTGGTCAGAGTAACAAAGAAAAAGAGAGAAAATTCAAATAAGAACAATCACAAACAACAACGGTGACATTACAACCAATTCCACAGAAATACAAAAGACCTTCAGTGGCCATTATGAACACCTTCATACACACAAACTAGAAAATATAGAAGAAATGGATGTCTTTTGCAACAACTTGGATGGAACTGGAGGCCATCATCCTAAGTAGTAACTCAGGAACAAAAAAGCAAATACCTCCTGTTCTCACTTATAAGTGGGAGCTAAGCCATGGATTACACAAAGGCATATAGAGTGGTAAAAATGGACATTGGAGACTCAGAAGTAAGGAGGGTGGGAAGGAGGTGAGGGACAAAAAAAGGTCACCTATTGAGTACAATGTATACTACTTAAGTAACACGTACAATAAAAGCCCAGACTTCATCACTATACAATCATTCAAGTAACAAAAACCACTTGTATCCCTAAAGCTATTAAAATAATAAATAAATAAATAAATGTTTTCTTTCTTCAATAACAAATTAACCTTACCTTATGGTAACTTTTTTACTTATAAGCTTTTAATTTATTTTAACTTTTAAGATTCCTTTGTAATAACACTTAAGTTAAACACACATTGTACACCTGTACAAAATAATTTTTTCTTTATAGCCTTGTTCTATAAGCTTTTTTCTATTTTTAATTTTTATTCTTTTACTTCTTAAACTTTTTATTAATGGGTGCGGCACACCAGCATGACACATGTATACATATGTAACTAACCTGCACATTGTGCACATGTACCCTAAAACTTAAAGTACAATAATAATAATAATAAAAAAACTAAAACACACACACATTACCTACATGACTGGCAGTGCAGTAGGTTTGTTTATAATAGTGTCACCACAAACACGTAAATAATGTGTTGTATTACAATGTCATGACATCACTAGGCAATAGGAATTTTTCAACTTCATTATAATCTTATGAGACAACCGTTGCATTTGTGGTCCTGTTGATCAAAATATTGTTAGGCAGCACATGACTGTGTTGTCTATCCTATGTTGAAATTTACATGATTATCTCAAATGTCTTTTGTGTAGTTGTTAGACCTATACAGAGTCTTCAGGCTTGCTACCGAGGCTATACTGTTCATGGACTCGTTGTGCAAGCACTATGGTGGTTGAGGACAGAGACTGGCTGGTCTCTAATGGCTGAGTTATCATGTCCACTTGTTCAATGCATTCTCTGTGGTTGATACTCTTTTTATTCACTGACTTCTATCCCCCCTTGTTTAGGGGTTTCCCCAAGAGCGTAATTCTTCCCACACTTCTGGGTCATGCTTACACACAATCAGGAAAATTTCCGTGGTATTGAAGAAGGCCTACAGGCAGTAAAGAAGAGAAATGCAGGTCCTTGTGGAAGGGAGCTGTCAGCATGCCAGGAACTGTCTGCAGCTGCAGGTATACTCATGTAAGTGAAGGCAATATGGGGTGAGACAGTAGAAGCATCGGCTATAAATAAGAAATGTCATAAGCCTATGCTATAATAGAGAAAATAAAAGTTTGGACAAAGCTTCCCAAGCATAGGCAAGGTTAAAAGAAATTAAATAGAATCTATGAATAGAAACAAGAAGAAGAAGATAAAGGAATGTAGCATGCAAAAGACAAACGAAAGACTAAAAGTGGAATAGGGCTCAAGAAACAGAAGAATATTATTTTACAATGTGTCTATAGAATAACTTTATTAAGAATATTAATTTGACCAGGAGCGGTGGCTCACGCCTGTAATCCCAGCACTTTGGGAGGCTAAGGCAGGCAGATCACGAGGTCAAGAGATCCAGACCATCCTGGCCAACATGGTGAAACCCCATCTCTACTAAAAATACAAAAATTAGCTGGGCGTGGTGGCACGTGCCTGTAGTCCCAGCTACTCAGGAGGCTGAGGCAGGAGAATCACTTGAACCTGGGAGGCGGAGGTTGCAGTGAGCCGAGACTGCGCCACTGCACTCCAGCCTGGCGACAGAGTGAGAATTTGTCTCAAAAAAAAAAAGAATATTAATTCAGTATAAAAAGAATGCAAAGGCAAGAACATATAACAACATGGCGATGGGAAAGGAGATGGAGAATGAAAAAAAGCATATTGAGAATACCAAAAACCTCTCACCATTATATATCCCATAAGTAACCTAGATACAGCAAGAACTAAAACAGATAAGGCTAAATATTAAATCAATGATGTGGAGGAATATCTTAAGATAAAAAGAGTGAATACATAAGAAAAAGAAAAGAAATGAATGAAGGTAAAATAATAGAGAACAAAGACAGTTCAACTTAAATGTAGGTGGTGTCCTTGAAGTAAAAAATAAAATGGATTTAGAGGGGGAAAATGTATTTAGAGATATAAAATTACCCTGAAATGAATAAAGAACAGAATCTAAAAACTTGAAAGAGCACCCTAAGTATCAAGTGCAAATGATACAATGTACTGAATACCACGACATAGTCCGATTAAACCGTTAAACTTTAGAAATAAAGGAATCTGTATGTGTACTATATTTCATAATAAAATCTCTAAATTGAAAAATAAAGGAAGAAATCCAGGCAGAAATTTAAAAGTCATAAGTAAGGGTAAAAACGCAGGATGACTTATCCACAGCAAATTTAATTCCAGAAGACATTGGAATAACGTACACCGGATTCTGAGAAAAAGAAAAGATCGACCCAGACATGTTGTCTGGTATAAAAACCACAGGTAAATATTTTTAAACAAAAATCATACTTTCTTAAAGCACATTTTGAAAAAAACTATTTAATGATGAAATCCAGTCACACGAGCAAGGAATCGAAACAAAAGAGTGTAGGAATCTAAAATGGTAAAATCAATGTAAAAGAATGAATCTATTGAAAGTAGCTCTGAGCAGCCAGAGAAATAATTTCATCTCAAGCAAAACATAAGTGCGGATTGAACAATCAAACAGAAAAACCAGTAAGGGTATAATGGAGCTGAAAAACACTATAAATCAATCTGACATAACTAATATTTATAGAACACTATATCCAACAACTACAGAATACACACTCTTTTCAGTGCATATGGAATGTTTATGAAGAAAGACCACACACTAGGGCATAAAATAAATCTCAAGAAAATGAAATGTATTGAAATTATAGAGTAATATAATTTTGTTGCATATGTGACCACAAGGCAATAATTAGAAACCAACAACAGGAAAATATCTAAAAATATCCAAATGTTTGGAACTAACAATATACTTCTAAATAACCCATAGGTAAAAGAGTATGTCATAATAGAAATTAGAAAATATTTTGAATTCAATGAAAATGAAAGAAGAACAAAGCAAATTTTGTGAGATGAAGCTAAAACAGCGTATAGGAAGAAATTTACGGAATTTTAATTGTTTAAACAATCATAAAAGGAACTCTAAAGTCAATGAGAAATGCATTGACTTTAAGCTAAGAAAAAGAAGAGCAAATTAAACCCAAGGTAAAAGAAAGAAAATATTAAAGTTAGGAGCTAAAATCAGTAAAGTTGAAAACAGAAAAAACTATAGATAAAAATCACTTAAAAACAAAGGCTGTTTATTTGAAAAAGTAAAATTGATAACCTTCTAGCTAGAGATATTACATCCATTAAAAAGATAATAAAGGGCCAGAAGCGGTGCCTCATGCCTATAATCCCAGCAGTTTGGGAAGCCAAGGTGGGAGGATCACTTGAGCCCAGGTGTTTGAGACCAACCTGAGCAACCTAGTGAGACCCCCATCTCTACAAAAAATTTAAAAATTACCCGGTTGTGGAGGCGCATGCCTGTAGTCCCAGCTACTTGGCAGGCTGAGGTGGGAGAATCACTTGAGCCTGGGAGGTTAAGGCTGCCATGAGCCTCACATCACTACACTGCAACCTGAGTTACAGAAGAAGACACTGTCTCAAAAAAAAGTGGTAATAAAGACATGTTACAAACAATTTGATTCCATAAATTTGACAAAAGAGATGAGATTTTTAAAAATTCTTTGAAAAAAACAAACTACTAAAACCTAGTCAAGAAAAAGTAAAAATCAAATAATCCTCTATTAAAAATTAAACTTATAATTTAAAAGCTTCCTACAAAGAAAATTTCAGGCCCAGTTAGTTTCATAGACAAATTCTATCAAACATTTAAGGAAAAAATAATATCAATTCTGCACAAAGTCTTTCAAATAAATTAAAGAAGTGGAAATATTTCTTACTTAACTCATTCCACAATGCCAGGATTTCTTGGATACCAAAATTAGACAGACATTTTAAGGGGGAAAAAGCCTACATATCAATGTTTCACACTAATATGTACTCAAAAACCCTGAATAAAAGTTTAGCAAATTAAACACAACAATATATAATAAAGAGAATACATGATAACCAAATGATTTTCATCTCAGGAATGCAAGGTTTGCTTAACGTTATTATAATATTATAATCAATGTGATATTGCTTAGAATAAAGGAAAAACTATTGATTCTAATAAATGCAGGAAAAGCATTTAATAAAAATCCAACATCCATTTATTATAAAAACTTTCAGGAATCTAGGAAAAAATGGAAGTGTTTTCATCTGATAAAGAACATTGAAAAACCTACAGCTGACATCATCCCTAAAAGTAGACTTTCGTCCTTACATCAGAAAGAAGGCAAGGGTACCCTTTCTAACCATGTTCATTCAGTATTACACTAGACTTCTTAGCCAGTGTGATCAAGCAAGAAAAAGGAATAGAAGACATAACTACTGAAAGAAAGAAACAAAGCAGTCCTTGTTCCGCAATGATATGATTATATATGTAGAAATTCCTAAGAAATCTACAAAAAGAATACTAAAATGAATAATGGACAGTATAATAAAGGTCACTATATAAAAATTAATTTATATTTCTGTATACTAACAATGAAATATTAAAAATTGAAAGTTTAAAAACACCACTTAAATGTCACAAGCAATCTACTACAGGATCAATTTTGCAAAAAATATACAAGACTTGCATACTGAAAACTACAAAACAATGGCGAAAAATATTTTAAAGACCCAAATAAAAGAGATATACTATGTTTATGAATTGGAAGACTCAATATTGTTAAGATGTCATTTCTTTCCAAATTGATTTATAGATTCAATGCAGTCCTAATCAAAACCCAAGCAGGTATTTTTATAGAAATTGACAAGCTGATTCAAATATTTATATGAAAATTGCAAAAGACCTAGAATAGTTAAAACAACTTTACAAAAGAAAAACTAAATGGGAGGATTCATATGATTTGATTTCAAGACTTGCTGTAAAACTATAACAATCAAGATGTACTGTTGACGTATGGATAAAAATATATGTCAGTGGAACAGAATAGACAGTCCAGAAATAGGCCCATACTTTTGGGGGTAACATCTATCTTTTTTTAAATAGACACTGCTAAGAAAATGAAAGGAGAAGGCCAGGAGCGGTGGCTCATGCCTGTAATCCCAGCACTTTGGGAGGCCGAGGAGGGTGGATCTCAAGGTCAGGAATTTGAGACCCGCCTGGCCAACATAGTGAAACCCCATCTCTACTAAAAATATAAAAATTAGCTGGGCATGGTGGCACACTCGTCCCAGCTACTCGGGAGGCTGAGGCAGGAGAATAGCTTGAACCCAGGAGGCAGAGGTTGCGGCGAGCCAAGGTCATGCCACTTCACTCCAGCCTAGGCAGCAGAGCGAGACTCTGTCTCAAAAAAAAAGAAAGAAAACAAAAGGAGAAGCCACAGACTGGGAGAAACTTTAATGTATCTGTTATATATTATATAACTTGTAACCAGAATATATAAAGAGTTTACAACTCAATAAGAAGTTTACAACAAAATTTAAAAATGGGCAAAATATTTGAACAGATACTTTGCAAAACTGGATACACAAGTGGCCAATACATACATGGAAAGATGCTCAATATTAGCAATCTTCAGAAAAATTAAATTAAAACCACAATGTGATATCAATTCATATCCATTAGTATAATGCTATTAAAATGACTGCCAAAATTAGCTGGGCGTGGTGGCACGTGCCTGTAATCCCACTACTCAGGAGACTGAGGCAGGAGAATTGCTTGAACCTGGAAGGCAGAGGTTGTGGTGAGCCGAGATCACGCCATTGTACTTCAGCCTGGGTGACAGAGCGAGACTCCATCTCAAAAAAAAAAAAAGACTGCCAAGAAGCAACTGAAACTCTTAGGCATTGCTGGCAAAGATATAAAAAATACCACTGCTTTGGAAAATAATTTGGCTGTTTCTTCTAAGGTTAGATATATTCTTACCATGTGACTCAGAAATTCTAAGTATTTTTTCAATAGGAAAAACAGTTGAACGAAAGGACTTGAACATAATGGAAGCTTATTCATAACAGGTAAAAACTAGAAACAACACAAGTGTTTATCAACAGGTGAATGGGTAAATAAGTCATGCTATATTCATACAATGGAATTCTACTCAGCAAATTCAAATTTTAACACTGATACACACAACAACATAGATGAATCTAAAAAACATTATATCTTGACTGTGGTGGTGGTTGGTTACACAGGTGTAAAAAGTGGATGTATTTTATTGTATGTAAATTATACCTTTATAAATTTGCTTTTAAAAATAAGCAAATATCAGACTTTTTAATGGAAAGATCAGGCTGACAATGTCTGAACCTACTGATTTATCTTAACATCACAAAAAGATAAATATTCGGGTAATCAAACATGTTTTTCTCCTGATGTTGCAACAGGACATTTTTTTTTTTTTTTTTTTTTTTTTTGAGATGGAGTTTTGCTCTTCTTGCCCAGGCTGGAGTGCAATGGAGCGACCTCGGCTCACTGCAAACTCTGCCTCCTGGGTTGAAGTGATTCTCCTGCCTCAGCCTCCTGAGTAGCTGGGATTACAGGTGCCCGCCTCCATGCCCGGCTAAGTTTTTGTATTTTTAGTAGAGACAGGGTTGTACCATGTTGACCAGGCTGGTCTGGAACTCCTGACCTCAGGTGATCCACCCGCCTCAGCCTCCCAAAGTGCTGGGATTACAGGTGTGAGTCACCATGCCCAGCCACAATAGGACATTTTAAATGCCATTTACGTAATGTTCTTGCCAGAAAATCAACCCTGAATCTGATAAAGTCTCTAGATCCAAATACCAGTTTAAAGAAAAGAGACAGAAAAACATGTTAAGCTGCTATGAGGTGTACAATCAGCAGAAACCAGAACATAGGAAACTCTAGACGATAAATGAATGACATGTTTTTTTCAACAACTAGATTACAAAGGAAATTAAAAGAGTGAGGAAGTCGATTTAAAAAATTGCCTTACTGTGAGTCCTCTAGTAAAGGGAGCCCGAGGCAAAGCTTATCTCAGGAAATGGGGAGAAAGGGAAATAGAAGAGGAAATAGGTTAATAAAAGAGTGTGCATTTCTGACCTGCCCCACTTGGTGCTAAGTGTGCAGTCTTGAGGGACTGTCTTCTGAGACACAATTTGAGCTACTGCATTTCAGGACAGCCTACATAGGAAGAGGAAGATGAAGGAATTTATGCACTAGCTCCCGTCATCCATTGATCAAAGATTTACCTTTGAGTGTTAACAACCCAAAACTTCCCTGTGCACATTCATGGGTCCCAAAATAACTCAAGTCTCGTGGAAAAGGAATTCCCAAGAAGGAATGCAGGAGCCCCATGCCATGGGCATGATGCCTCACCACTGTTGGGTTTTGTTTATGTGAAGCCTGTCACTAAGGCAACTGGAATAAAACAAGTGGCCAAGGGCCTGGGGAAAGGTGAGCTGAGACGATCTAAAGTGGTGCACCTAACAGGGGCTTGATACACAGACAGGAGACATATTAACCAAACACAAAGTGAGGGCCTTGGTTAGATGTTTATTCAAACAAGTTGTAGAAAAACATCTATGATATTATTGGAAGAAATTGAAAAATTGAAAAATGACTGGATATTTGGTATTAAATAATTTATATTTGGTTTATAGTAACAGTATTATATTTATTTTAAATACTTATCATTTACAGATATATGCTGAAGAATTTGTGGTTGAAGTAATATGACATCCAGGATTTGCTTCTAAATAATCTATTGGGCAGAGAGGGAGGTAAAGATAACCCAAAGTTGGCCATGTGTTGATAATGATTAAAGATATGCTTATCATATGAAATTTGTTATACCCTTTTGTCTACTTCCGTCTGTTTAAAATAATCCATAGTATAATATTTTTTAAAAATAGGGCACTAAGAGCTTTTACATTAAAGGCTCTGGCACGTGGGTGAGATGCCCTTACTTAGGGGAAATAGCAATATGCTAACTTTAAATCTCTTTTCTTGGACTGGTCAGAGTTCCCAGAGAAGATCCTCTCAAATCCCTGCCTGCAGGGTGTATTTGTGGATGCCAGAACTCTGGGAACAAAGGAGAGACAGACTTAGGGTGGTCTCACCATTCAAAATGCCCAATTTCACTTATCTCCCTGTTTTTAGCATGGCACCTCTACCCTCAACTGTGTTTGATATCCCTCAGCCTCCTCTGCTCTCCCTCTCCAGAGAATAAACCTCCTGTCTTCTCCTGGAAGCAGAAGGAACATTTGCCCAGCTATGCAGATAAGGAAGAACGGATCTCTCAATCTCTAGATCTTCAACCAATCTGTTTTCCCACTTCTAGAGGCGGGGGTGAGCAACGTATTCCCTATTCTAGAGACTTTTGAGGATCCAGCATCAAAAATCTGCTGCTTCTTAGCATTCCCTAAAGTCAATTTAAAGTTAATGTTCTGGGGACTTTATCCATCTATTTCCTAAGTTCTAAAATGTTGGTGTTGTGTTAGTTTATGCCTTTTTAAAAGAAAAATCAATTTACTGGCATTTTAGTAGAATTTAAAGAAGAAGCAAAACTAACTCAACAGCTTTATAAGGATATAATTCACACACCATCCAATTCATTCAATTAAAGTGTAAGCTCAATGGTTTTTAGTATATTCACAGAGTTGTACAACTATCACCACCACCAATTTTAGAAAATTTTCATCACCCCGAGAAGAAACCTCATACTTATTAGCAGTCACTTCCAATTTCCCTTCAAACTCCAAGACCTAGGCAACCACCAATCTATTTTATGTCTCTATAAACATTTGCCTATTCTGGGCACTTCATATAAATACAATAATATAATATGTGGTCGTTTGTGACCAGCTTCTTTCACTCAGCATATTTTCAAGATTTATTCAGAATGTAGCCTGTATCAATACTGCATTTAATTGCCAAATAATATTCCATTTTATAAACACACCACATTTTATATATCCATTCATCAGCTGATGAACATTTGAGTTGTTTCTACTTTTTGGATCTTACGAATAATGCCATATGGACATTCTTTTTTAATTTTTATTTTAGGTTCAGAAGTACATGTCCAGGTTTGTTATATAGGCAAATTATGTGTCACGGGAGTTTTGTGTACATATTATTTCATCACCCAGATAATAAGCATAGTACCAGTAGACAGTTTTTCAGTCTTCTCTCTCCTCCCACCCTCCACCCTCGAGTAGACCCCAGTGTCTGTTGTTCCCTTCTTTGTTTCCATGTGTACTCAATGTTTTGCTCCCACTAATAAGTGAGAACATATGGTATTTAGTTTTCTGTTTCTGTGTTAGTTTGTTTAGGAGTATGGTCTCCAGTTCCATCTATGTTACTGCAAAGAACATGACCTCATTCTTTTTTATGGCTGCATAGTATTCCATCGTGTATATGTATCACATTTTCTTTATCCAGTCTACTGTTGATGGGCATTTAGATTGATTCCATGACTTTGCTATTGGGAATATTGCTCCAATTGCACATATGTGTGGGTGTCTTTATGGTAGAACAATTTATATTCCTTTGGGTATACACCCAATAATGGGATTTCTGGGTAAAATGGTAGTTTTTTTCTAAGTTCTTTGAGAAATTGCCAAACTGCTTTCCACAGTGGCTGAACTAATTTACATTCCCATGAGCGTATGTATAAGCGTTCCCTTTTTCTCCATGGTTTTGCCAGCTTCTGTTATTTTTTTGACTTTTTAATAATAGGCATTCTAACTAGTGTGAGGTGTTACCTCATTTTGGTTTTGATTTCCATTTCTCTAATGATTAGTGAATGTTGAGCATTTTTTCATATGTTTGTTGGCTGCCTGTGTGTCTTTTTTTGAGAAGTGTCTATTTATGTTCTTTGCCCACTTTTTAGTGGAGTTGTTTGGTTTTTGCTTCTTAATTTAAGTTTCTTATATATTCTGGATATTAGACCTTTGTTGGATGCATAGTTTGCAAATATTTTCTCCCATTCTGTTGTCTGTTTACTCTGATGATAGTTTCTTTTGCCATGCAGAAGCTCTTTAGTTTAATTAGGTCCCATTTGTCAATTTTTATTTTTGTTTCAATTGCTTTTGGCATCTTCATCATGAAATCTTTGCCAGGGCCTATGTCCAGAACGGTATATCCTAGGTTATCTTCCAAGGTTTTTATAGTTTTACATTTTACATTTAAGTCTTTACTCCATTTTGAGTTTATTTTTGTATATGGTATAAGAAGTCTAGCTTCAATCTTATGCATATGGCTACCACCATTTATGGAATAGGGAGTCCTTTCCTCAATGCTTGCTTTTGTCAGCATTGTTAAAGATCAGATAATTGAAGATAATTGAAGGTGTGCAGCTTTATTTCTGGGCTCTAGCAAGTCAAATCCAGCAGCACATCAAAAAGCTAATCCACCATCATCAAGTAGGCCTCATCCCTGAGATGCAAGCCTCATCCCTGGGATGCAAACTTAGTTCAACATAAACAAATCAATAAATATGATTCACCACATAAACAGAACTAAAAACAAAACCACATAACCATCTCAATAGCTGCAGAAAATGCTTTTGATAAAATTCAACATTCCTTTATGTTAAAAATTCTCAACATACTAGGCACTGGAGGAACATACCTCAAAATAATAAGAGCCATCTCTGACAAACACACAGCCAACATCATACTGAATTGTCAAAAGCTGGGAGCATTCCCCTTGAGAACTGGAATAAGACAAGGATGCCCTCTCTCACCACTCCTATTCAACACAGTACTAAAAGTCCTAGCCAGAGCAATCAGGCAAGAGAAAGAAATACAAGGCATCCAAATAGGAAGAGAGGAGGTCAAACGATCTCTGTTTGCAGATTATATTCTATATCTAGAAACCCCATAGTCTCCACCCAACAGCTCCTAGATCTGATAAACAACTTCAGTGAAGTTTCAGGATACAAAATCAATGTACAAAAATTAGTGACATTTCTATACACCAATAATGTCCAAGTTAAGAGCCAAATCAAGAATGCAATCCCATTCACAACAGGATTCACACAAGAATAAAATACATACAAATACAGCTAACCAGGGAGGTGAAAGATCTCTATAACAAGAATTACAAAGCACTGCTCAAAGAAATCAGAGATGACACAAACAAGTGGAAAAACATTCCATGCTCATGATAGGAAGAATCAATATTGCTAAAACAGCCATACTGCCTAAAGCAATCTACAGAATCAATGCTATTTCTATCAAACTACCAATGACATTTTCACAGAATTAGAAAAAATTATTTTAAAATTCATACAGAATCAGAAAAGAGCTCAAATAGACAAGGCATTCCTAAGCAAAAAGAACAAATTTGGAGGCATCACATTACCCAACTTCAAACTATACTACAAGGTGACAGAAACCAAAACAGCATGGTACTGGTGCAAAAATAGACACATAGACTAGTGGACTAGTGGAATAACATAGAGAGCACAGAAATAAGGCCACATACCTACAACCATTATGAATGTTCTTAAATATATGTTTTCATTTTTCTTTTTCTTTTCTTTTCTTTCTTTTTTTTTTTTTGAGACAGAGTTTCGCTCTTGTTGCCCAGGCTGGAGTGCAATGGCATGATCCTGGCTCAGTGCAACCTCCACCTCCTGAGTTCAAGCAATTATCCTGCCTCAGCCTCTCAAGTGGCTGGGATTACAGGTGCTCACCACCACACCCAGCTAATTTTTTATATTTTAGTAGAGATAGAGTTTCCCCATGTTGGCCACGTGAACTCCTGATCTCAGGTGATCCACCTGCCTCTGCCTCCCAGAGTGCTGGGATTACAGGTGTGAGCCACCATACCCAGCCATGTTTTCATTTTTCTTAAGTATATACGAAGGGTGGAATTACTGATCTTATAAGAACTCTATGCTTAACCTTTTAAAAAATGGCCACACTCTTTTCCAAAGCAACTGTACCATTTTACATTTCCACCAGCAGTGTATGAGAACTCAAATTTCTCTACATCCTCACTAACATGTATTATGTGTCTTAATTATAGCCATCCTAATGAATATGGAATGGTATCTCATTGTGGCTTTGATTTGCATTTCCTTGATGGCTAATGATGCTGAGCATCTTTTCATGTGCTTACTGGCCATCTGGATGTCTTTTTTGAAGAAATGTCCATTCAGATACTTCACCCATTTTTTATTGGTGTTATTTGTCTTTTCATTATTGAGTTGTGTAATTTCTTTATGTTTCCCAAATATAAGTCTCTTACCAAACATATGATCTGCAAATTTTTTCTTGCATTCTGCAGGTTGTGTTTTCACTTTCTTGATGGTGTCCTTTGAAGCACAAAAGTTTTAATTTTGATTATATCTAATTTATATTTTCTTTTGTTCTTTTTGCTTTTGATTTTGTTTCTAAGAAAACAACCATTGCCCAATCAAAGGTTGCCAAGATTTATGCCTCTGTTTTCTTCTCAGAATTTTGTAGTTTCAGCTTTTACCTTTAGTTATTTGATAAATTTTAGTTACTTTTTGTGTATAGTGTGAGGTAAGGATTCAACTTTATTCTTTTGCATGTGGATATCCAGTTTTCCCAGCACCATTTGTTGAAAAGATCATTCTTTCTCCCATTGAATTGTCATGCCTTTCTCATAAAAAAATCAGTTGAATGGACATACCCATGTTCATTGCAGCATTATTTGTAATAGCCAAGATGTGGAAGCAATCTAAATGTCAATCAACAGACAAATGGATAAAGAAAATTTGGTATTTTGGTATACACATACAATGGAATGTCATTCCACCTTTAAAAAAAGGAAATCCTGTCATAAGCTACAACATAAATGAAGCTTGAGGACATTAAGCTAAGTGAAATAAGCCAGGTACAAAAAGACAAATATTGTGTCATTCCACTTATATGAGGTATCTGAAGTGGTCAAACTCATAGAAACAGGAAGTAAAATGAAGAGAAAGTCAAACTCCTAGAAACAGAAACAGAATGTGATGACCAGGGTTTGGAAAATAAGAACATGAGTAGTTGTTGTTCAGCGGGTATAGAGTTTTAGTTTTGCAAGATGAAACCATCCTAGGTATCTGTTCACAACAACTGGAACATAGTTAACACTCCTACACTTTACATTTAAATGGTTAAGATGGTAAATTTTATATTATGTGTTTTTTAGTACAATAAAAAAATCAATTGACTGGAAATGTGAGGGTTTATTTCTGAATTCTCAACTCTATTCCAATGATCTATATGCCAGTACCACACAATCTGAATTACTGCAGCATTGTATTAAGTTTAAAAATCAAGAAGTAATTTATCTTTAATCTTTTTTCATAAAAATTGAAAAAATTGTTTTATCTATTCTGGATTCCTTGAATCGTTATATGAATCTTAGGATCCATTTGTCAATTTCTGCCAAAAGTCCAGTTTGGGTTTCAATAGGGATGGCACTTAATCTGTAGATCAATTTGGGGAGCATTACCATGTGATGGTGAGTTTTATGTCAGTTTGGCTAAGCTATGGTTCCCACTTATTCAATCAAAAACTAATATAGGTGTTTTGTAAAGGTATTTTAACACTACATCAGGGAGATGGTGCTATATAATCTGGGTGGGTCTGATTCAGTCAGTTGAAATGCCTCAGGCACAGAAGTAAAACATCCCTGAAGAGGAAGAAATTTTGCCTATGGACTGAAGTTTCAGCTCATGGCCGAGTTCTAGCCTGTGCTTTCTAAAATCTGTCTTATGGATTTTGGACTTGCTTGGCCAGCTGCCATGATTTCTTGCAATAAGCAAATCTCTTTCTCTCTCTCTCTTATTGTATGTATGTGTGTGTAATATTCCCTATTGGTTCTATTTCTCTGGTAGAACTGTGACGTATGCATATTAAATGCAAGATTTAACTGAATATTGTTAAATTTTACAATCATGAACATAGGATATCTTTCCATTCATTTGGATCTTCTTTAATTTCTTTCAGTAATATGTTGTTTTCAGAGTATAAGTTTTGCATTTCTTTTAAAAATTTATTTCTAAGTATTTTATTCTTTTTATGCTATTATAAATGGGATAGCTTTCTCAATTTAATTTTTGATTTGTTCAGTTACTCTACGGAAATGTAATAGATTTTTGCATACTAATTTTCTTTTTTTTTAAATTTTATTATTATTATACTTTAAGTTTTAGGGTACATGTGCACAACGTGCAGTTTTGTTACATATGTATACATGTGCCATGTTGGTGTGCTACACCCATTAACTCATCATTTAGCATTAGGTATATCTGCTAATGCTATCCCTCCCCACTCCCCCCACCCCACAACAGTCCCCAGTGTGTGATGTTCCCCTTCCAGTGTCCATGTGTTCTCTTTGTTCAATTCCCACCTATGAGTGAGAACATGTGGTATTTGGTTTTTTGTCCTTGCGATAGTTTGCTAAGAATGATGGTTTCCAGTTTCATCCATGTCCCTACAAAGGACATGAACTCATCATTTTTTATGGTTGCATAGTATTCCATGGTGTATACGTGCCACATTTTCTTAATCCAGTCTATCGTTGTTGGACATTTAGGTTGGTTCCAAGTCTTTGCTATTGTGAATAGTTGCAAACTAATTTGCTACCCTGAACCTTGCTGAAATTATTAGTTCTAATTTTTTTAGTGGATTTCTTAAGATGATTCTGCTATTTTTAACAGAAAAAAAAAAAGTTTCCTTAAGAAAATGGAGGCCTAGCGTGCTGGCTCACACCTGTAATCCGAGCACTTTGAGAGGCCAAGGTGGGCAGATGACTGGAGGCCCGGAGTTTGAGACCAGCCTGGGCATCATGCGAAACCTAGTCTCTACTAAAAATACAAAAAATTAGCCAAGCATGGTATTGCATGCCTGTGATCCCAACTACTCGGTGGCTGAGGCACGAGAATCGCTTGAACCTAGGAGGAGGAGGTTGTGGTGAGCCGAGATCACACCACTGAACTCCAGCCTGGGTAACAGAGCGAGAACTTGTCTCAAAAAAAGAAAAAAGAAAAGAAATAGAAGAAAAGGGAAAAAAATAATACTTTAAAATATGTGATAAGGAGCAATTAGAGAATGTCATAGTATAGACATGCTTGGATGGAAGTGGCAAAGGATACTGAAACGTAAAAGTATGTTTCAGGTAAACTACAAATAGTATAACCCATGAACAGCTCATTAATTCACTTTTTTTTTTTTTTTTTTGAGATGGAGTCTCACTCTATCATCCAGGCTGGAGTGCAGTGGCACGAACTCGGCTCACTGCAACCTCCACCTCCCAGGTTCAAGCAATTCTCCTGCTTCAGCTGCCTTAGTGCTGGGACTACAGACATGCACCACCATGCCCGGCTAATTTTTTATTTTTGGTACAGAGGGGGTTTTGCCATGTTGGCCAGGCTGGTCTTGAACTCCTTATCTCAGATGATCCGCCCCCCCTCAGCCTCCCAAAGTGCTGGGATTACAGGCCTGAGCCACCACGCCGGGCCTTAAGAAGTAATTTGAAATCAGATCACAAAGTGCCTTAATAGCCATGTTAAAGAGCTTAGACTTTATTCTATAGACCTGTGCTTCTCAGACTTTAATGTGCATATGAATCTGTGAAAATGCAGATTGTGATTCAGTAGGTTTGGTGTGAGATTCTACATTTTGATCAAGTTCCAACGTGAGGCCAATGCTATTGCTCCAATGGTCACACTTTGAGGAGCAAAGCTAGAGGCAGTGGGAGCCATTGTAAGTTTCAATGCACACATAATTCAGCCAGTTTAAGAAGGCTGGCTCTGACTACAATGCAAACAGGTACAAGCAATATTAAGAGCCAGTAAAAAACTAGATGTCCTGAATTTCCTTTGAGTTGATATACATAGTTACGACGTGTTCTCCAGCGGTGTCCAAATGCAAAAAAGGGGAAGCAGAGAAACAGAAAGCGAGTTTACCTCATGTAGTACACTAGCTGCCCACCCACTGCAATCCCCAAGAGTTTTGCCTGAGGAAGGCTGTTTGCTGTATGACTGACTGGACTTTCTAGCTGAGCATCTCAGGGACCTCAGAACCTCCAGAGCCAGCCTCCGATGTGGATCTGCCAAAGTAGTGGTGGTTGTGCATTGTTTCCTTTTGCCCCTTTAGAAATGACTATAGTGCAATACTCCAGAATTCCTATTGGATAGCTTTGGGCTATCAAAATGGCAGAGAATGTGGGGAAAACAAAGAATGATCTTAAACTCTTTAGAAGTGCCAAACAGTTTAATAATATGCTTAACATTTTTGGTCCTTTGCCTGCACATGTCTGCTCCATGTCTGTTACAGGCAAATTATCTTTGTGTAGCTAAGCAGAACTAAGCCTGCAGTATCTTCTTTTTAGAACCTCACTTGAGCTTGCATTTAACATGCCAGGTAGTTCTAAACAGGAAAAATAAGGGGAAAAAAAGCCACAATACTATCTTTTATTTTATTTTATTTTATTTATTTATTTATTTATTTATTTATTTATTTATTTGAGATGGAGTTTCGCTCTTGTTGACCAGGCTGGAGTGCAATGGTGCTGTCTCAGCTCACTGCAACCTCTGCCTCCCAGATTCAAGTGATTCTCCTGCCTCAGCCTCCCTGGTAGCTGGGATTACAGGCATGTGTCACCACGCCCAGCTAATTTTGTGTTTTTAGTAGAGACGGAATTTCACCATGTTGTTCAGCCTGGTTTCGAACTCCTGACCTCAGGTGATCCGCCCACCTCAGCCTCCCAAAGTGCTGGGATTACAGGCGCAAGCCACCACACTCAGCCCATAATACGATCTTTTAAAGCAATTTATTTTCCCAAAATTGTAAAAGTACTACTATATTATTGTAAAAATATTAATTGCAGAAAACATAAAGAAAAAGTAGAAATCAAAGTTATTTACATTTCAACCTCCAATATTAATTTTTTTTGGAGTGGGGAGGGATGGAATCTCCCGCTGTCTCCCAGGCTGGAGTGCAGGGGTGCTATCTCAGCTTACTGCCACCTCCGCCTCCCAGGTTCAAGCAATTCTCCTTCCTCAGCCTCCCAAGTAGCTGGGATTACAGGGGTGCACCACCATGCCCGGCTAATGTTTGTATTTTTAGTAGAGAGGGGGTTTCACCATGTTGGCCAGGCTGGTCTTGAACTCCTGACCTCAAGTTATCGGCCTGCCTGGGCCTCCCAAAGTGCTAGGATTCTTTAAATATTTTGATGTACTTCTTTTCATGTTTTCTTTCTTTCTTTTATAACAGATATTTTACTTACTGCTCTTTCCTCTTAATGCCACAAAATGAGCATTTCTTCTGCTGTTATCACTTTTTAAATAAAATATTTTTAAATCACTGGTTATAAAGCAAGTTGCACTGCCGAGTTTTTCTTAGGAGAATATGTAAAAATTCTCTTTTCTATTTTTTTTTTGTGTTTTCAATCAAGTAACATGGTATGTAGTTAGGCTTAGAAAATACGATTTATGAAGATTATATAATATTCTGTAAAATGGATATTCCACAATTTCATTAATCCACCTTTTTCTTTAAAACTGATTCATTCAACAATTTTTTACTAACACTATGTGACAGGCACTGTTCTAGGTTTTGGAATGAGGAAGTCCCTGCCTTAATGGAGATTACATCTTAATGGGGGTGTCAGTTAATTTTTGAAAAATTATTGAATTGTAATGGTGAGTGTTTTCTTCAGCAATCAAAGCTGAGCATAAAGGAGTGTGAGTGACGGGGGCAGCAGGAGTGGACCGACATAGATTTGGGAGGTCACAGAAGTCACTCTGAGCAAGTGAAGGATGTGGAGGAGAGGGTTCCACGCAGACCTGGGGAAGCGCATTCCAGGCTGAGGGAACAGCAAGTGTAAGGCCCGAGACAGGAACAACCCTGGCAAGGAGGCTCGTTTGGCAATGCACAGAGTGGTGGGGAAAGTGGTGGATGGTGTAGTCATGGAGGCAGGCAGGGCCGTCGTGCAGGGCCTTGCAGACCACAGGAAGGAGCAGGAGTTCATTTTCCGTGTGATGGAAAGCCCGGAGGAGGAGCACTATGATCAAATTTACTTTCTTTTTTTTTTCTTTTTTTTTCTTTAGAGACAGAATTTCGCTCTTGTTGCCCAGGCTGGAGTACAATGACAGGATCTTGGCTCACTGCAACCTCCGCCTCCCGGGTTCAAGCGATTCTCCTGCCTCAGCCTCCCGAGTAGCTGGGATTACAGGCATGTGCCACCACCCCCAGCTAATTTTGTATTTTTAGTAGAGACAGGGTTTCTCCATGTTGGTCAGGCTGGTCTCAAACTCCCAACCTCAGGTGATCCGCCCACCTCAGCCTCCCAAAGTGCTGGGATTACAGGCTTGAGCCACCGTGCCCGGCCAGATCAAATTTACTTTCTAAATGATTTCTCTGGTTGCTGTGCATAGAATAACCCCACTCCTTAAAAATGGCCTACATACATCTAAAAGAAACCTGGAGAATATTTTTGTAATTTTGGAGTAGGGAAGGTCATAGAAGAGAAGACTAATGCATCCATTCACAAATTCACTTAATACATTTGAATGCTAATAGCGTGTCAGGTATGGCGACAAGCCCTGGGAATACAGTGGTGATGAAACTCTGTCCTTGTGGAATTTATAAACACATTTGACAACATAGATATTGAAGACTTCCGAATGGCACAAAAAGTAAAACAAATTAAAGACAAAAATAGAAAGTCACAATAAAAACAAAAGACAGCAAATGGAGAAGAAAAATGTGCAGTGCATAATCTAAAGGGTCTAATTTTCATACCATATGTGGAGTTCTTATAAATCAATAAGAAAAAGACAAATAGTCCATTGAAACATGCAGGCAAAGAAAAAGAATAGACAGCCTACAAAAAAATAAAAATAGCCAATTAACAAAAGCATTTTCCAACTGCAGTGATAACTATAAAAAGCCAGATTATTAATATTTTTTGTTGGTGTGAGCAGAAACTTGAAAAAACTTCTTGGGGAGTAATTTTTTTTTTTTTTTTTTTTTTTTTTTGGAGATGGGGTCTTGCTCTTTCACCCAGGCTACAGTGCAGTGGCATGATCTTGGCTCACCACAACCTCCACCTCCCAAGTTCAAGCAATTCTCCTGCCTCAGCCTCCCGAGTAGCTGGGATTACCGGTGCCCACCACCACGCCCAGCTAATTTTTGTGTTTTTAGTAGAGATGGGGTTTCACCATGTTGGCCTGGATGGTCTCGAACTTCTGACCTCTTGAACCACCCGCCTCGGCCTCCCAAAGTTCTGGGATTACAGGTGTGAGCCACCGCAGCCGGCTTTTGGGGAGTAATTTAGAAATGTCTATCAAAATGTGCACAGGTAGATTTGGTGAACTGTAAACCCAGTGGCCCGCCTGAGGGGTGTACTGTCCCTTCTCCGCCTCGGTATAGTCACAGACTGCGAGCATGTGACCTACAGTTCCCCAAGAAAATGTCTTTTTCTGAGACTTTAGATCTTAACCATTAGGATAGAAAGAGTTGGAGTTTACTCATCCCACAGTGACCCTTGGCCCAAGCTGGCCCTGCTATGAAGGGCATTCCTCTGGTTTGTGATTCTGGCCCCGCACTGCTGCAGTGGTTCTTGCCCATCTTCATGGCTGATTCTCCACATTTTTTTAGCATCTGTGAGTCCCAGCTGTCCTTCCAGTATGTTCCTTTTTGCTTACGTTAGCAAGAAGGTGTATCGTTGGATTGCAACCAAAAAATTCTCATGCATACACTAAACTCTTTCACAGTGGTTGCTTGCTGGAAGTGGGACCAACAGAGTAATGAAGAGGAGGATGGGTGTGGGAAAGGGAAGAGGAGTGATGTGGTACTATTACACTGGTTTTTGTTTTGGTTTGGTTTTCAGACGAGTCTCGTTCTGTCGCCCCGGCTGGAGTGCAATGGCGCCATCTCGGCTCACTGCAACCTCCGTCTCCCGAGTTCAAGTGGTTCTCCTGCCTCAGCCTCCCAAGTAACTGGGATTACAGGCGTGTGCCACCATGTCCAGCTAATTTTTTTGTATTTTTAGTAGAGATGCTGTTAGGCCATGTTGGCCAGGCTGGTTTCGAATTCCTGACCTCGGGTGATCTGCCTGCCTCGGCCTCCCAAGGTGCTGGGATTACAGGCGTGAGCCACCTCGCTTGGCCTACATTGGTTTTTAAAATATTATTCACTGCTTATATTTTTATAAGAATTTAAATACAGAAATAAAGAAAAATGGGAGAGTACAGGTAAGCGGAAATTGAGAAAAAAATGAGTCACCTGTAATATTACTAACCAGGGAGGACTACTGTCAACAATTTGGTGCATACACACACAAATTTGTACGTGTATGCATGTGTGAGGGTATATGTTTATGCACACACACATTTATTTATATACCCGTATATAAAAATGAGCTTTTACCACATTTGGAGAGTTTCTTTGTCAAACAACAATATATTAAAAATGTTTATTTGACGGGGCACGGTGGCTCGCACCTGTACTCCCAACACTTTGGAAGGTGGAGGTAGGTGGATCGCTTGAGCTCAGGAGTTCAAGACCAGCTTGTGCAACATGGCGAAACCCCATCTCTATAAAAATTAGCCGGGCATGGTGTCATGTGCCTGTAGTCCCGGCTGTATCTCTTGAGCCCATGAGGCAGAGGTTGCAGTGAGCCAAGATCATGCCATTGTGCTCTAACCTGGGTGACAGGATGAAACTCTGTCTCAAAAAAAAAAAAAAAAAAAAAAGCTGCCAGGCACGGTGGCTTATGCCTGTAATCCCACCACTTTGGGAGGCCGAGACAGGCAGATCACGAGGTCAAGAGTTCGAGACCATCCTGGCCAACATGGTGAAACCCCGTCTCTACTAAAAATACAAAAATTAGCTGGGCGTGGTGGTGTGTGCCTGTAATCCCAGCTACTTGGGAGGCTGAGGCAGGAGAATCTCTTGAACCCGGGAAGCAGAGGTTGCAGAAGGCTGAGATCATGCCACTGCACTCCAGCCTGGCGACAGAGTGAGACCTTCTCAAAAAAAAAAAAAAGCTTTTTCATATCATCAAATATTACTAGATTGTTAATGGCACCGAAGTCTTCACTTGCTATAACATAATTTATTGAATTGATACCTTACTATTAATTTTTAGGTTGTTTCTCATTTCCAATATTACTATTTAAATGGACATAATAACAATGCAATAAATGATCTTTGATTGGTCATTATTCAGAAATGTAGTTATAAATGTATTTGAGGGACAACTGGAGAAATTAGATTATGAAATGGATATGTTAGGAAATTATAGCTCATTTTGTTAGTATAATTTATGGTATTGTAGCTGTGAAAAATGTTCTTTTTTAGAGTTCAACACAGACATACTTAGAGTTGAAGTGTCACACTTTCTGAAAATTAGTTGTAAATGTTTAGCAAAAATGAAAGATGAACAGATGACAAGCAGATGAGAGAAAGAGAAATAGATGAAGCGAATATGACAAAATATTAGCAAGCATGAAATCTGGGCAGGTGGTGGATACATGAGTGCTCACTAAAATATTCTTTCTACTGTCCTATTTGTTTGACTTGTTTCATAATACAAAGTTTTCTTTAAGAATATCGAATATTTCACAGAATTTTCTGGAGGGTTAAAATTTGAGGCAAAAAAAGACAATGAAAAATATCATAGTTATACATCTTTGTACCTTTAAATAATTTTCTTAAGATAGATTGCTCAAAGTGAATTTCTGGATCAATGAGTCTATATTAATGTAAGCCTTTTGATGCAATATTTTATTAAATTACCTTTCAGAAAGATTTTAGTATTTGCACTCCTAATGATAAAAAAATTTGCATACAAGAAAGTATATTTCTCCATATCCTCATCATCACAGAGTACTTACTATCAAAAAAACTTTGATAAACAAAACCTGTCCTGAATTTTGTGTTGTCATTTATTTAGTTTGTAATATTCATAATTTAAATGTCATTTACAGTAATTCTATGAATTTCCTGTTCATGTTCTTTTTTCTTTTTTTATGATAGTCTGATTTTTAAATTGATGATTAAGCTCTCTTTATATATTAAGAAAAATAATTCTGTGTCTGTCATTCTGTCATACATATTGCCATTTCTTCTTCTTTTTTTTTTTTTTTTTTTGAGATAGAGTCTTGCTCGCTCTGTTGCCCAGGCTGGAGTGCAATGGCACGATCTCGGCTCACTGCAACCTCCGCCTCCCAGGTTCAAGTGATTTTTCTGCCTCAGCCTATCGAGTAGCTGGGACTACAGGTGCCTGACACCATGCCCAGCTAACTTTTGTATTTTTAGTAGAGACAGGATTTCACCAGGTTGGCCAGGCTGGTCTTGAACTCCTGACCTCAGGTGATCCACCCGGCTCGGACTCCCAAAGAGCTGGGATTACAGGCATGAGCCACCATGCCAGGCCTCATTCCTTCATATTTTGTCATTTACTTGTTAACTATGTGTTTTTTCCTCAAAATAGAACACTTTAATTTCAAGTCTTTCCTTCATGATGGCGCTTTATGATTTTAATCCCAAGATTAAATATTTATCTATTTTTGGTTTTAATTAATGTCTCCCTTTACATTAAATACTTTAATCTTACAGGAATATATTTTATTATAAGGTATGCCCTAGTGATCTAACTTTATTTTTCCAAATGGCTAACTAGCTTCCCTTATCATATCTTAAATACATATACTTGAGTCCATTTCTGTAGTTTCTATTGTCTTTTCAATTATCTGTTTATCTGTTTCTGGGCCAGTTCCATACAATTTTATTTGCTGTAGCACTACAATGTATCTTAATCTCTGATACAACAGAGCCTTATCATTCCCTTCCTGTTCAACATTTTCTTTTGTTTTCTCTTTTGTTAATTCTTCCATGTGAACTTCAGAAGCATTTTGTCAAATTCTAAGAGAAATTCTATTGGCATTTTGATTGAAAATGTTACAGCTATAGATATTAGGGGAGAATTTACATCTTTACTATAGAAAGTCTTCTGTCCAGGAACATAACGTGTCTCTGTATTTAATGGTCTTTTTGTTCTCTCAGGAAAGTTTTTAGTTTCTTTCATGCAGGTCTTACACATTTTAAGTTTATTCCTAGTTACTTTGTATTTTTTGTTGCTTTTGACAACTATATGATTTTTTTCTATTTTATTTTCTAACAAAGGTTTCATCTTTATGTCTTATCATCCAATCTGTAACTTAAATTGGCTTACAGAGTGAGATAAAGAACTAACTCTTCTCTTCCCTGAATCGATGAGCTTTTTTCCAAATAGCAGCCTCCATGGAATATTTAGTCACCAAAAAAAGTTAATATAAAAGTACATAACAGGTCAGGCGTGGTGGCTCAAGGCCTGTAATCCCAGCACTTTGAGAGGCCGAAGCAGGAAAATCACCTGAGGTCACGAGTTCAAGACCAGCCTGGCCAACATGGTGAAACCCCATCTATACAAAAATACAATAATTAGCTGGGCATGATGGCAGGTGCCTGTAATCCCAGCTACTCGGGAGGCTGAGGGAGGAGAATCACTTGAACCTGGGAGACAGAGATTGCCATGAGCCAAGATCGTGCCATTGCACTCCAGCCTGCCTGACACAGCGAGATTCCATCTCAAAAAAAAAAAAAGTATGTATACCCTGTGATTGTAATTATGTAAAAATGTACGAGCATATTGCCAAAGATTAGAAAATAATATATAAAACTGGAAAGCAGTTTTTTCAGAGTGAATTTTTTGTTTAAATTTTTCTATTTAAATTGGTTTTCTTTATAATCTTGTTTTCACAATTAATGTAAACTGGATATTGAAGAGTTCATTTTTCCTCAGCATCCTTTTGAATGTAACAGTTTCTTGTATTTCACATTATGTACCTAGTGCTTTCAGGTGTTAATTGAGTGGCATTTCCCAAGCTAGACAACCTGGTGCCTGCTTAAAATAAGAGATGAAAAAAGAGAAACCCATGTATGCCCTCAAATATTAAATTCTGGAATAGGGACTTCTTTTTGGCTTAAGTCATGCAGTGTTTTTCTCCCTGCCTAGAAATTTGAAACAAATATTGTTCTGTGTGCCACGAACATTAAAAGGTTTTGGAAGAATCACAGCGCCTATTGGCAAACACCTGCCACTCCATGGCCTGAATAAAACTTCCCCATCCTCTTTCAGGCTGCGTCTCTCTATTTGTCTCTCCCGTGACATTTTTAGAGATTTCTATTTCTTTATTTGTTGAACTCCATGTCTTAGCATCCCTGTCACCCTCAGGATTACTTCGTGTCATTGCTTTCTTCTCTCAGTCTTCCCTTTTTTTGTTGAAAGCAATTTCCAACACAGATGTGCATAAAGATATCTGTGTTCCAAGCAGAATTAGGAGAGGATTCTCTTCCTTTTCAA
The DNA here is from genome assembly GCF_028885655.2 of Pongo abelii. Classification (NCBI taxonomy): domain Eukaryota; kingdom Metazoa; phylum Chordata; class Mammalia; order Primates; family Hominidae; genus Pongo; species Pongo abelii. The sequence continues at coordinate 36,816,477 of NC_071989.2, forward strand.
AAAGACTGCCAAGCTATTGCCATTGAGGAACATCTCATCCTACGTTAGGTGAAGTAGAAGCAGAATGGGATACAATTATTATTACCTGTGTCAAAGAGAGTGGTGGATTTTCTAAAGTGCTCAGAAGAGATAAAATTGATAAGTCAAAGAGTGCTAATAGAATACCTCAGTGGCCTAGCATCATTTGAACATAAACTAGTTCATGTAAGTAAACTTTCCAGATAACTGAAGATTCTCACTGCCAGTCCAACTATTGTATTTCGGTATAGTATAGTGATGATCTCACTGCTTAAAGTTTAGGGTCATCTGCCCCTGCATTCAATAGCCTCACACCCCTACACTTTATTAAAATTAGGCCTGCCTTTTGCCAGACTCTAGGTTGTTCCCCTTTTTCCTATCAGAGTCGTCTCTTTCTAGCAGCATCCCACCCCCTTAATTTACTTCTACTCTATCGTGGCCTAGAAACCAGATGAACACAATTGCTGAATTGTATCCCAATGAAAACCTAAGAAAATTCTGGGACATGTTCCTTAGCTGTCCCCTGCTACGGCTTTGGGAGGTCGAATGTCTCCTAAAACCTTTCTTCCTTGGTAGGACCGTATAGGAATAACACACCATTCATTCATTCATTCCTTTGTTCGTTCAATGAAAAATCCATTCACTATGCCAGATACTGGACATACACTAGTAACTAGGACAGACAACTAGTCTTTGCATGCAAGAAATTTAAAATCTAGTCCTACAAATGGATATTGTGAATTGAGCTTCAAAGACTACCACGAAAGCATGGAACAGGAGAAGTTGTCTACATAGGTCAACTGATAATTCAAATTACAAAAAGAAAAAAAAAGTCCTACATTTCAAAAGGACAAATTTGCTGCCAGGAAACCACAATAGTCCTATTAGAGGCATGAGTCAGAGGCTCTTCAGGGAATAAGTTGTTTCTGGCAGAGGAGGCTGGTTCTGGAAGCAGGTCCAGTCCCGTGCACAGCCTCATGCTCCAGGGCTGCAGCAAGAGACTGGTCCTCTCACACACACCCACCCACCCCTGCAGCTTCTCTTCACACTGAATCTGCACAAGCCCCTTTGCTACTGGAGGAAGATATGAATATAGTCGTTGGGGAACTTGAATTTGTACCCATAGCTGGTTGAGCCAGGCAGGAGAAAGGTACCATGATACATGGCTTCTCCAAAGGGTTGCAGGAGTCAGCCAAGGGGTCCTCACTTTCAAGAATAAATAAAATGGAGGAATATAGACTCCTCTCTGGACAGTTACAAATTTGAAGAGACAGCTAAGAAAGAGAAGTGTGAGAATTTCCATGAGATGAGATTTTGGTCGCTGGTAGAAGCGTCAAGTTCACAATTTAGTTTAGGAAAATCTGAACCAGTATTTCTATTCTTTCCTTACAGTTCCAAATTTTGTGCCAGAAATTGAAAAGCCTTACTCTCCCGTGCAGCTCCCCAAACCTCACACTTTGTGTATGTTTGTGAAAAGATGATAAGCAGTGGGCTTTCCTAATGACTCTTGACAGTAAGCAGGGCAATGGGCTAAATTATTTAAAAATAAGAAAAAATGGAAAAACATTTAACAAGCTAACTGGTGGTTTTTGTTGTATTCCAAAATGAGAGGCATTCAAAAGAAGGGCCTTTCTGCTTCCTATTCAAGCAGAAATTCAAGATATCAAGCCCCAAAACAGGGCCCCCGGAGCAGGGAGATGAGGTCACGGCTGACCACATGAGTGGACCTTGTCCAAGAAAACTCTTTGAAGGTATCCCTTACGGTAACTGAACAGATTGTCCCTGAGGTTGAAGCAAACACAGATAAAAAACACTCGGGAAAAGCCACTGGCATGGCACAGGGATGATAAAACGCCTGCTGATTTCAGCTACTCAATGCAGGCTTCAGGCCATTTTTCCTTAACTCAGGCCTATGTTTACCCTAAACTCCAGAACTCTCAGTTGTGAAGAGTAAGAGGCTGATGGGTGTCCATTCAATCTGCTTATCACGAAAATTACATGAAAGCTTCCTTCAACTTCATAAGAACCCAGGAATTAAAAATGCAAATGTAATCAGGGACTCCAGGCTCTCCACTCATCCAGAATAATCTTCCTAAAAAGTCCCTTTCACTACCCATTGCTCAGGAGCCTGCACGGTCCTCCCAAGTCCTATATAAATGCTTTATAAACAGCCTTGCTGACGTAAGCTTGCTCCGGGGACACAAGCACTCTGTTCATTTGAGGAAGGTTTCCACATTCTCCCACGTATCTTGTTGACGTCCGTACCTGTGCCTGAGCACAGACTACGCTTGTCTGCTAGGTGCACCTGCTCATCTCCATTTAGGCCTCAAGGGGAACATAAGTCCTGAATTTTTCATGCAACGCTTTCTCCCGTCATTGACAAACACTTGATTTCTACCCAATTTTTCATGGGTATCTTCACATCAGAGAGCGAGGAGCCTCTGAGATCCACGTAACCCCAAGATCGTGGTATCTGTGACTTAAAGTAAACATGTGCAGAAAACTAGTTGCCCAAAACCTTGTCCGGACTCCAGCATAAGAAAGACAGGGTATTCACAACCAAACTTTTCCATGCATGTCCAAACTCCTGACCCTCCTAGAATCTTTGGGACATAAAGATTATTAAAGTCTCTAGGGCCATGCAAGTGTCAGCAATCAAGCTGATTATACCATAGAGAGAGGTGGTCTGTGGGTTTCCTTCCCTCTCCCATCCTCCCTGACTTGCTTTTGAATAGTTTGCCTTGAGTTGGCAGTAAAATGTCCACCTTTCTATCTGGGTCTTTTTCCATGAGCTATTCTATCCTTTGCAGTATGCTTTACATCAACCTATATCCACCCCAGAAGCTTGTATACTTCCAAGTTTTTGCCCTGTTTTTTTACTGTACTTGGAACATCTTTGTCCTCCTCTCCTCCTGGGAAATGTCTCACCAGTCTTTCTAAGGTTCAGCTCAAATGTAACTTCTTTCTTCATCTTCTCTTTACTTCACTCTTACATAATATTAGCTACTCCCTCTTCCCTATCTCCAAGGTATCTTATTCTTTACTCTGTTTTAGAACTCATCAGTTGTGTATAGTCAATTGTTTATATATCTGCCATTCCCAGCCCCTGGAGAGGAAGAACTAACTTATTCTTTATACTCCCAGTTCCTGGCCTTGTGCCAAGCACATAGTAGATGTTCTTAATGTATGGAATTGAATGTGAAGTGCCCAGAGGTTCTTGAAATGGGCTGGGTGCCACTCTGTTCCACACAGGTAGAAGAGGCCCAGCCTCGAGCAATATTCTGCTGCTTCTGCTGCTTGCTGGAGGCCCTATTGACTCTCCCATGTCAACACACAGTTTCTTCCTTCTTATCCCAGCTCTGACACCCGCTTCTGGTTCTGCTTATTCTGCAGACCCATTGCAGGCCAGCTTCTCAAATGTTAGTCTTTTGACCCCTCTCTGCACAAGCCTAAGTACTTAGCTATTATACTTGAGCCTCAGTTTCCTCATCTGATAAAACCTACTGTTAGCACTGTTGTATAGAGAAAAATGAGATGTGTATATAAAAAGTGTTTTGTTCTGAAATATCAAAAAATAATGCAAAAAAACTTAAGTTTATATTTTAAGGTAAAATATATTTCTAATCCAATAATAGTGATGATGCAAAAACAACTCACAAACTTGGCATGCAAAGGAGTTGGAACTATGTTTATGTGTGGCCGAATAGATTAAGAAAAAAAAATTATAACAATGTTAGTATGATTGAAAAAATATAAAAAATTACTGAATATTAACTTGAAAGTTACTGAATATTACCAGTTTTAAGAATGAGAAATGAAAACCTTTTTTTCTACATCCTTAAGACATCTGATTATTATCTCTCCATAGACACCTAAAATCCAACGTGTTCAAAAATAAACTCATTATCTCTTATCCACTCACCCTCCCCCAAACACACTTGCTTCTACGCCTACATTCCTTCTTTTGGCCAGTGCCTCTACTATCCATCAGTCCCTCAAACCTGGAGGACCTACCCCTGACTCCTCACCATCCCTATTCCACCTGCCCATCCAATTGGTCACCAAGTACCATGGAGTCTAAATGCTAAAATGCCTCTTGATTCTCTCTCCTCTTATACAAACTCATTGCCCCGCTTTTAGGTGCTCACAATTTCTCACCTGTTCTGATTCATTTGTGTCCAATTAGATCTTCTGTCTACAGTTCATCCTCCCAAATGCCACTAGAGAGAGCTTCCAAAGACATGAAACTTAACAAGCCACTTTAAAGTATTCTAGGACTCCCCAAAACTCCTTACCATGTCATTCAAATTCTTTCATGATTTCGCCTCTGCTTACCTTTCTTTCAAGTTATACTTTTAAGAGTATTTTCTAATATAGAAAAATATCTTCTAAAAGTATCTTCTAATTCAGAAAAGTATCTTCTAACATAGAAAACCTTCTTGGACCTTCCCAAGGTGAGCTTTCTCCCATACATCCTATAGCATTGTGGGCTCACTTTAATTAGAGCATATGTCTCAAACATTGTCATCTCTAATTAGGTATCTTCTCCACCAGACTGTACACTTTTTGCTTATTCAACTAAGATTTTTACAGGAAGATATTAACTGAAATTCTTCCATTGCCTCCTCTTCAAGGCAGGCAGCACGTGAGCGAAGTGAGAGGAAGTGGAAGAGAACAATGATGGGAATGGAGGAGTAAAGAAGAGGTGAGTCCCAACGTGGGAGGAAGAAAAGAATAGACCTCGAGGCTTTTGTTGGTGGATGAAGAGGGAAAAACTCCGTACCCAGCAAATGTTTGGCCACGTGACACCAGCAAAAATCAAGGAATTTAACCCTTGATATGAGTCATCTTAAAACAATACAGACAGCAAGACTACCCACCATGGCCTCTGAAAAAGGCATCTGACTAGACAAGCTTTTGCCTGATGGATGTGGACTAATCCCAAAGAACAAACGTTTCGTTGTGAATTATGTTTTGACCACATATCAACAGGTGACTGCACTTAAAGGACTTCAGAGGTTTTTAAAGAGGTTTTCAAATATTCTCATCACAGACCTCTCTAAGGGCAGATATACATTTCAAAAACAACATGCTGAAGAAAACACACACACACACACACACACACACTCACACGGACACTGGCCCAAACATAGTAAAAAGAGATCACAAAAACAATAACTCTTGGTAAATTTAACCAGTTAGATTTAGTTCTTTGTTGACCTCTCTCCACACAAACATGCTACTATTGGTCTTAACATCTAACCAAGCCCAAGTTTATATAGTAAGAAATAGGATATTCTAAAATTCCATCTTCTTAGGAATCAGTCTTATACATATAAGGTAGGAATTTTATCTACTTAGTAAATGTACTTTTTTCAACCAAACTTTCTGCCCTAAAAGCACCAATATCTATAGAGAACATAATATAGACTATAATTCTAGTGTTTTCATTGACTCAGTTACCTACCACTTTAGATATACCTTATAGCTGTTTTTGTGATTTGCCAACATGGGGTATAAAATAATGCTGAGTCTTTTTAAAATATTTACATTAAATAACTCTGAGCTCTACTCTTCTATTGTGAAAATGTATTGCCTCTCTCTTTGGGGTATCTCACCTCCCATACTAAAAGAAAGAATGCGAAGAGGCTTGCTTTGCTGAAGGCAGCAGTGCTGGTTATTATCCTCATGATAGAAGAAAACTGGAAAATATGAGGAGTTCATTCACTGAAGAATGCCAGGCTCTAGTGTAGTTGCTGCTGGTAAAGTGCTTGTGGAAAGCAGGTAGTTTGATAGAGAGATTCAATCTTTGGTCACTGATGCAAGAACAGTGGTGATTTATCATACTTGTGCTGGCCACCCATCACTAAAGAAAGGGACCTGGGCACCAATTCACATCAATGCTACTGGTCTGGCAGGAGTTTCTTAAGGTGAATTAAAAAAAAAAAAAAGACACATAAAAGTCAACAACAGTCACTACACAGCAAAGGCACATTTTCTACTTACCTGGCTCATTCTGAACAATCACACACAGATGTTTTCCAGATGTACGTCCACAGTGCCAGGAAGGGTCCATCAGGAGGAACCTTACAGCCTCGGCCACATCCTGAGCTCCCAGCCAGCTCTTTCCTTGATGATCTGGCCTTGGTTCCTTTCTCTCATAGTGAATGTACACATCTACCAGTTGACCCTCTATCTGAGCCACCTCAATTCATCAGAGATAATCTCTTCATGTTAATCTGCATAACAGAGGGTATTGGAGTCTCCATTCTATTTCTTCTAGAAAGCTCTTTGGTTTTGTGCAAATTGTTCACTCTTACAACCCAGACGCAAATCCTAGCCAAGGAGAATGTCTCAGTGAGAGTCCTGACAGTAAAGAGATGGCACATGTATATACTGAAGATAGTTAATAAAAGCACAATTTAAAGATGTGGCAGCGGGTGGGGAGGGAAATGCAATACCATACTAGTAACAAAGGAGGGCCATCACCCTCTACAGGACTGAAGGGCAAGGGGACAAAGTAGATCAGTACCTAAAGAGGGTAGGCATAAGGAGAGGGCTACCTGACAGGAGCTGTGACTTATAGTGGAGGAGCAGGGACACAACTCACCCTCCATGACCTGTTAAGAAAAGCTGTAGGAATAAACACTCCAACCTCACTCTTCTGCCTTTCTATCTCCTGCTGATTATTTCTGTTGGCCAAATACAACAGGGTGCCAGAAGGCAGGGGATCACAGTCTGTGCATGTCAGCGTCTTGAGTACAGAGCAGGGTAGAAAAAAATGAAGAATACAACTGGATGGGGAAGGGTGAGACTTAGCATAGAAAGCCAGAGGGGAAACGCCCCATATATTAACACTATTCACAGTGCGTCTCACAAACTGGTGCCAGTCTGTGAGGTATTTGCGGCTGAATTGCCATGAGCTAAATACGGAAATACAGAATGTACATTTAGAAATCTTAATAGCAGCTTAACACAGTCAGCATTCAAGTATGTGGTTGTTTCATTAAACAGGAAGTAGAACAGTTCAGTAGCTATTGTTTCCATGAGGAAAATTGTTCACGGTATGAGCTATATTCTAGTGGTATACAAATAGGCTCATGATAACACATGAGATATTTTAAGGCAAGTTTGTCAACTATAACTGAAATATTTATAAAAATCTTTTAAATTGTGAGAATTTATTTATTTTTACAACTTACTATTCTATCACTTCAGTTATTAACCAAGCCTATTTTTATTTAGATATAAATTACGCATTTTTCGTTATTAGAAAAATTAAGAACTAGTATTTGTATTGACATTTCCATGTCTGGTATTGGCAAAGTAGCTTGTATTGACTAACCTTTCTGTAGATCGTGATGAAATTTTTTTTTTTTTTAATAATCATCTGAAGGTTCTGGAGAGCAATAAAAGAAGCAGAAACTGGAGGAGAGTCAGTGTTTCAAATCAGGAACTGCACTGGACAAAATTTGTAGGTCGGGCACTATGGCTTACGCCTGTAATCCCAGCACTTTGGGAGGCTGAGGCGGGTGGATCTTGAGGTCAGGAGTTTGAGACCAGCCTGGTCAACATGGCAAAACCCCGTCTCTACAAAAAATACAAAAATTAGCCAGATGTGGTGGTGCATGCCTGTAATCTCAGCTACTCGGGAGGCTGAGGCAGGAGAATTGCTTGAACCTGGGAGGCAGAGGTTGCAGCAAGCTGAGATCATACCATTACACTCCAGCCTGGGCAACATAGCAAGATTCTGTCTCAAAAAAAAAAAATCATGTTTATATAGCTTTTTGTCTGAGAGTTTGCCCCAGTTGACACAAGTCTAAGATAACTAAAACTCAAGCAGAAAGTGCCAGTTTGAGGAATCAGATATGGAATTTGAAGAAAATGTCAATAAATGTAATAATGGACCCATTGAAATTATCCAATATAAAAAGAAAGAGGAAAACATTGAAATAAGATGGACAAAACTTTAGGAACCTGTAAGACAATGTCAAGGAGTGAATGCATAGCTCACTGCAGCCTTGAACTCCTGGGGTCAGGCGATCCTTCTGCCTCAACCTCTTGAGCAGCTGGGGCTACAGGCACACACCACCATGCCCAGCTGATTTTTTTTTAAAATTTTTTGTGGAGACATCCATACATGTCCAAACGCACACAGCACTGAGAAAGCCTTAAGCAATGACACACATGTAACAAAAAGCATATCTAGTATCCGATTGTGGTTTATAAACACCATTGTTTGCCAAAAGCCAGGCCTCCATGGAGAGAAGGAATACAAGATGATCCTGCGGTATCTCATGCTGAAAAAGTAAGAAAGTGCTTAAAGAATAAGAAAGCATATCAAAAGGGCAAAAAGGCAACTTGAAGGAGCTCCCTCTGGCCAAATCTAGGACAACTGATAAAATCAACTGATGTGAACTATAGCGGGTAAAAATTTGATTCACATGATCTTTGAGTAATTTTCACTAAAATATCTCCACCTTATAAGGGAGAGTTCTGGTGGACACCATCTTATCCATATGATCTAAGTCAATATCACTAATATTGAGACAAATCAATATGGTATGCCTCCAGATATGATATACTTAGAAGGATATATCACTTTATTCCTGCCAAAAATGCATGGCCCGAAACTAATCGTACCCAAATTGAGGGACATTCTACAAAACAAACAGTCTTGTTCTCTTAAAAAAAAAAAGTCAAGGTTAAATAAGACAAGGAAAAGTTAAGGAACTGTTTCAGATTAAAGGAAGCCCAAGAGACCTGACAACTATTGCTATATGTGATACTGGATTGGATCATGAACCAGAAAAAAAAAATAGCTATAAGGGACATTATTAGGACAAGAAATGAAATTTACATAGGGACTATGGATTAGAAAACAGTGTTATAGGAACTTAACAATGTTAAGTTTCCTGAATTTAATATTCCTATTTTCAGAAAATCCACACCAAATGATTTAGCAGAAAGGGGGAATGATGTTTTGAACCTACATTCAGATGGTTCAGAAAAATAATATTTTAAATAAATACACACATGGATATGAGACAGAAAGAGACAGAGGCAGAGAGACAGGGAAGGGGGGATGAGTGGAGACAGAGACAGAGAGGAGAATACTAAAGCACATGGAAGCAAAATGGGAGCTGGTAAGGGCATACTGGAGCTCTTGTAAAACTCTTACAACTTTTCTTCTCCTTTTTTTTTTTTTTTCTTTTGAGACAGAGTTGTCTCACTCTGTCGCCCAGGCTGGAGTGCAGTGGCGTGATCCCGGCTCACTGCAACCTCCACCTCCTGGGTTCAAGCGATTCTCTTGCCTCAGCCTCCTGAGTAGCTGGGATTACAGGTGCCCGCCACCACGCCTGGCTAATTTTTGTATTTCTAGTAGAGACAAGGTTTCACCATGTTGGTCAGGCTGGTCCCGAACTCCTGACCTCATGATCCACCCACCTTGGCTTCCCAAAGTGCTGGGATTACAGGCATAAGCCACCTCACTCGGTTTCTTGCAACTTTTCTGTGAATTTGAAATTGCATCAAAATAAAAACTTAAAACATATAATTAAAATTATATAGTATTTATAAAAATATTCACTCAGTGATCAACAAATTGGTGTTATTTTCTTGGAGGATTTGTGAATTATTCTTATTAAAAATAATTTTTTAAACTGAAATTTTGTTTAAAAGTTAATGCATCTGAGTTCATCAGCATTTTTTTTTAATTATATTAATAGCTGAACATTAAAAAGCATAAAAGTGAAATAATTATTCTTGGTATATATTCATGTACTTAATCAGTTTTGTAATTCTGTCTATAATACTATGTCACTGGTGTTCTTCCCTTGCTTCTATGTATTTGAAAGCTTTGTTTTTAATAATTACAATTTGCTATACACTTAAAAATAAAAGTTTTTAGTTGTTTCTGTCACTGAATAATTTCATTAAATATTTTCAACATCATTTTTAATATGAAATTATTTTTAATTTTCTCATAAAATAGCCTGCAGTATTCTTTATAGGTGAATATTTTATTAATAAATTTGAAATTCATGGCAGCTTCAAATGACTCTTCTCTTTTGGCCACAATATTTTTATGTGAAAAACTACTTGTCTTCACAGATGTTGGCCACTGCACAAGCAGCTCTGGTCAAAGTCTACTAAATAGAGGCTATTCTCAAATTTTGACTTTTTTTTTTTGAGACGGAGTTTTGCTCTTGTTGCCAAGGCTGGAGTGCAATGGCACCATCTCGGCTCATCGCAACCTCTCCCTCCCAGTTTCAAGTGATTCTCCTGCCTCAGCCTCCTGAGTAGCTGGGAGGCATGTGCCACCACGACCAGCTAATTTTGTATTTTTAGTAGAGATGAGGTTTCTCCATGTTGGTCAGGCTGGTCTCGAACTCCTGACCTCAGGTGATCCACCCGCCTCAGCCTCCCAAAGTGCTAGGATTACAGATGTGAGCCACCGCACCCAGCCAAATCTTGACTTTTTAAATTGAGATCTTAAATATTTTAGCCCAAATATTTTTACAGGTACTATTTTTTTCCTTTAGACTACTTTTTGCAACACATATTATTACAAGATGAAATTTAAAGTGTCCCTTTTTATTATTCTTCTAAATATGTAATCAAATTTAGATTCTGCAAAATAATAGGTCTTCTCAATTTCTATCCATTCTAGAATGTAATATAAACTTATAAAATTAAAACTAAAATCATCAAAAGATTTTTCCCACATGTTAACCTATTTCACCTTGAGTTCTCATCGATTATTTTTCTTTGCTTCTTCCCTTGCTTCTATGTATTTGAAAGCTTTGTTTTTAATAATTACAATTTGCTATACACTTAAAAATAAGTTTTTAGTTGTTTCTGTCACTGAATAATTTCATTAAATATTTTCAACTGATTTTGAACAAGATGCAACCAAAATGAAGAGAACTTTCTTCATAATTACGGTTGACGTTTAAGTTGATTTGCCAAGTAATTCTTCAAAAAACGCAAACTTTTTTTTTCTTTTTTTTTTAAGTTCCGGGATACTTGTGCAGAACGTGCTGGTTTGTTACACAGATATACATGTGCCATGGTAGTTTGCTGCACCTACCAACCCGTCATCCTGGTTTTAAGCCCCACATGCATTGGTTATTTGTCCTGATGTTCTCTCTCCCTTCGCCCCACCCGCACCCCACAGGCCTCAGTGTGTGTTGTTCCCCTTCCTGTGTCCATGTGTTCTCATTGTTCAACTCCCACTTATGAATGAGAAGATGTGGTGTTTGGTTTTCTGTTCCTGTGTTAGTTTGCTGAGGATGATGGCTTCCAGCTTCATCCATGTCCCTGCAAAGGACATGATCTCTCATTCCTTTTTATGGCTTCATAGTATTCCATGGTATATATGTACCACATTTTATTTGTCCAGTCTATAACTGATGGGCATTTGTGTTGGTTCCAAATCTTTGCTATTGTGAATAGTGCTGCAGTAAACATATGTGTGCATGTATCTTTATAATAGAATAATTTATATTCCTTTAGGTATATACCCAGTAATGAGATTGCTGGGTCAAATGATATTCTGGTTCTAGATCCTTGAGGAATTGCCACACTGTCTTCCACAATGGTTGAACTAATTTACATTCCCACCAACAATGTAAAAGCATTCCTATTTCTCCACACCCTTGCCAGCATCTGTTGTTTCTTGACTTTTTAATAATCACCATTCTGACTGATGTGAGGTGGTATCTCATTGTGGTTTTGATTTGCATTTCTCTAGTGATCAGTGATGTTGAAAAAAGCTCAAACATTTTTAAGGTCTGATTGATGATGCATGGCAAAGAGAAATTATATACTGCCATCTGAAGTTTTTTGTTTGTTTTTTAACATCAGCTTTATCATAAAAAAAAAGTTACTCTATATACACATAAAAATGTGTGTAAAATTTAACCACTAGCAATTCCTATTTAAATTGGTAAAACACTGAAATCTGTTTGGAGGCAATTAGGAATTGTGTGTGCATCATAGTCAATCCAAGTACACTTCTGTTTATAGATATCATGATTAGAACATAGTTTTTACAGTGGTGCTATGCTCTGCCAAAATTTATATTCATGTCACCACAGACACAAATAATTTCATTTTCAATGTTGAACTTTTCCTTGAATTTATCTCAGTATGCACAATGGTGTCAGATGTTTTGCCTTCAACAAATAAACTTCCAAAAGCATAACTTGACTTCATGAATTGTCAGGTGAAAAGAAAGTTAAGTCATTAACTGGAATGAACTTGATCAATTTTCTATTTGAAACATCTGATGACTTTGATATACAATTGGAATTATTTAACTTTGCAAAGTTCTCCTATTGTTAATGGAGCCAACACTTCAGCATGGCTTTGTACATGCACAAGAAATGTTGGTACTGAATATGATTGAAATTAATTTAGAGGAACAGACATTTAATCTAAATGAAAAGTCACATCAAAGAATGACGTATAAATAAACCTTTCCACAGCTGCACATATTAAATTGTTTTCTCTGACCACAATCCTCTTAAGATAACTTCCAACTTTGAAGTAGGTGCTGTTGCTTTTTCGGCTGATGTGTGTCATCTGCTTTTTATATGTTTAGTGATATCACTAAAACCCTTTGACAGATGGTAAATCTCAACATTTTTGTGCAAGTTCTATATTCATCATCAGCTATCTTGAAAAATGAACATTTAAGACCTAATTTTTCATTAAATATGCTCTTTCAGGTTGTTGGTTTTGTTTTGTGTTTGTCATCGTCATTGTTGTTGATTTTCCTTTTGTTTTTTAGCTCACTGCTGCTGAAAGTACTTTTTACAAAATTTTTAAATAGAGTTACAAAATAGTAATGACCAAACCATTATAGCGAGAAAGTTTATATTATTTTCTGAATATGACACTTGTGTCACTACTATTGAGCTCTATATCCACCACATATGTCTCATATACCCATCCTGTAATTTCCTGTATTTCCTACTGATAGACAATCTTGTGGTTGTGAATCTTCCCAGCCATGGCTGGGTACATACAGGGCACAACTGACTGGTAGACCAAGTGGCCAGTAGAGAGAGGAGCGTCAAAGAGCAGAAGGGGCGAGCTGTCGCTATTCACTCAAGTGTGAGTCTTTCCAGCTAGCTGCCTGCATGCTGTTCTTGGAAGGAGAGGTTAATTTCATGGCATCTGAAAAGAGGTGGAGAAAAGAATATGAGTTATTATTGGTCCCGTTTCCAATTTAACCACATGTTAGAGTAAAAACTCTGTTTACTGCACATGCATCTTACATGTGACCGTGGCAGAACCAAAAGTACAAGATAGAGGGCTACCGTATCCATTTTCTGTGCTACATAACAAATTTCCCTCATCTATAAAATGGGCATAGCAATGGGTCTACTTGTGGAGTTTTTGTAACCAATAAAAGAGTTAACAATACAAATATGATTGGGTTAAGGAAATATATAAGAATTAGGTATTATAATAATTATTACTGCTGTCTAGAAAAAAACAAATACTATAATACTTTCAACAATTCCTCATTGTTGAAATTGCTAGAAACCAAGTTGTTTTTCAGTCTCTTCACTGTCATGGATGCTTCCTTTGTGTTCCATTTGCCAATTCCTGCCCCTTTATAGTTGTATTTTTGTAAATAATAATTCTACTGCTACAACCTCAGCCGTTAGCTTTTATGGGCAGTCATGTTACATATTCGTTGGCTTATATTAAACTTCAGAGTTTTTTTAAAAAATGTACACCCAAGTATATTTCATCTAAACCATTACTAAGCCATAGTTTCCCACTTCAAACTCAAATAGCTGGTTTTATGAAAGTACACTTAGAATTTTCCATCCACCCCTTTTTATGTAATCTTGTTAGTTTCCATTCACAGCTCTATTTCTTATGAGATCTTTTTGATCATCCAAGTTATTAGCTTTGGATTATTTGTCATTAAGAGCACAGGTTTGGGCCAGATAAGGTGGCTCACGCCTGTAATTCCAACATTCTGGGAGGCTGAGGTGGGTGGATCACCTGAGGTCAGGAGTTTGAGACCAGCCTGGCCAACATGGTGAAACCCCATCTCTACCAAAAATGCAAAAAAATAAAAAAATTTAAAAAGCTGGGCGTTACGGCAGGCGCCTGTAATTCCAGCTCCTCAGGAGGCTGACCCAGGAGAATCGCTTGAACTTGGGAGGCGGAGGTTGCAGTGAGCCGAGATTGTGCCATTGCACTCCAGCCTGGGCAACAAGATCGAAACTCCATCTCAAAAAACAAACAGGCCGGGCGCAGTGGCTCACGCCTGTAATCCCAGCACTTTGGGAGGCTGAGGCTGGCTAACACGGTGAAACCCCGTCTCTACTAAAAATCCAAAAAATTAGCCAGGTGTGGTGGTGGGTGCCGTAGTCCCAGCTACTCGGGAGGCTGAGGCAGCAGAATGGCGTGAACAGGGGAGGTGGAGCTTGCAGTAAGCCTAGATAGCGCCACTGCACTCCAGCCTGGGTGACAGAGCAAGACTCCGTCTCAAAAAAAAAAAAAAAAAAAAAAAAGAACATAGGGTTGTGTTGTATTCAAATAATTCTAGGCCTCAATACCAGCTCCACTCTTCATTAATTCTATAGAATTGGGCAATTTCAATCCATTTTCTCATGTGTCAAATGACAATAATAATAAATATTTCACATCACAGGATTCTTGGAGTGATTAAATGGTATAATAGTTGATACCTGTCAATATAGTATATGAATAAAATATTTTATAAATGATATTTATTATATATAACATAATACTAGATTTTAAATGCAACATGTGAAATATTACTATTTATATAATATTAATAAAATATTGTTATGAAAAATTATTCACCAGGATAAAAATAATCACCGGGATAATAATAATAATAATAATAATTTTAAAAAACTATATTCTAATAGAGACTTCCTTCTAGTAGGCATATGACAATTTTAATAGCTACAAATCCATCTATCAATTTTAAAACTTTAACAGCAAGAATGATATTACTGTACTAAGATAGTCAACGTAAATTTTGATTGGCTTCTTACACTCAGATCTTTCTTTTTTCGCAAAAGTTTTGTGCCTTATTCATATTTTATTCTTCAGCTCTTTGAATATATCCATGTCAGTGTATCCACCTCAGAAAGTAAGTTCCTGAACAGACTTAACCAGACACTTACACTACCCAGGGGGAGCACACTGGGACAGAAGTCTGCTGCCTGGGATAGCAGGCATACAAAACACATTGCAAGGCAGCTCATCCCAAGGGCTGCACAAATCCTGTACCATCCGAAGAAAAAAGTCACCTATTTCAGAGCCACACACAGAGCAAGCACTCTGTACACATGGAGATAGCATTCCCAGCACTGCTCTATGGATTCCCTCTTCTCTCCTGGTGCCCATGTGAACTTCCCCTAGGATATCCTACATTCTCTCTCTCTCAGTCCACTATCTCCTCTCCTACACCAAAACGAATTTTCTCTCTCTCTCTCTCCCTCCTTTTCTCTCTTGGACTTTGGGAGTGTCAAGAAAGAGGGGTGGTGGGGAGGGTTACACTGGATTTTGTAGATAATCTTTGAATGTTTAGCAAAGCACAGAGCTTCTCAGGGCATTTCTCCCCACTGCACAGCCAAGGCACCCAACCCAGCTGTTCCATTCACTATTGTCCTGGCAACCCGGCGTGATCTTTCCCTTGTCCTACTTTTTTAAAAGCCCTGTCATCACAGCTTTTCCCTTTGGAACATAACAAGAAGGGACAGAGGTGAAGGAGTGATGGCCGCTCCTTGTCACATTCTCCACGTTACTAGGTGGCCTGCACTGCCTGGGCAGCCACCCCATCCCCAGACTCCACCCTGCTGGAGTGCCCCTTTCCTGCTGATACTGGGGCTAGGTCTGACTGCAGTGCGTCCGCCGGCCCTGTCCACCTTCCACTTTGCTCCATTTCCCTTTCCTCTGAGCGCTTTCGCCACCATCAGGCCCTGGTTCAGCAACTGCTGCTGGCCAGTGCCCTTCTGCTAAAGAGTAACAACTCCCTGGTGAATGCCAGAATCATCCTTAAAAAGTCTAATGGAGAAGCCAGTTCTTTATGATCTCAGCTCTTAATCTCCCTCCTCCAGAACCACAACAATGCTCTGGCCTCGCCAGATGCCTCCGTTACATGTTACTTCTACACACAGGGAGAGACGCTATCCACACTTTCAGGGTGTGTAAACCAAGACTCTGAAAGATTAGTAACTGGAAGGAAGGAGACAAGACCATTTCTTCAGTGTGTAACAGACTCCAGCTTTACACACACCACCTCCAGGTAAATGTTCCTGGGGCAGGTTACTGATGCTCACAGTCATTAGGCAACTCACCCGACACTGAAGCTGAACCTAACTCCTCCAGCTCCAAACCCAGAATTCTTTCTAGAATTTGAGAAAGAACACTTTTCCCCAGATATCTCAGGAATAAAATGGCTCTCTCCCGAAGGCTCCCACCTCCTCCCACAGCCTCATTACCTTCATAGCTACCTTTACCATCCTGGAGGGTAAGGCTGCCATTTTGTTCATCTTGACATCAACTCTCTGTCTCCCACGCTGGAGATGCTCAACAATATATGCTTTATGGAGATATTTTAAGACAGACAAAGGTCTCATAGAGGGAAAGCTTTTATTAATACTTAGGATCAAGCTCACACACAAAGGTGATTGGAGACACTGACATCTTTTCCCAGGTGAATCTACTCCTAATCTGACCCTCCCACCCAGCACCATTAAAAACACAACATACATTTCATTCTTCTGTTTATCCATGGGAGTTAGTAATAACCTTTATAGCACTTATTACAGTATGTCAATATAACTTCTTTCTCATTCTATCTCTCTACCAGGCTGGGAATTTATCAAGGATAAGACACCCTGTAATTCATTTCTGTGATAGATGAATAGTAGGTGGTAGGTAAATGCTTTTTGAATGAATGAATGAAGATTAAATGAACCAGATTCTCTGCTTGAAATAGGAGGTGGGGAAGGTTGATATTGTCTATGAAGCTGTCAGACTCTTTGATCTATTGAATGCTAGCATTCAAAGGCACTTTAGAAGTGAAGCCAAATTCCTTCATCTTACCAAGGGGGAAGCCCAAAGAAGTTTAGCAACTTGCCCAAAGTTACACAATTAGCCTCTGAGCTGGAACTAGACCTCAGGTCTTCTGGTTCCCAGTTTAGTGACTCCTGTCCTTTTGAGAATTTGTAACAAAGAGGAGGGAAGACTTAGAAATCTCCCAAAGTGTCCCCGTTTCTCCTTCAACCCAAGTTCCTTTAGAAGCCAGCCCAAAACTGTTATCCCTTTTTAGGGGCCTTATATCCAAGGCAGCTGTGGGAGATCATGAAGAATTTGAGCTGGGGTGGATAAGGAAAGCCACAACTCCCCTGATGTTCTCTCCCCTTCCCTCAAAAATTGCTTTAACTTCTAAGAATTTACCTTCATCTGTAAGGTGGACAAAGTTTTATATTGAAGGACTTTTATGACAAAGTTATTTACAATAGTAAGCATTTTGCACAATATAAGTGTCCAAAACCAGGAAAACAGTTAAATAAATCATGGTACAGCTATACAATGACTATTATGCACTAATTGAAAAATCACATTTTGTTAATACAATGAATTCATGCATGACATAAAAATATTAATATTAGCTAACAATTAATGTTCACCATATGCCAGGTGCAAGCCAAGAATTTTACATGTCATCTTATTTAGTCCTGACAGCAAGCTTGTGAAAAAGGTACTATTATTAACTCCATTTTACAGAAGAGGATACTGAGGTTTAGAGAGGTTAAGTAATTTGCCCAAGATAAAACAACAAGTAACGACAGAGTTAGAAACTTTAGAAAAATGTCTTTATTATAAAGTTAGGTTTTAAAAATCTGATGTACAACTTTCTGTATTATATTATTCCAACTATCTAGTTATTTTATTCAAAGAAAATATCACCAATGTAGTTGCTCCTGGCTAGTAGAAATACATACAGCTTTTGTATTCTATAATGTGCAATATTTTTCAAATGTTCTATAATGAGTAAATATTTCTCTTATTTTATTTATTTGTTTTGTTTATTTAAAAACATAGCGAAAGCTTTTTAAAAAAGTATTCTCCTCTTGAAATGGCAGCTACATCATCAGAATTTGAAAAAGAGGAAAAGAGGGGATGCCTTAGAAAAAGTCCATAGGAAAATGAGAGAAGTTGAGCCATCTGGCTGCTGGCACCCTACTTCCACCTCCTCCAAGCCTCTTCCCCTTCACCAGTAAGAACATTCCTAACTCAGGACCCAGAGTAGCAAGACAGGAGCTGCTTGTCTTGCAGTACCAACCATCGGTGAGATACAGGTTGGTACTGCAAGACAAGATTTTGCCTCTCAGATCCACTTGTGCCAAACTCAAGAGCCAATGACCCCATATAAAGGAATCACGATGTCTTTTTTCTCCCACTTGAACATTTCCCAAATTTCAAATTAGTGAAAGTTGCTGAAAATTGGGTCCTCCGCATAGAAATGATGGCCATACTAGTAATGAACAGTTAGTGAGAGCCAACATTCCCCAGTCTTCACACTGAACAATCTCTCTGTGGCACTGGAACCTGCTTACGTTTGTCTTCATTCATTCGTTCAACAAACTTTCATTGACCACACAGTATGTGACTTTTTCCCAAGCACTGACAATACAGAGGTTAAAAAAATACAGACCAGCCCCCTGTCCTCACAGAATGTGTCTATAAACTCTTAGCATTCCTCCCCTCAAGCCCTGGAATATGGCCTGGCCTTGGTGACTTGTTACTCATTAATAAAATGCAGCAGAAGTGACACCATGTCACTTGGTAGTAAACAGCAATGAAACTTCTCCTTAGCTTTCTCTGGAGTGCTCTTGGAACCCAGCCACTATGCTGCGAAGAAACCCAGGCCATAGGCGGAAGCCTCATATAAGAGTTCTGGCTGAGGGTCTCGACTGAGGGCTCAGTTGACGGCCACTATCAACTACCAGATACGTGAATGAAGAAGTTTTTGAGATGATTCCAACTCCAGCCCTCATCTGGCAAGTAAACCTGCCAACCTGAACAAAGGCAATCTTTCAAACTGTGAGAGGTAATAATAAAAAATAATGTTTTGTTTGCTTTACACTACAAAGTTTGAGATTTTTTTTTAGGCATCAATAGATGAGTTTACGGTGTAGCAGAGGAAAGCAGACATTAAATAATTATCCAAAAAAAGAAATTACGTTATAAGAGTACCGTGAGACTCTTCCCTTTCCTGGCTCACAAACCAGAACTGCATGACAGTTCGTCTCTACGCCCTCCC